>NC_056525.1:192028383-192169169 GCF_019175285.1 Sceloporus undulatus | reverse complement strand
GGCGTTCTCTGCTGTCGCCCCCAAACTCTGGAACGACCTGCCAGATGAGATCCGTCAGATAAGATCATTAGATAGCTTTAAAAAAGCGGTCAAGATGGATCTCTTCCAGCAGGCCTTTCCAGATTAACCATCCCGGCCCAGGTTCCCTGATTCCCTCATTCCTCCTGTGGCCCCATCTTAGTGATGGTTGAGGATCAATAGAGGGATATCAGGATTTTTAGTTTTTAATTGTTGTTTTTATGCTTTGATATTGTGTTTTTAATATGTTATACTGTTTAATACTGTCTTAAGGTGGGGAGGGATAAAGTGTTTTTAATTGTTATATTTTATATTTTAATGTTGTCAACCGCCCGGATTGGTTTGCCAGAGGGCGGTATACAAATAAAAAAATTATTATTATTATTATTATTATTATTATTATTATTATTATTATTGAAGTGTTAAATAATAGATAGTGGCTAGATCAGTGTCAAGTACATCCAAACATCCTTCTCCCTCTCTCCAATTATTTCTTTATGTGTTTTGCAAAACCTGCTATCATTACTTTTCAGAGAGAGAGAGAATGAGAGAGAGAGAGAGATTCATATGCTAGAGCCAGGAGTATTTATTATATTTCATTAAGTGCCCTTTTTCTGCAAAAAAGGATATACAATAAATGGATTCCCTATCAATGTGACAAATAAATTTGAACATTGCACCCATAGAAAATTAGCCTTCTGCTCCTTTTCTATATCAAGGAGGGCTGTGTTTCCATCAGGAATGAGAAAGCCTCCTTTAATTGAAAAACTCAGACTTCATTTAATTATTCTTTTGTTCTTTAGATACACAAAGAAATGCTGGCATATTGTGCAGAGTTTCTTTGATGCATCCCCAACCCTTTAAAAAAAGAAAAAGGCAGTGAAGACAATTTAGGGGAGGAGAAAACAACCTAGATTATACTCTGACAGTCATTACCATAATCAACATTAGATTTTTTAAAACCCTCACAAAACCCACCACACATGTACACCACATTATACAGCTATAGAAGACATTAATACATTATTAATGGGGCAACCATCTTTTGTTCATTATACCCTGAGGGAAGATTACACTTTGGAATTTGCCAATGCATATGTATCTTAGAAAATAGGACTATATTTATTAAAATCCACAATAGGTTTCTAAATATTTTATAGCTTGTCATTTTTCATTTGTTATTTCCCCCATAATATTGAAATAGAATCTTGAAATTGACAGTATGCCCTATTTTTTCCACATTATTTTAACATGCTCTTTCCTGCTTTGATAGTGCTAAGCGTTAGGAGATTTTTTGAGAGATTTTACACAGGATTACATTCTGTGGATCGCTAGAGGTGATACTGAGGAAATGTTATTAGTGTAACAATTCAAACAAGGAACAAGGAATAAATGGCCACAATGGAACATGGAAACCCTACTTCAGTCTCAGATTCTGCACCACCTCATTTTCAAGTCTCTTCAGCTAAATAAATCAGAATGTAAAAAACCACTTTCAAAAACATCCCTGCCCATCTTCATATTAAAAAGGGAAAAAGAAAAGAAACTTAACATTCAGCGTGACGATGGGTGTGACTTATACAAAGAACCAATTTTTAAACATTTTAAAGAACATCTTTTCAGCTACAGCAAAAGAAATAGCCATTTTGCATAACAGAACAACCATGGTGTTACAATATTCATTAAAAATTAGATTTGAAATTTTGGATTTGATAGAACAAAGCCTGATATTTGAGTGACTTATCCAAGTACTAGAGAGCTAATAAGGCTGAATGCCTGTGTTTAATATAATTGCACGGAATGAATATTAGAAATCTTTCCATTTCCATTCACTGTCTTTCTGTGAACTGATTGAATTGAATTGATCATTGCATCACAAAAATTGCTACAGAATAGAAATAAACCAAGAGCAAAGTACAGATCATTATAACTCCTTGATGAAAAATGGTGGAGTAGTTTATCCCGAATGATTGCTTCCTGCAATTCACTTAGCCATCTTCATGCTGGATTGCATCAAGGATGATTAGACGAAATGATTACAAAGTTTTAAAGGGGAACTAATAATTAATAACTTTTTTTTTTAAAGCCAGCTACTACTCACTCACCAGATTTCACGCCTCATGGCAGGCGAAGAAAAATAAAATGCCTAGTTTTAAAACATGAAAAGGGAGAGAATTATACATTCCAAAGCTGGTAGATGTTAAAGCCACAAAAGCACCATCTGAGAAATCCCACACAATTACAGACTGTGTGAGCAAGACCACCTAGTCCCCCAGCAACCAATTCCCATTACCAGGGCTAGAGGAATGGCTGAGAATTTCATTTTAGTTCATTACTTCATAAAAAAATTAAATAAATTTGTAAATTTCCCCATATTTGGAAAGAAATAGACCTCATATGTAAATATCCATATGTGATTAATTTTTCTGGCAACCCCTTTCTCAGTTTCAGGCTCAACTCAGGAATGTTTGCTTCATTTGACTTTAGATTGTCTGGATTACATTCCTGCTTCTTCAGGTATTGGTATTATTTTGGGACTGGCCTGACTTTTCCCTGGTCAGCCTCTGAAGACAGAAGATATATGCTTCTGGGTGTTTGCCTGGTTTAAAACAGGACATTTGGTTCGCTGTATTGTGAGAGAGAAGACCAACTCAAGATGCACAGTGCTGCTTCCTTGTGGCATGGGAAGATAATCTGAGAAAGGGAAGGTCTACTGGGATGCTACCTAATACAGCTGGATATTCATTTGAACTGAGAGAAAGGCTTGACAGAAGGATGGTTTGGCCAAAATGGTCGCTGTTGCAGGAAATAGGCTATTTATTTTCCCCTTGGTATTTTGTGTTGAATTTAGATAACTGCTAAAGAAAATGTCTTGAGACACATAGACATGCAGCACACTATGAGTGTATAAATGTTCATTCTTGATTAGAATTAGCTTGGCCAACTTCAATTAGATTAGCCAACTTCCCTAAGATTACCCACATTTTAGGACTGTTTATGGAAAACAATTGTGCAAAAAGCTTGTTTAGACACACACACACACACACACACACACACAACCTCAAAAGAACCAGAAATGTTGTTTTTAATTCAAAAACATTTTTTGTGCAGAAAATAAAATTTTCTGCAAATTACAATTTTCTGAACAAAATATTGGTGTTCTCCTTTAAAATAATTGCACAATTTTCACAGGTTCTTTTTACTCTGCAGGGAAGTCGCACGGTTTGGTGGCTGTGGCTTCCCTGTACAGAGAAAACAGGTGCTGGCAGGGCAACATTTTTCGACGCTCTGTACCACGCCTTTGTTACCCATTTGCCTACATAGTTGTTTCATTTAGAATGAATAATGAATGACTTTCAGTTCCCTTCATGCCTTTGTACATTGTTCAACATGCATATCTGTGTTGCTTTCTCTTTCTCTACCAGCCTGTTGCCATAAAAATAACGTATATGGGATTTTCTTTCCCTCTATGTCATGTATTACATCCCCATCCCACCTCTGTCCAATATATCTTTATTAGATAAAGATATTTGATAAGTTTGAAAGAATAATTCACTGAAATGGTATTAGTTTGAAATAAATGTTGTGCCCCCCCCCTGCACCTTTTGCCTCATGTCATATTAAACGGAAAAAAATATTAGCTACTGATATGAAACACACAGCCTTGTTATAAATCAGCACCAATATCACCTATCTTACACCATGATTTTCTGTTCTCAAAACTGGATATCTATAAAGCAATAAAAAATGCCCAGGTTTCTTTTTCTCTCTCTCCTCTCTGCCCATCACACCTTCATTTTTCACCCCTCTTGCTTTTGTAAACCCTGGCTAAGACTAGGTTCCATCAAGCCAACACAAGCAAGGAATGTGCCATTTTGGAGATTTACACTTTAGTTCTGCATTTCACAAAGAGGCTGAGGATAAAGTTCACAGCTTGCCAAGCCCTTGCCTGAATGAACTGAAATGATTAACCATGTCAAGGATCGCCATCATTAGATGAAACCAGCTTCAGTTTGCTAGCCAGTCTGCCTGCGGCCAATTTTTCAAAAGGGCAAAGAACCAGCCATTTCCCCCTTAGGAACCTAAATGGAATGGGTAGCTTTCCAAAGCATTTAACAACAAGCAGTTCCCATTACTGTGAGGACAAGCTGTTGGGATCAGAACACTGCTGAAAACATGGCCTGTAATTTTGTTTATGTCTCAGAGGGAAACATTTTTTTAAACATTACTGAAAAAAATAATCCTCCTCCCTTGCCAAAACCCAATCAAATGCAACTGCAAATCAGTTTATAGTCCTGTAACCTCCCAAGCCTCTCTTCAGATGCAATTACTGGAGCTGAAGTCTGATAAAGATAGATTACTGCCATTCCTTTAACTTCAAAGTACTTAGGAATATTTGTTAACAGTGTGGTATTGCAACCTCCCTGGGCATATCTCTGAATTGGCTGCATTAGTCACAAAGGACAACGAGCTGATCAGAATCACATTTCCGGATAGGATACTGATGACTGGCTCTGCCATTCTTGCCACAAAACAGAAAAACATAGGAATACAAAAGATCTTCTTGTGAATGCAGTTTCTGTATCTTGGTGATATGTTTATCTCATCTCCTTGAGAGTGGAAATATTTAAAAATTGGTTTATATCTGTATATATCTACCATTTTATCTTGATGAAAAACAAAGTTTAAGCACGCATACAAGCATTTCTTGCAATAATCTGAAGATCTGTGTACCATTTATGATCTCTTTGAGTTAGTTCTCTATTGTAAAAAATTGCTATAATGAAGCTGAATTACAATATAATATAATATAAGTGAACTGGAAAGAAGAAATTTCTCTAGCAATTAAGGTATAATATATGTGCAGACTGCAGGCACTCCAGCCAGTGTTAGATGGTAGTTTCCATGCCAGTGGGAAACTAATTCTATTCAAGTTCTTAGAAGATTACTACAGGGGGCTTTTACACCATAATTACACTTGAAAAACCAAACAGCTTTGGCAAGCACATCCCATCACCTCTGACCAATAGCTGCTGTATCCCCCAACCGTGAATAGGGTGTCCCTTTAATAGCACAAGTCCCAAGGTCACTCCTGGGGCAGTCATATTATCAGCAGACATGTAGTGTAAGTGCCCCCTCCTCTCCCTTGTCCCCCTTGATATTCCCAATCAGCCTGATTGTCTTTACTTTTTTCCCTATTTCTTTTTCCTTTTTATTTTTATTTTTTACTTACAGCATTGTAGAAGAGCTCCAGACCTGCATGAGTTAAAAGGAAAAAAAATCAAAATACAATTAAAAATACAATAAAAATAAACAAAATTGAAAGGCACATTGGATGGGGCATAAGACAGGATTAGAGGGAAGTCAGGGGGAAAAACAACAATGATGGCAGCAGCAGTCCAAGTTGCTTGATTCTGAAAATATGCAATATTTGGGATCTGAGTAGGATATGTTTCCTTCTTCTTCTAACTGATGCAATTGCTGCAAGAATGGGGCTCTGAGCTTTAAAAGAGCTATCCAAGGTGCTGAGGAAATATTTCCAAGAGCCTCGTTGCAGCATTGTGGCTGCCTCTTCTTTTTTCTCAATGGGGTTGCATGAGTGCTGGGAACCTCTTTGTTCCACTGGTGAAAAATAAAAACTATTCTTTATCCTTACAAAATTATCTAGTTTGCGAAGAGTGAAAAGGATCAGAAGTTATCCTTGTCAGTTTATATTGTGATGCTGCTTCCTATATATTCACACATAAAAAGCAGCTACAATAAATAAGCAAAGTATTATAGCTCAGTGGTAAATCTTATAATGAGATTCTAGCTTGGAACTGAATTATTTGTAGAACTGCTGTTTCTTTTTTATTATTTTAAACATTAATTTTGATGTTGTTTTTATTTATTTGCATGCTTTGTAGGCCATTTCAAGGGGGGTGGGATAATATTTTGAATGGTGTTTTATTCCCCCCCCCCCCCCAAGCAGAGGACTTCAGGTTCAGTTTGAGGGATTACTACGTGTGGCTAGGAAGGGCATCCATCTATATTTCTGGAAAGCTTCTGCGATTCACTGCTGACAATACTTAGCTGGATGGGCCCATATTCTTCCAGCATAAGATAGCATTCTATAGCCAGAACTGTTCTATTGACTTAGGCTGACATAACCTCTGGTTGTGTTAGTGTAAGCATTTTTGCAAGCATTGCACAGTGGAATATGCTTTACTTTTTTGGTACTGCAGACTACCATGTATGGTACCAGGTACCATCTATAACATTGTGCAGTTGGGGGGAATGAGCAGGCTTTTCTATTGCTTTGAGTGTAAAGGCTGCTCTTTCTTCCATAGCTTTGCAATGACAGCTGGATTGTGCCAGGATTCACCCTCACAACCAATCAGTGGGGGGAATGGAGTTATGCTGGGAGCTGTAGTATTGCACAACCAGGAAAGAAGGACCAGCTCCCTCCATACCACCAGTGTAGGTTTCTGGTAGAACTTAATGGTCCACTAGCAGTCATATAAGATTTCTATCTGGATTCCATTTTTTCTTCACATGTCCACTTTCATTCCCAACCCTTTCTCTTTTTTCTGTCTTTTGAATTTCATGTCCTTAAGTTTATAGAAAGCATTGCCTTCCTCCCTTCCTTGATGTTTAATCCCTGCTGTCATGTTTCTATCTTTCTCCCTTATCTCTATTTTAAATATATGTTAACATGTATTTAAAACAGATTTCTGATTTGCAATGTATTTTTTCTTGTTTTGCAAAGTTCTGCTAGCCTTGTTTTTCCTTATACTCCTCAACTGGGCTGTACATCTGATATTATGTCAGTACTATTTACTCATTTGAACATCTCCAATACTCACTTTTCACTTTCTGATAATTATTAATTTACTGATCTTGACTGATTTTCTTCTGCCTATCTCTTGTCCTGCTTTAAATAGGGATGAGGAAGAGATTTGAATTTTTTTTCCACATCTCAGTGCCAACTGACTGCATTCACACTTCTCAAATTAACATTAGGACACAATTGTCCTTAAATATTCACATTTCTTAAATCTTTCAATGCAATTCTCTGATTTTTTTTTAAATATAATCATCCAAAAATGCATACATTAGACCAAATTGCATAAACAATGCATAGATTAAAGGACGAATAGGAAAATGCATACATTAGAAGACTGCATATGTATGAAGTTTCATACAGATTTAAACATTCATTGAATGAGGTGGAACAGATGGAATTAAATTGGGTTTGAAATAGCATGGATGTTATAGAAAGAAAAACAAAATAATTGTAGATTCCTAGTTTTAGGACTTTTTATAAATCTTGAGGCCAATATGCAGGTTTCCCCATACTTACAGCTTTCCTGGTGTATGATGATCTCTGCAGAGGAACACATGGCATGGGAGATACTGACCTAGTTTGGATACATTTGTTTCCCTGTGTATTTTATGTAATGTCCATATTCATCTTAAATGTATTTAAAATACAGAGGAAATCCACCCCCCCCCCCCCCTAAAATTTTGTGATAATGAAAAGAAGGGATGCTTTTTCATTGTACAGCTAGCACTGCATTTTGTGTATTTCCAAGGCATTTACAAATGTGGCCTGAAAGATAAATTTGCTCTCACCAAACAATCATATCTGTATAACTGCAGTGCATTTTGTTTATACAAATACTGCATTTCCCTCTTGCAGAATAATTACGCTGTCTTTTGAAACCTGTATTCTGACAGATAAACAGCAATTTTCAAAGTTTGTGCAGTCTGTGGCTTCATCTTCCTCTTGTACAGTAAAACATACATCCTGTGTTTTTTTCTCTTGAAGCTTCCTTGAGTTAAAAGTTTGTGAGCAAATCATAGATGTAGTAGCAGTGAGTAGAAAATGGATGTGTATAAGGTTGTAGAATGTTGAAGTCCTGTCAATGGCCTGTGTAATCTATGGGTCCCATAGGTGAAATACATGTTGATTACAAGTTCATCTTCCAAAGTGACCCTTGCTCATATTGTTTCATTTTCTCTTGTTTCCAAAACAATTAGATATCCCAGTAGCAGCACTGTAGGACAAAGTTAGAGTGCCTTTGCAAATTTGCTTTATTTTACAGGTGTTTAAGTAGATGGTGTAAAAGGAAATATAGTCTGCTTACTAATCTTCTATGAGACATTTAGAGACACCTTAAACTCTAGTTTCTGCTAACACTAGCTAGACCGTCCATAGGGTTGCTAGGTCAGCAGTATCCTATTCTTGAGATCACAGGGGCAGGAATATATTATGTCACAGGGGCTTGCTTTTTGTGATGTTACAGGCAAAAATCAGGATGCAGGCTGGAATTGCTTGTGCTTCAGCTGATTGTGGACATGAATGTGGGGACAACACATACAGACTTTAGGTATAATCTGGCCAATCATGGAATCTGGGCAATCTGGGACTATGATGGCAGGAGTGGGGAGGCAGCTGTTGGCACATGTTTTGAGGGCTAAGCAGGCAGAAAAATGTGTCCAGTAACTCAAACAGTTGCCTCATTCTCACTAGAGCTTGTACATGTGACATGTGGGGAGTATTTCTAGACCCTGCACCACTGCTGAAACATATAGGAGCCCTGATAGTGCAGTGGTTAAATGCCAGTACTGCAGCCAGTATTGCAACCACAAGGTTGTGAGTTTAATCCCAGGGCTGCAGGGTTAACTTAGGCGCTTTCCAGACCGCCCAAAAGGGCGGTCTGTAAAGTGCCCTCATTTGCTGCATGGAGCAGCCTCAGCGGCCAAACTGCACGACTGCTCTGTGCAGCAAAAAGAAGCCGCAAAAAGCGGCTTCTTTTTGCGGTGCCATTATGACGCCGCAAAGCACCAATGGCGCACTTGCGGTGTCATAATGTCACTGAGACGTGAGGACACTAAGCATCTGCTACGTCAAGATGGCAGCACCCATGTAGAATGGGTGCCACCATTTTGTACGTGCTCGGCACTTACTAGGGTTAGGGGTGTCTGGAAAGGACACCCCTTTCTAACCCTAGTACGTGCCGAGCACCTACTTTTTGCCCGTGCGGAATGGGCCTCAGTCTTGCATCCTTCCATAGGTCACTAATATGAGTACCCAGCTTGTTGGGGGCAATTACATGTTATAAACCACTTAGAGACTACTTAATTCAGTATGAAGTGCTATAAAAATGTAAATGCTATTTCTATAGAAGGATCACTGTCAGCCCTTGTGGAGTTTCACAAGGCGCTGTCCTTCTTCTGCCAGAGGTCGCAAGTTGCAATGTTGACACTCCATTCTTTGTTCCAGGTGGCCTGGGCACAACTATATGCATCCATTATCTTTCTCTCCGTTTCCCTCCCCTATCTTCTGGCTTTTAATGTGCTCATTCTGCAACACATTTATGTTGGGCCAAAATACCCTGGTGGAAAAGCACGCCAAGGCTTAAAAAACATATGACATATAAAAATCAAAATTCCTACTGCTTCAATGTCAATTGACTTTGGGGCTAAACAGAGTGCCCTTTTGGAATGGCCTGCTGTTGCCTCTTTCAGCGCCGGATCAGGGCTGCAGCAACTACATTCTGCAGCTCCGATCCGACAGTTTGCCAGCACTAAAAGAAATGGCAAAATGCAGCTCCTTTTAACACTGGCAAAAAGGTGCCCTTGCCGCTGCAGTGGTGGCTTTTTGGTGCTTCGTTGGCGCAGTGCATTTAATCACTGTGCCAAAGACATGTCATGACATCCCCCACCGTGCAGCTGGACATACATTGTGGTGCCAGTGTCAGGGCAGCATCTGGGTGTGCAGAGTGCCCCCATGTTTCCCCCACATCAGTGTATAACGCAGATCTGTTTATCCACTTTGTCTCCTTATCTGGAGACCCAGAGAAAAATAGGAATTATCTGAGATTTCAGCCAGTGCTTTGAGATGTGGTTGTTCTGATGCACTTTCTTTCTCTCAGATTAATTCCTAATTACCTTCTTTTCTCTCATCTGTACAGTACTGGTTTCAGAGTGTTCCCTTGCAGAGCGGTTATCACAGTGCCTAAACAGAATGCCCTTAGTTAAAAAAAAAAGTAATAGGACTCTGGGCTATGAATTAGAAATGTAGAGGCTGAATTCTAGCAGAGTGTAAGTCTACACCACCATGCTTACACCATCCTTGGGAGGCAGGTAGGCTAGCATCCCTATCACATCCCTCCTTCAGCCTCAAGAAAAGACATATGGAGTAAAGAGGGTTAGCGATGTCAGCTTGCCCCTACTGTCATGGCCAGCCAAGAGCAGGATGAGGAGGATGAGGAGAAGGATGTGGCTCCTCAAGTGCAGGGGGAAATGGAAGCTATACCAGGTCCTAATCCTGCCCTGTCAGATCCCAGCCCTGACCTCCCAACCTCGGAGGAGGAAGCTCAGCCAGGTCCTAGCACTGGAGGGATTCCTCCTGAGGCTCAGCAGCCTAGTGGTGACTCTGGGGAAGAACCAAGCCTGGAGGTTCCTTCCTTTAAGCAATGCAGGGCTGAGAGTGCTTGTGTGCAACGGTCCAGGAGAATTGCTGAGAGGCAATTAGCAAACAAGCCTCGGATGGCACCGGGGACAGCGTCTCCTATTTAATGAGCTGGGAGACGCCGACTCGGTGCCAGAGTTTATTGCAGTATCCTTCTGGGTGATTACTGTCAGCACTGGCTTCTTGCTTCCTTGAACCCTTGTTTGCCTTGGACCCTTGACTTCGGAACGGACTGGACTCTTGTTACCTTCTGGCTGCCCTTACACTGGACTGAACTGACTTCTGTGGACTCTGGAATCCTGACCTTGGCTTTGTTGTTGGTGTGCTTCTTGTGGACTAACCAAAAGACTGTAGACTGCCTTTTAGCTCCTTTCTTGCTACAACACCCTTATCAGCGTTTGTTTGGACTTGTGCTGGCTGTAGTCCAGGACACCTACTAACCTATATCCCAATTATATCCTATGCTTTGTTTGATTCTAACTTTATCAAAAACCTGGGAGCTGGATGGTTCTTAACAGCAGTGTGATCATCCCTGTTTCCTCTTCCAAACCTATCACTCTATATTGTTGGTATTCATTGTTGGTTGTACTGTGTAATGATACCTTCAGCTGTATGGTGATTTCAGCTGCAAAGACCCCATGTGTCTATTACCTCATGTGAACAGACAAAGCTGGGTTTCTGGACTACCACTGTACTGAATACTGCATACAATATTTTCCAGAAGTCAACAACATCCTAACAAAAAGATGCTAGAATGCATCTCCTCATCAAATATATTCCAATATTTTGACAGAACTCGTCTCAGTAGGAGTACTGAAAAAAACTAGAGAATCTAGGATAGTGTCCAATACACTTTAACTGTGATGTATAAAGAAGGGCAGAATGGGGCACAATTTGGAGCTGCATAGAAGGACTGCAACAGAGACAAGAATAATACAGGAGTACTAAGTAGTTGCTCACTAAAATGTCATTTTTAACATATGTTCACAGCATACATGGAAGCATTCAGAATTGAACAGAATGTGGGAAGAAGTCCAAATGAATGATATTTTCCTTTGATAGATAAACCAGATGTACAGGAAGGTGTGGAATTAATACTTTTCCTGTACTGATACTCCTTGAGTCATACATCCAGCTTTCTCTCCACAATCAAGCACAAATTATACCAAAGGAGAGTGTGGACTAGTAGGCATCAAATTCAGATTGCTATCTAGATTTTACTCAATTACTTAGAAGGCAAATGATAAATTTTATCTTTTATGGGTCTGTCAGTTGGTGATGGCTTACAAAAGAATGTTGTAATACACAGTTAAAGCCATGGTACAAAGAGAGATCTATGAGATTCTTATTGAGAGTTCTCTGCTAGAATTTATCTTCCTTGCCAAGAACAATTGATTTGAATGAGAAATTTTATCCGACTTTTCCAAAAATAATAATTTTTTAAAATAGAACAAAAAATGTATGTGTTATACATTAATGAACAGCTAACTAAATAATCACAAAGTCATATAATGAGCATGAATACTAGCTTTGAATAATTCTATTCATAATTCAAAAGTTAATTCACATTAGTTCAAAAACCACAAGAAAGTGCTGACAGGTAAGAAGAAGAATGGAAGAGTTCCTCTCCCAGATAGTCCAACTATTTAGGATTATACCACGAACTTTCTAGTTAAAGAAACAATATCCTCATTGCCCAACATCTTGTGAGTTCTGCTTCATAGGTTTCAAATAATTTTGCCTCATGTGTTCAAGTAGTTTTACCCCACATACGATAAATAGGGAAGAGCTGAAGTGGGCAGGCCACTTAGGCCCTGTACAGACTGGCCTGAAAGGTTGACTGGGGGGTGGACTTGGGGAGTAGTGTCTCAATGATGCACACCCCAACTCCGCCCACCAGGGTGCCATGATGCCATGTGCCACTTCATGTAGTGTGTGACATCACAGCACTCCTCCATATGATGCAGCGCCAGATGAGTGCCATATAGCTTTCTAGAGCGCAAATAGCAGCCGCTTTTTCATTCTCTTTTTCAGACCCTGGAAAGGCCAGATTGGGGCCATGGCATCTGGTTGCCACAGCCCTGATCTGGCTAAAGAAGTGGAGGCTGGAGGCCGCTGCTTGTACAGCCCCTTAGATAGCTTTTAAAAGAGACTGTACAAATCCATGAAGGAAAGGCTTTCAATGGCTATGGGTTGTCGTGGCTGTATACTCCCTCCATTATCAGAGGCAGTACACCATTTAAATGAGTACTAATTGTTCAAAAGCAACAGCAAAGCAAAGGTATTGCTTCCAGTGGTGATACTATGGTGTCACCTGGTGCAGGAAGGCTATGCCTGCCCCTCCTGCTTTCCCATCCCCAGGACTTTTTACCTGGGAGGAAGTCCAGAGATGGAGCAATCATCAAGGCGGACAGTGCACCCCTCCTGCTCTCCTATCCCTGGGCTTTCACCTCTGTGAGGAAGCTCAGGGATGGAGCAGCTGGCAAGGGTGTGAATTCACCCCTCCTGCACTGAAGCAGAAGGAGATCCCAGTTAGGTGTCACACCTTTTCTAGGTGTCACTAAATGCAGTCTGCATCCTCATCATCCTTCCTCCCAGTGAAGCCACTGAATGTTTCTAGGTATTCCTTATGGACTTCTCAGAAAGTGGACAGAAGGTATGTATAGATCTATTGGTACATAGATCTCTAGGTGATCTCTTAGTAGACTAGCAAGGATTTCTGACTTCTAACAATTTAACAATAAAAGCAGCAACATGATTCATCTTCCCCTTCCTTTTGGTAATCAGGATCCAAATCCAATTTGTTCTTTTGTCATTTCCAATTTATGGTGATCTTAAGGCCCTAACATGAGGATTTCTTGACAAGATTTGTTCAAAATGGATCTGTTCAGAGACTTCCTCTGAAACTGAGAGAGTCTGAATTGCCCAAGGGTGTAGTGATTTTGCCAGCAGGGTGTAGTGATTTGAGCATTGTGGGTTTGAAGACCAGGGTTCAAATCTCCCCACCCAGTGGGTTTCCATAGTTGAGTGGGGAGATTTGAACCCTGGTCTTCAGACCCACAATGCTCAAATCACTACACCCTGCTGGCTCTCTCCAAACTCAATACTAGTATTGTTAAAGATTCTTGTCCAATATTTCAACCAGGGAAACCCAAAAGCACAATTGAAAAGGAAACCGAGGACCCAAACAGACAGGTCAAAATAAAGCAGCTTCAGGCCACTTTGGAGGTGTGCTGTTTAAACGATGCAAGTGTCCCAAGAGGCCTGAAGCCACACTAAAACTGTGTTTCAGTCCTAAGGACCAGAACGCATTTTCGACATGGGTTCTAGCCTCTTAGAATGCATGTATCATTTTAACAGTACGTCTCCAATGTACCCCAAAGCTGCTTTATTTTAGCCTGTCTGTTTGGACCCATAGTTTATTTAGCTGCAGCTGCCTACAGAGGAAAAACACTTCCAAATTCTGGAGCTTTGATTTACAAGTGAACCAGTCTTTTATAGTACTTTGAACAAAGAAAACTACAAATTACATTCATTGGTTATACATAAGTTAAGCATATAACCCTTTTACATTCATTGGATGCCAAATATACATTCTTCTATTCCTTGTGGTTACCCATCAATCAAATTGTTATCTCTATGTTTTCCTTTTACTGTCTCCAACTGTCCCTGCATTATGTAATTTTACTTGGTGTAACAATGTAAATCAGGAGCCACTTCAGGGTTTTATATTCCAGAGCAGAGGATTTGACCTGTCCTGATATATATCATTCCAGGAGACCTTTGCTCTTAATATATTTTCAGTACCTTAATTCGCTGCTTCTGAGCATACTAAATATTTCAATTTTAATCTATCCTCTTCAGTACTCATCTCTAAATAAGTTGATCCCCTAAGTCATCCCCCAACCCATACCATTCAAATTTTTGCTTCAGAGGCTGTCTTAAATGTTCAGAACATGTTTTAAGGGT
The DNA here is from genome assembly GCF_019175285.1 of Sceloporus undulatus. Taxonomy (NCBI): domain Eukaryota; kingdom Metazoa; phylum Chordata; class Lepidosauria; order Squamata; family Phrynosomatidae; genus Sceloporus; species Sceloporus undulatus. Next base: position 192,154,723 of record NC_056525.1, on the reverse strand, counting down.
GAATGTGAGGGATTGCCTGCCCTTACAGTTCCACTTATGAAAACATTTCTGTTAGCAGATTAAGAGTTTTGGATTCTAACTTTGAAATGTATTTGTGTATCTGGTCTGTAAGCTCCAAAAGAAATTGTAGGCACTGGAGTAGTTAGGCTTTGGTCTTATGATTTTGTTAAGAATATATGAACAAAAATCTATAAAATAATTTCAGTGCTTTTCAGCACCTTTTCAATAGCTAGAATCTGCTAAATATAGGTTGTTCATACATTCACATACAAAAGCACAAGTTGTCAATCTAACATAGGGAAATGGCTAAAGATGTGAAAAAACTTCACAGTTGCCAAAATTTAATTCATATTGGCTTTCCTGGCACAGTAATAGCATCATCTTGAAGATTCTCCAACTATCTTGAGAGATCTTATCCCCAATGGGAGACTGAGATGCTAGATCCCCCACCCAGATTGTAGTTTCTGCAATTTCGGCAAAATACACTTTCCATAACATTCCTGTCTCTAGTGGTTACTGGGAAGGTGAACCTACTCAATGTTTTACTGCAAACTTTAAAGGCTTAACGCAAGATGCTGCATTTATTTGGGGGATAGTTCAGCACTTTGAATGGAGTTCAGACTAAAACTTCGAACAGACTCATTGTCCCACTGGCATAAAAGCTACCAACTTCAACTTCCTGTCTTTACAAAACTACAGTTGTTTCCTCTTCTGAAACCAAGCACAGACATGCAACAAGAGGGCAAAGTGATTGATAACAAAGATGCATATAGTCCACCCAGTTTTACTGCTTTTATTACAAAACACAAATTACTGCATATTGTAGTTCTGCATATTTCACAGAAACACACAAATCCAGTCCTGAAAGTATCCACTGATATTAAAGTAAGTGTTTCTACTATTTTCTAAAATCAACTTGGTGAACAATTATTATGGACTGGTTATCTGTTCAACAGTATGAACTGTCCAAATGCCTGATTTAGAACTTCTTGCCATCACCATGATACTACAGAACAATTTTCTGGGTAAATGTAAAGTAGGTTTTCTTAATGACATTTAGTATATAAATTGCTCACAAATTGCTATCCCACAAAAATGAAATCCCAGAATAGGACTGAAATTTAACTCTGTCTTGATCCCACAAGCTCCACATGCATATGAATGCCCCTTGAATGCTGAAGTCACACATTGGATCTATACAATGCTTTGTAACAGGTGAGATCATCCTATCGTGATGTAATTTTTCAATAAATTTCTTCTTGAAGGTAGCAATAAATAATTTCAGCAATTTTATTTCCACTGTGAGAAAGTCTTTGAAAACCATGCAGTTTTCAAAGGCTATTCCCAGTTCAAGACTTATTCTGCAATATATATATATATATATATATATATATATATATATATATATGCATGTGGTTGTTTGATGATGAAAGCAGAATTTTTTTGTTTGAGAGATGATTTATTTTATTTTATTTTATGTATAGAAACATTAATTCCTGGGCGCCAAAAGCTGTTTTGTATGCACATCAACCATATGCAAGTTCTATGCAGAACCAAATCCTAATTGTAGTATTTTTTTTTCTGTGCAGGAAACATTTTCTTTGCAGTAATTAACATTTATCCTTTGAAATATAATTTTACATGCAGAAAATGATGGTTTCTGCATAAAAAATGCTGTTTTCTGCACACACAAAAACCATGTGCAAATTTTGCTCAAAAGTCAGAACAAAAGCAACAACATACTTTTTGACCATTTCTTGAATATTTTGGAATAGTCTTACTATAATCACAAATTACTAGGACTGAATACAGATTCTCCAACTTGGACTAAGCATCATGTTAATCTTTGGGCAAATGTGTGGGTCAAAAGTGATTCAAATAATTATCTTCCATATATCTGGAAGCAGCCTTCAGATGCTAATGATTTTCTAGTGATTCTGGTTTAGGGCAATTCTCTTATAATTAGACTGTATTATAGAGTGATCTGAATGAATGAAGGTTAAATCAAGTTTAATCTCTGCACTGTTAGAATATACAATGAAATGCTACAAATCTTTCAGAAGATCAAACAATAATAAACCATTATTTCCCATCATTAAAGATATTTTCCAAAATAGTGAGAAGTCATTATGCATGAATTTGAAGTTCCCGCCTCCTTTGGTTTAGTTTCAGTAGAATTATAGATATTACTCTGGCCAATGTTTACCTGTTACTTCATTCAGAATGGTCTCCTGGTTTAATGAAACTGCAGACCATATTACAAATTGTAGATGGAGTGGCAGGAAAGGAAAAGAAAGCCAGAGATAACACTGTGAGAAAGCTGACTATCTATGATTAGAACCTAACATAATTCACGTTCATGTCGCCCCCACCCTTATTATTTTACTTTATACTTTATTTTATTTTAATACAAAAAATTTAAAAAAATATTTAAAAAACACAAGATTCATGCACTCAAAAGCAAAAAGCATAAAAAGAACAACATCTTCCAGAGTCTTCTGAACAGGTTACAGTACTTAGCTTTCAGTAAGTAAATCTTAGTATGTTAGTATGTGAAACAGATGAACCATCCTGACTATTATTACAGTTAAAACAATTTAAAATGTGACATGGAATGAGTTATGTTGCCAGTCTTTACTTTCTTCAACCTTATATATGCTCAGATTTTCTATAAAGGCCAGTGATCTAAGCCTCTCTTTCCAACTGTGAAGAACAAATTCATTGCATCTTGCCAAAGGCATGCTATTTCTAATCTTGCTGCCAAGCAGAAAAAGCCAATTAGTTCTGTATGCAGGTTAGGATTGTTGGATCTCAGGCATAGTGCTAAGGGACTTATTGCTGGATCAACCTTAACTTTTTGATTAGTAATAGCACATCTCTTTTAAAACAGAGCTTGCTTAAATTGTTGAATCATGGGACAAACCCACCATATGTGCCAGTAAGATCCTGGCTCTCCCTGACATCTCAAACATTTTAAGCTTAAAATGTTTGAAATCCACCTTAACTGTTCTGGGGTCTAATACCATCTCTAAATGAGCTTAATCATGGGTTCCTTAATATACAGTATGCTGAGAGGCAATGCATAGGGCATTTACCTCACATTTGCTTGCTTATAATGGTGTTTAAATAATTCATCCAAATTGTATCATATATTAGAGAAGTGGCATTCCTGTACTGGAATGAAGAAAAGATAATGATGGGAAAAGATACCAAGGTTACTTCCCAGGAAGATTACATAAAATAACCACCACTACATCTTTATAGCATTAAATCTCATACATTAATTATATGTTAAATTCTTAAAGTTACTATATTGCACCCATAATTATCATTGATGACAAACCATGAAATAACTAGACCAAAAACAACATATTGAGTTAACTAAGGGTCACAATTTTGTCACCTTAAAACAATTTAACAGTAAATATTTTGCTCACTTAAGATATTTTGTTTTAAACCAACATGTAATTTAAACAAGCATGCCAGTTGATTTACTGACTGGTAGTTTTGGTAGGAATTTAAAATTTGTTTTCTCTTAGTTTTCTGTTGTATATGTATTTGATTGACTGATTTTTTAAAATACTTGTGTTAAAAGCTGGTTTCAGTGAAGCCTGTGTTAGATTTGAAATGTAGGGTATACATTTCTTAAGTATATTCTTTTTGCTATTCGTCTGTTAATGGTGGCTCAGTTAAAGAAGCTGCTATTCACAGAATATTTGCAATAGTGTTAATAGATATTTCTGTGGATAAAATGTTCATTTGCTGTTCATTTGTGGGCTGAGAAGGAGGTTTTCCTGTGCTCAGGAATTCCCATCAGGAAACATACAGACAAAGTTGCTACAAGATTCTTTGCAGTTTGGGAACTATTTGTCTGTGCAGAAATATATGACATTTCCCCCCATAGTTTTTTCCTTCATAGTTTTCAAAAAGTATGTTTTTGTACAGAAAACCAACATGTATTTCTATACAGAAAGTTAATTTCTGTGCAGAAAATCCATGGGTGTGTCTGCATAGAAACTATATATCTGCACAGAAAAAATATCCACATATGCTTCTGCATTCAAAGCATGTTTTTGGCAAAGAGAAAACTGGTTTGATAATAATTTAGTTTCAGAAAGACAGACTTCGTCTAATATATAGCAGTTCAGTTTTTCAAAAAGTATTTTTGAGGTGACCATTTCAGAAAGACATGTTTGCTAGTAGGTCTAGTGTACAGAAAACACCAAAGCTTTGTCAGGAGTCCCCTTCAGTGATATAGGGCAGCAGGGAAAGGCAGAGATAACACAGTCATGTAGCTATATCATATGGGTATTTAAATAAGAGGCTGTGCAGACTGCTCTGAAGGGGTGGCTTGCAGCCCTCTCCAGCTATGCTGGATCAGGGCCGCAGCAACCACATGCCAATTGCTTTGATCTGGCCTTTTCAGGTACAAAAAGGAGCTGCAAAAAGCGGCTCCTTTTTGTGCTTTGGAAAGGGCATGATAGCCACTGTGCCGCAGCTTTAAAGCACTCCTTTGGTGCTGCATCCTGTAAACACAGTGCCAGAGGAGTGCCATCACACTGTGTGCCATATGGAGTGGTGTATGTTATCACACTGCCATGGAGGCGGTGTTAGGGCATGTATTGTATAGATGCCATGCCCTGACTCCACCCCCAGGCTGGCCTTAATGGCCGGCCTGCACAGCCCCTTAGTCCCACTATGTGATTTAGAAGAATCAGGGGGTATATTTAGCATGTTTGAGATTCTGAGCAGATCATTTGTCTCGACCTATGGCAACCCAATGAATGAGAGACCCTCCCCTCTCTGGTCTTGCAGATTGAGGGGCTGTGCCTTGTTTCAGCCAGATTGGGACTGCAGTAACTGCACACTGCAGCCCCAATCTGGCCTTTCCAGGGCACAAAAAGGAGCCTCAAAAAGTGGAAAGGGCACCATAGCCACATTGCCATGGCTTAGCGGTGCTCCTTCAGAGCTGCATTGTATGGACTCAGCACTGGAGGAACGCCATGAGCCATGTGTAGTGGATGCAATGCCTTGACTCCTCCCCCAGGCTGGCCTTAATAGCCAATCTGCACAGCGCTAAGTCTATCTGGACTCTGGTCTTTCTCTTCTCCCATTGCCTCCTATCTTATCAAGCATTATTGTATTTTCTAGTGAGTCATTCCTTCTCATGAAGGGCAAAGTATGACAGCCTTAATTTCATCATTTTGGCTTCTAGGGAGGGATCAGGCTTGATTTGTTCTACTACCCATTTATTTGTCTTTTTAGCAGTCCATGGTAACTGTAGAACTCTTCTGCAGCAACACATCTTATATGAGCGGCTTTTCTTCCTGTCAGGTTTCTACACCACCCAGCTCTCAACCAAACATAGTGATGGGAAATAAAATGGAATGGATAATCATAACTTTATATCTTTACGCTTGAGTATTTTGTCTAGTTCTTTCATAGCTGCTCTTCCAATTACTAGTCTTTTTCTGATTTCCTGACTGCAGTCTCCATTCTGATCAATGAGTGCACCAAGGTATGGAAAATCTTTTAACTGTTTCTTGAATTCAGCCATGGGCCTGGAAGCTTAGACTTCTGTGGTGTCCACACACACATTTAGACACATAAAGCTAGTATATTTGCCGTATCCATTCATAGTGATGTCTTATCTTAAAGATATTTATATACCATTTGGTTTACTGTAATTTGTAATATGAGGGCTGCCCTTGGAGAGTGCTTGGAAGCTCTACATTGTCTGAGGAAATGCAGCCATACTGTTGACTGGGGGTGGTTAGATAGAGCACAGTAATAGCTCCATTGGCTGCCAGTTTGTTTCTAGGCACAGTTTAGACAGCTGGCTATAACCTATGAAGCCCTACACAGCTCACATCCAGATTTTCTGAAAGACCATATTGTTTTATACAATCTTCCCCAGAATTCAAGATATTTGGGGGAAGCACTTCTCTTAGCCCTTTCATTTGCACAGGCACATATTGTAGGAATGCTGAAAAAAGCCTAATTAGTGATTGGCCCCAGACTTACATCCTATGGGGGCAAGGGTATATCCATCCTTGATGTCTTTCTGTTGGTAGGTGAAGATTTTTTATATTTCAGCAGGCTTTTGATAATTTCAGATTGAGAGTATGAGAAGTGTGATGTACTGTTCTTATTTTGTGCCTTTTAATAGGTATGCTTTAAATTTTTATTCTTTTGATAATTTAATTGTTGTAATGTTATCACTAATAGTTCTTTTTATCTGTATTGTTTTAATGTGTGCAGCTACCCTTAAGTTCCAACAGCTTATACCTTGTTTCCATGAGTCCCTGATGAAGAAAACAAATCTGTTTTGCATTAGATAGCAAAAAAGAAAGAGGGGAAAAAAAAGAAAGAGAAAAGAGTCCCAGTGTTTTATGCAATGTGAGATACTGAAAACTTGTTGCTAGTATACCATATGGCACAGAATAGCCTGGAAACACTGGTCTTCTAATTCTATATATGGTTATATATTGAGGACAATGGGATGTAAGTTTTGCAACACTGGGCATACTTTTAGTTTGAGATAGAGTTGCAGGGGTGTGGTATTTTTGTTGTTAACTGCCCTCGAGTCGATCTCGACTTATGGTGACCCTATGGATGAGACATCTCCAAGACCCTCTGTCCTCCACTGCACTGCTTAATTCCTGCAACCCCATACCCATGACCTCCTTAATAAAGTCCATCCATCTGGTATGTGGCCTTCCTCCCTTTCTACTTCCCTCCGCCTTTCCTAGCATTTTTGTCTTTTCCAGTGAGTCCTTCCTTCTCACAATGTGTCCAAAGTATGACAGCCTCAGTTTGGTCATCTTGGCTTCCAGGGAGGTTTCTGGCTTGATCTGCTCTAGGACCCATTTGTTTGTCCTTTTGGCTTTCCATGAAATCCTCAGCACTCTTCTCCAGCACCACATCTCAGAAGAATTGATTTTCTTCCTATCATCTTTCTTAACTGTCCAGCTCTCACATCCACACATGGAAATAGGGAATATAATGGCTTGTGTGATTCCAACTTTTGTGCTCAGTTGTGTATCTTTGCATTTTAGAATCGTTTCTAGTTCTTTCATAGCCACCCTCCCCATTCTTAATCTTCTTCTGATTTCCTGACTGCAATTCCCATTTCTATCCATGTTTGAACCCAGGTATGGGAATTCTTTTACTATTTCTATTTCTTCATCGTCTTGGTTGAACTTGTAATGGTCCTCGGTGGTCATTATTTTTGTTTTCTTTATGTTCAGCATTAAGCCTGCCTTTGCACTTTTTTCTCTGATCTGCCTTAATAGTATTATACTTAGCATTATAAGTATTATTGGAGCTGTACAGACTGCCCTGAAAGGGCGGTCTGCAGCAACCTCTTTCTGCCCCCAAGTGACGCCACAGCAGCCAAACCATGTGGCATCCCTCTGCACCTAAATGAACCCGGAAAAAACAGGTTCTTTAGGAGCGCACACCCGATGCCACCAGTGTGCCATTAGTGCACTGTGGAGCATCAGTGATGCAAGCGCACTGCAGTGACATATGGATGTTGTGCTGTGCTTGCGTCATGGACATGTGCTCCATGTGAGCAGGGCTGCGCAGTCATGGCAGCACTCATACATCCTAGGGTTGGGGGCGTGTGGTTGTTGTGTGCTCCCGAGACCTAGTATTGACACCGCCATGCCACTTTTAGCCCATCTGTACTGGGCCATAGTTAGTAGTATTATAGGCTTCCAATGTCCAGGTGGATATAGAGTGTGAGAATAGACATGCAAGGCATTGATTCTGTAGTTCACACTAGCCAATGGACAATTTGACCTACAGTGATTATCTGCCTAAACAAAATACTGAATAAAGAGCCTCACAAAAAAGCAAAGCATATGATTAACATGATAATTAGACACAGGATGGGTTAATAGCATCCAAAATCACACAGACTTCATCTCTATTTTTCAATAGGCAATCAATATGCAGAACTAATACTCTACCACTGCTGAAGGCACAAAGCCAGTTTAATTAGTATTGGTGAGCATACTTTTTTGTAGTAAAAAGAGCTCACTTATTGAAAGATAATGAATGAAGGCATTATTCCATCTGCTACAAATGATGCTGATGGTAAGGATGACAATCATGATAAGAAAAATAAATAATATCTATCTACATTCTATGATTCTATGATTCTACAAGCAGCACTAGCATTCATATGACTTGCTAGTTGGCTTTTATTACTTTGGTTATCAAATAGTGTATGTATAGTGCTTTGCAGGCATGAAATAAAACATTTTGGAAGAGTGGTAAACTTAAAGGTCGTTGACATTAAAATCCAAGCTACATCTCTGGAAACATAACAATTGTGTTTATACTTACCCATGGACTGATGCAACTGTTTGTGCTCCTTGTCTATGTATCTCTTGATGAAATTGCTAAGATTCATGGGCCTCAGTGGACTGTGCCCCCATGGTGTCATGTCTTTTCCAATCAAACCATGTACCACTCTCACAATAATTTTGGAAAATTAGTCTTATTAACATAATGGATGCAGAAGCTGAGAGCTTAGGTGACTCAGTCAGTGAAAGAGAATGTAGATGTTTTAGAGCAACAAAAACAAATGGCAATATCATTTTTAAAAAGAACCTATTCAAGTTTGTTATTAATCTGTGCTGTTTACCTTGCTTTCTTCCATGCATTTTCCCTGTGCTTGTAGAATTATAATGCTTCCCTAAAACATTTCAGTATGATTTTCTAGTGTACCTGTGGATATACTGTGATATATTTATCAAACCTCTACCATACGACCAAACTGTCTACATTTTTCTATAGAGTCTAAGCTGTTTATCAGCCTCCAAGAGTGAATCTAAGCCTGGAGAAGAACATCTTGCCATTTTCTCTTCAAGAATTAAGCTTTTAGAGTTATCCTGAGGCAAGTTAGCATTAGGCTCAGGAACTGCAAATACAGTTTGTTTGTGGGCATGGTGATGAATAAGCGGATGCACACCACAACCCTGTTATATGTATCTCACTAATGTATTGGGCAGTCTTGGCCTGAGGAGTGTTTGTTTTCCTACAGGAGTGATGATTTAAGGATTAAGGATATCTGTTGTATTTGGGGAGGGGGGATAATAAATCCAGCCTCTAGGGCATGGGGATAGGGACTTTAGCTTATATCACATCTTTCAGCACTGTGGTTCTAATAGGATATTCAACAGAGATGAAAATGATTTGGGGGGTGATTGACTACTTGCACTGAAAAACCATTTTCCTTCTATGGTCATTCACAAACAGGCATTCAAAGGGAATTTTCTGCTCAAAATGTTTGCATGTTTGAGACTCAAGGACTGCTAAAGTCTGCTGTGCTTGTGTGCATATGTCTCTGCCAACTTGGCTGACATTAGAAAATCTCCTGGGGCAGTATCATGCTGTGCCAGAACAAGGGTCTCAATTTGAAATTTGGAATTTATATTCTTCATCCAAGGCTTCAGTACCTATTGGGTGCATTTAGAATTACAAGCAACTGGTCTACTTTGGCAGCACAATTTAGAGTTCAAGTAACTGAACACCAGTATTCCTGGCTGGATTCTCAATTTACAGCAAAACGTCTTGGGGTTTTTTCACTCCCCCCCCCCATCTTGGCATAATCCCTTGATTTGAAACTTTTGAGTCCACATGCTCCTAAAACATTGTTCGTAGGAGCATATCTTTTTGAAAAGTATCAAGATAAGGCAGTGATTATTAGCAGGGACTTAGTAGGAGAGGAATCAAAGATAACCTCAAGCATTAGCAAATACCCCTTTAACAAACAGATTAAATGATAAAAATGAGAGGAGTGAAAGTGGGGCATGGGAAATCACAATTTAACAGTGATGTGAATTTGTGAAGAATAGCCTGGGTAAAATTATTAGATCTCTTTAGACTTATGAGCATTTGTCATAACCATCTTCATATAGATGAATATTCTATTCTATATACTCAGTTCTTAAGATCTTCTGTTGAGATCCTTTTCTAAATAACCTATTTTGTGGAAGCATATTCTTTAATGATACAAGTCACAGGAATGAGGGGTTTTTTTTTCTTCCTTTTTTTCCTGTTGTGAACTCCTGGTTCTGGAAAAGCTTGAAGGGTTCCTAACACTTGTGAAATTGGGAATTTCTACTAGATATGCATGAATACACACACACACACACACACACACACACGCATATATAAATAAATACATACATACAGTCAGCCCTCCTTAGCCATAGATTTTTTATCCACAGATTCACTCTTCAAAAAAAAATCTAAAAAGCAAGTCTTGATTTTGCCATTTTATATAAGTGACACCATGTTATTATCCATTGTCTTTAATGTGGCTTGAGCATCCATGGATTTTGGTATCCATGTGGGGTCCTGGAACCAAGCCCCAGTGGATACCAAGGGCCTACTGTACATGTGTGCCAGCTGACACCCAACAATGATAACAACAACAACATTATATGATTCCATGCAAAATCTTGTTCCCCAAGTATAACCTAAACTTTCTAAAGTGTAATGATTTGAGCATAAGCCTCCCTGGTCCACACCTATAATCAACCAGAAGACTGTGTTAGTTCTCTGTTACAGAAACTAGAACAGAATGTCATGGATGACCCTTTCAGTTTTATTACCTGGGACCACTAATCAAAATTGGGATTGGGAATAAATTTGTTCAGTGTGCATTGTATGTGAACACACCTACTTTTACTCTCTCTAATTAATATGTAAATCAAAATCAAGTTAACTTCTAAAATTCCAGCTTTCTCTGAATTTTTTTCAGTGGAATTCTCCAATTTTAAATGTGCAAACAAAAATGTTTATATTGGGGGAAGTGCACACAAAAATGTTTATGCTGATGAAAGCAACACTAAATGGGACTGCCAGATTGCAGTCTCTTCTCCAATCTACAAACAGAAGTAATCTCAGGAAGAGAGAAGGGGAAGAATTCAGAACAGACACAGTTTTCACTTCAACTAAAAGAACTAAACCAGCTAAACAAAATGGTTGCATTCAAAATGGCTAGCCTTTTCATGAAACCCAAAATTGCTCTGAAAGCACATACAGCTAGAATGAACCATTTGCCAACCATCACTACTTTGAAATTTAATCAGCTGAATAATGCAGTGATTACAGTCAAAGGGCAAATATATATGAAATAATTGAAGAAAGCTTAGCAAAAGTGAGTGGCTAATTAAAAGTGGATAAAATAAAACAATTGGTTCAGTTAAAGAGCTGCTTAACTTCCTAACACAGAATAAATTTAAGATGACTGCTATCAAATTGTCTTTCTTTTTGGCTAAGAGAGCTTTAATCGGGATAAAAAAATATTTTCCTGGAATAAATGGGGCTGTGGGTACTTACCCATGTCTGAAGTGATTGTCTGGGGTGGAGAGTGGGAGCCAAGTGGATGCTGGCCAGGGAGTCTTCTTCCCAAGGGGCCCTGTGGTCCCAGGAAAGGCAAAGCCAGTGGGACAGGATGCCAATGAGTCATGAGCTGTGTGTTTGTGTCACATTAACTGCTCCAGGACCAACCAGAGTGAAGACTGCAAGCATACAGTCTTCACTCTGGTCCATCAGACTGGCATATACTGCCACATGTTCATTGGCTGGGGCCCAATTTCTCTTGGGTTCTGGTCCACCCCCATCCTTGTTACTTCATTTTGACTTATTGTACTTCTCATCTTGTATGCTTCTGTCACAACTATGCAGGGTGAGGCATGGGCTTGGAATCCGGGAAGGTTTTCAGTATCGTGCAAAGGGTATGGTTGGGAGGTTCTCTTATAGGACCTGGGATGTGGCAGGCCCAGTCATGGGCTGACACATTTCTGGGACCCCCACTGAAGGTGAGGCTCAGGGGTTCTCACCTGGAAGGACTCCTGTCCCAGGGAGTCTTCATTGCCCCACTTCCATTCCCCGGCAGAGGCTGGAGGCTTTGATTTTATTGCGTAGCAGACATTTAATAATGCCTAACAGTGCCTGTACCATCTTCCCATTCTATCTGCAAAATAGGAATTTAAGACTGCTATAAGCATTATTGGGCTTATCTATGAGTGTTGCTCAAAAACACTTAAAAATGCTAGCATATTATTATGCTTGTCCGGTATTTTTATGCTATGAAAGCAACTGACTTCAGTTTTCAAAAGTGAACCAAAAAAACAAATGTCTGTGAACATATACAGAGATTTTCCCTTCAAAAATTACTTTCCTTTTGAAAAGTCCATTAATGGTACAGCCCTGTACGTGTGGACTCCATCATCAGAGATTTTCAAACAGATTAGATAACCACCTCTCCAGTTGATCTAGCAATTCATTCCTGCATGAGCAGTGGCAGGGGATTGGACTAGATGATGTTTCTGGGATACTCCCCTGAAGTCAGTACTAAGTTTAATGGAGTTTAATCCAAGGCAAGTAGATACGTATAGGATGGACAGCAGCCTGAAAAATAAGATAATTTTAAAAACATACCTTTATTTCTCCCTCCCTCCCTCCCTCCCTCCCTCCCCTCTCATACACACATACACTTTTAACCTCTCACGCCCTGCACAGGTAAAATTCAAAACGCTATTACAAAATTAAAAAACAAACAAACAAAAAAACCCTACTACTTACCCAGAGAACATAAAGCATTTTTTTCATCTTTCTATAACACATGCTTGGGCTGTTCTAGCATTCAGAGTCACTTTAACTCACTCCCTAATGACAATGCCACTAGCATGGCTACAAACTATTTATGCACACAGTGTATATATTTATGTCATTCTAGAACTTTAAATCTCTAAGCCTCCAAAGGTAATGTGTTCACTTATTGGCTAATACAGTGAAAGGCACAGTAGCCATGCTACAAAATGAACTGAATGTCTGGAGGATGACATTTTTATCACTTCTGCACATAGTTTTGCTCTCTTTTTAGTGAAAGTTAACCTTTCAGGGCATTTAATAGTGTAAACAAAAACTAGCACAGCTAGAGTTCATAGAAAACCCACCCAACTGTACAATATGTAACCCTACTGCCACTCTTTTTCTTTCTCAGTTTTTGTTCTTCACCACCATCCAGTGCTCCTGCCACCTTTCCCTGACCCGATTCCCCCTCCCCACAAAATGGTGACCATGAGGTGAAACTACAATAGGTTTTCTTGGCAAGATTTGTTTGCCTTTGATACTTGCCCCTAGTCAACCAGTGGGATTCCATTGAGTGGGGATTTTATTCCTGGTCTCCACAGATGTACTGTAATGCTCAAACTGCTGCACCTCTCTGACTCTCCAGAATCTCACATATCTGGTTGTAATAAAAACAATATTATTGATCAGCAACTTTTAAAAGACAAATAGAGTAAAAGAATGTGAGTTAAAGAGCAAAGCAATACAATTAGTTAAAGGAACTTGAATTGTAATTTTTTAAAAACAAGAAAAATAAATATCTATTTATCTTAAAAGCCAAATAACAATATGACACCACTATTTAATGAGCAAGTGGTCCTTGACTAATCTTACAGAAGGCTGGAAATAAATACTTCTGTCATGATTTCAGATTCTCAAAGATAGTTTAGTAAAGGGATTTGATTTGAATATTGTTGAATGGTGAAAATAAAATGGGCTGATGTTCCAGACTGAGGTGATTTATTTTTAAGCCACTGAGAGCTGATAAAGAAAGAAATTGAAGAAAGTGTTTCTCCTAGATTCTGTATGTTGTATTTTGGTCATTTCTATAATGGCAATAGAATTCACTGACATTAATGTGGCTTTGTTCTGGCTTTATATTTTTAAACCATGACAACAGCCTCTGATGAAACTATCTTCTATGTTTTGTGGTGCCCATTAACTAGATGCAGTATCATTTGCCTTCATATCAGGATGGGTGGGTGGCTCATCAAAGGACATCAAAAATTCACTTCTTGGGAGTGCGTGCTTCATTATTACAGAAACATTCCCTTTCATGTCCCTTCATAAAGACTGTGGTCTCTCCCATCATCTGACATAATAAAAAGAACCTGCTTAGTCATTAAGCTCGCATTTAGCTTTGTAAAAAAGAAAAGACTTTTTACAGAAAAGAAGGCAGCAAACAGATTTCCATACTGAGAGAATTCAAGTTCTTCCAACTTTGTCAGAGTTTCCTTAACATGGACAAAAGTATTAACATGAAAGTAACTTTCCTCCAACTGACCAAAGAATACAGCTTGTTAAAAAGATTATTGAAAACCAGTAGGAAAAGGGGTCAGAGATGACTAGCTCAAACTTCTCCAAAGATGAAATAATATAATACGGAGAAAAGATAACTTTCCTACACAATCTTGAGGCTGACTTTAAGGCCTCTGAAAGTCTCAAATTTTTTATTCCCCCAAACACGAGTATGTATGCAGAGATCTTCCTTTCTACCTTTCTGATCTTGATGCTCAGTAGGACAGAATGTACCTGACTGGAGAGGGAGAGGGAGGGTGAAAAAACCCTAAAGAAAAAGTCTATACATTGGGTCAAACAAAATAGGCTGCCTTTATTACTCTTTCAGTACCTTACAAAGGGGGGTGGGATTACTCCCAGTTACACATGAGCACATCTGCCAGTTTTGGTTTCTCTTACATTAAATTTGTTCAATTTTGATGATTTCTTCACTTCCAGCTTGTCTTGAAATTTGATAATTGCCTTTTAAGTTTGCATAAACATTTTTATGTATTTTTATGCATTTCTCCCATTTCATTTCATATGCAATTTTGTATCAATACACATAGGCAAACAGTTTTCCCAATGTGGTGCACTTTAAATATTTTTTAAAATAATATACAGACTTTGGATTAGAGAACTCCATTGAAAAATCCAGATGATTTTAAAGAAGGTCTGGATTTTATGTCAGGTGCCAGGACAACATTAATTAAGTTCTCAATAAAATTAGGCAATTCTCATTAAAATGTAAATGGCACACAGGTTTCCCACATCTTTGCCCCTAATGTTTGGCTTAGTTGAATTTAGGCAAATATTAACATACATTTAAGGATGCTAATTATTTAGAAAATATTAGTGTGTACATTCCCACCCTCATCCAGGAGCTCCATCTACATCCTGAGCAGTATATCAGAGCTAGGGCAGTGAGCACTCCTGTCCACATCATCCTAAAATGATGTGATCCATGGCTGCTTTCAGTAGGATACCCATTACAGTCCTCACCAAGGGGGAGGGGTGTAATCCTCATTACAAAGAGTTTTCTTTAAGAGATAAGACCTGCTGGTGAATAGGAGTCTATATACAAAGCAAGGGACTGTATGTGATGGGGATACCATGTTCATAGGGAAGGAAGGAATCAGATGGTAAAGCGGGCTTGTTATTAGGAGTGGTTTTGGGAACTGAACTGGAAAGCTATTCTTGCAGTGCCAAATACTATTGGAACCTGACTCTCTGAGGACTGTCAACCAGCCAGCCAGCATGCCCAATTCAGAGAAAAGAATAAAAAAGACCAAGTCCCATGCTTTTAAAAAAACAAAACAAAACAGGATTATTGTCCTGTAGGCTTTTCAAACCTGAGAGATTAGGTGGGCAGTCACTGGGGAAAGAGTTTGATAGTGGTGTCCAGGTTATGAAATACTGCCTACAGTTAAATTCAGGCGACATCTCTTCTCTTTTTTTGTAAAAAATAAGACCTTCCTTATTGTATTGATGACAACCGACTTATTTAAAAAATTGAAAAAAATTAACAGCTCTCTGGTGTGTAAGGAAGGACAGAAGTCATGAACAACATGCATCCCAGCAAGCTGAAAGTTGATAATTTCAACATCTCTTCTTTTACTGAGACTGGAGTAACTATTTTGCTACCAGAGACATACACAACCCAAGAAGCCAGATTTTTTAATTAATGCTTTCTCTCTTCTCTTTCCCCCTAATTGTTGTGATATCAGGGTTGGTGCAGTTTGAGAGATTGTACAAGCTCCTACCACATTTCAAGTATTTCAAGTGATATTTGGTAACTTTTGTTGTTATTGCTCTTCTGTTCTGTCTCTACATGTGTTTTCTACAGCACCTCACTGTGCAATTCTTTGCACATCTATGTAGAAGACCCATTCAGTTCAGTTGGACTTATTCCCAGAAGTTTGCATCAACCAGTAGCTTCAGGCAATGTCTTGTTAGTGCTTTTTCATTGTTCATTTTGATGGTGTGTAAATGGCTCTGGTTATTTTCATAAAGACACATTTACAATTCAGTAAACAAATTTCCCATCAAAGTCACAAACAGAATAGCAATTGTATGTGCTCATTGGACTCTTTGCGGGGTGTGTGTGTGTTGAAGATGAGTTTATTGTTTGTGAGTTTGTATATTTGGAAGGAAAAAAGTAAATAATCAAACTACATCTCTTACTATGCGAAAGAGGGATATATAAACCACTGATAAAAAGGACAATGAATTCCTTGTCCTTCATTTAATTTGGTTTGGTTTTTAATTTAAATTACAGAGCAACTCATTGAGAGGAGGCACATCAGTTCCTAGATAGGAAAAATTGTGTTGGCTGCTAGCAATGACCACAAAACTAACATAAATGTGTGCAGTGCACAGTGGGGAGGAATGGACAGGACACAAGTAGAGATGTTGCAGAAATTTTCACAAGCCTGGTTTGGAGTACAGTAGTGAGCAGTCAATTGTGGACCTTCTTAGAAAACTAAAGCCAGGTAAAAGCTGACAGAAAAGGTAATGCAGGGTTTTTTTTTCATTTCTACTTTGTACTTATCAGTTGAAATGTCACTATACTCTCCAAATATATGTTCTAAAGCATGCCGGGGGCGGTGTTGCAGGGGTATAGTCACTGGGTTCTCTCCTCTCACTGATGGCCTGTGGAATAAGAGGGCACAGCAATCTCTCTTGTGGAAAAGGTCTGCATTGGGGAGAAATATGGGAGGATGCAGCACTCAGAAAGAGGAGGGGAAGTTTTACTGTTCAAATGGAAGTCCACCTATATTATCTTTTACTTTTTTCCTGTTACTATAAGTCGCATGACTTTCTGTCACTCATTTGAAGGAGAAACCAATGGTGCATCTACACTATAGAAATAATGCAGTCTGAAATCACTTTAAGTGCTATAGCGCCTCCTTTGGGGATCATGGGATTTGTAGTTTTACAAGGTCTTTAGCCTTTTCTACCATAGAGTGCTAGTGACTTATAAGACTAAAAATCCCAGGATTGTCTAGGATGGAGCCATAATCAGTAAAGTAGATTATTGCATTATTTCTGAGGTGTAGATGCATCTCAAGGGAAAAACAAGGTGTTTGAGAAGAGGTGGAACCCTCTGATATGGTGGCCAGGTGTTTGGGAGACTTTTCATGTTTGCATGCATTTGAGAGGGCTTTTTGTATGATTTTCAGTTTATTTTTGCCCTAAAAGCATTCCATTTATTTAAACAAAAATAAAGAAGATTCAAGGAGGCTGAAAAGTTTTGGAAACTCCTGTGGGGGCCTCAAGCATCAAAAAGTGGGGCCCAGGGGTCATATGCATATGATAGGCCACACTTTCTCCACTCTTGCATTAGGGATTATTTTCAGCTAAGGGCCTGAACAGACCAGCCAGAAATTCTGGCTTCCGGATGGCTTGGGGGTGTGGCATTTTAACAGCACCCCCCCAGGTTCCCAGAAGCCACTCCACCAATTAGATGGAGGCAGCTTCAAGCTGCTCTGGGGGCATGGTGTTTTGACAATGCACACCTCTGGAATGCCTAGAAGTTACCTGGGGGTTGCACCAGGGCTACCTAAGGTGGCCCAAAACCATCCCAAATAGGAGCAGATCTTCTCTTCTCCTTTTTAGGCTGGCAGTGGAGGGTGCCTCTGGGACCACGGCATGTGCTTGCCACAGTCCGGAGGTGTCTTTGGTGGGGGTAGCTTGAAGCCACCTCTTTGTGGCTGTCTGCTTCAGCCCATAGTCCAACTCAAAGTAGGCATCTTCTGAGAAACTGTTTTGGCATATCTTTCTAACAAGTTGTGATTTTACTTAAATATTTCTTTCTCACTTTTTTGCACTTCAAGATGATATACAAATATTAAACCCAATGCAACAAATAAAAAAACCAATCAAAACAATATGTTAAACAGGAAAATAAAACAAAACCCAGGAGAGCAAGAGGATTTGAATGCAATGGCCTATGAGAAAATTTCTTTCCATTAATCATTATACCATTTTCAAAAGGAATGCCATTTATGCCCTTTTTATCTTCCACGGTAACATGACTTAGATAACATCATTACTTGGAACACATTACTACTATGTTTTGGAAGCAATGCAAACTTTGGCAAAGAATCTATTTTAAGGAGATGAAACATCACTTTGTGCTTACATAGTTATGTGCTAGTTATGCAACACTGCCTCATTAGTGAATTGCAACATTTCACAACAAAAATGTGCATGTGCATATGGATGTGCAGTACACAATGCACACACAATCATGTGCCATATGCACCATGCACAACAATACGTAGCAATACGAGGTATTTAGGGAACTCTAGTCCACTCCCCTGAATTACAGTACTAGATTACAAATTCAAGGACTCTATGGGACTTTGTAGGATAGATCCATAAATATTAGAGTGTTATCAAACTGCTATTACTGTGCAGTCTCAATATAAATACATTTACACTCAGAGGAAGGCCATCAAAATTTGAGGAAGATACATCAGCAATGTAAGATATGGAGATGACACCATACAACTAGATGAAAATAGCAAAGACTTGGAATGACTACTGAATAAAATCAAGAAAGAAAGTAAAAGTGCAAGTTTACAGTTGAACATTATGAAAACAAAAATAATGACCACAAATGATCTGCCTAATTTAGAGTAGATGATAAAGACATTGCAATAGGTAAATATTTTCCATACCCCGGGCCAGTCATTAATCAGAATGGAGACTGTAGTCAAGAAACCAGAAGAAAACTAGGACTTGGAAGAGCAGCTATGAAGGAATTAGACAAGATCCTGAAGTGCAAGATATAGCATTGAATATTAACATTAGAATTGCCCATGCCATTTCCAGTTCCTATGTATGGTTGTAAAAGCTGGAAAGTGAAGAAAGCTGATAGGAAAAAAATCATCTCATTTGAAATGTGGCACTGAAGAAGAGTTCTACCAATAATGTGGACTGTTAAAAAGACAAAGGGGTAATACAGCAAATCAAGCCTAAACTCTCCCTAGAAGTTAAAATTACTAGACTGTGTCATATTTTGGATATATCACAAAAAGACATGGCTCACTAAAAAAGCCATTAATGCTTGGTGAGGTAGAAGTCAATATGAAAAGAGGAAGACCACATTATAGATATATAGACTCAAATAACAAAGCCACAGCCCTGAATATACAAGACCTCAGCAGGATTGCTGATGGTAGGGTGCCTTGGTGATCTCTCATGCATATGGTCACTATAAGTCAAAGTTGACCTGATAGCTGTGATTAGCCAAGACCCTATTTATTTCTTATGTGGTAAAATTATGGCAGTGTAGGAATATTGTACTAAAAAAAAAGTGAACGTGGATCTGCAAATGAACTGGCAGGAATGTGTGTCATTTCAAACTGCCTGTCTGAATATAGACCAATCTTATGCAACAGCCTAAACAGTGTATTTCTTATGCAACCCATTTTATCCTGGCCAGTGAAATTTTATCCTGGTCAGTAAAAGCTGCTGAGAGCTCCAGCAGAACCAACAGGGACTCCCTGTCCAGTTCCCAGTATAAGCAATCAAAGCTGTCTCCATCCCATAGCCAGGTCTGAAGCCAGGTTGATTTGGATCCAGGGTGGGATACAGACCGCCTCTTTGGGGCAGCCTGCACCCCCCCTTTCTGTGACGGATCGGGGCCTCAGAGGCCACAGTGGCAGCCCCAGTGGCCCCGATCCGCTGCTTTTCCAGGCCTTGGGGAAGCGGCAAAAAGCCACTTCCCTGCGGCCTGGAAAGGGGTATCCTTTGGGCTTCATGCCCCAAGGACACCCTGACAGTGAGGGGAAAAGAGAGAAAGGGGCCACTTGGCCCCTTTCTCTTCTGTATCGCTGGCGCAGTTGTGTAAAGGCTGCGCCAGCAATACAAGTGGTGAAAGGAGCTCCGTTTTGGAGCTCCTTCTGGTGCCGCTGAAAGGGCGCCACAAGCACCCTGCAGCAGCGCAAGAGTATCACACGCATGCCACTCTGTCTGGAGGCGGCACACATGTGATGTAATCAAGGCGGCCCCCGTGTTGATGGGAGGCCGCCATGATTACGCCCCCGTCACGTGCTAGGGTTGACACTGGAATAGACACTGCGTGCTCAGCCAACCCCTAGCACGTGACGGGGGTGCTGCAAAGGCCCGTTTAAATTGGGCTCAGGCAACCCATTTCATTCAGGAATCTCTGAAACTGGGAGCCACCACATGCTATAGAACCTGGTCCCAAAAACAGAGACTGATGACTGGATGGTAATTCTCTAGTATGATGTGGTTCATAAAAAGTTTACCCCCAAAAAACAGTCTTACTACAGACTCTTCTAGGTAGGAAGAGAACTTATGTTTCTGCAGATAGGTTTTAACTACTCCCCGTACCCACCCAGCCGTTCCCACTCTGGCTGCTTTTAAAAGCTAGTTGGGTTAGTTGGGTCCAAAACACATGTGGTGGCTCTCACCTCTCCATGATCCTGTCTGCATTCTCAGGCTGCACATATTAAAACTATTCATTGTCACTGGACAACCAGAGTTACTGCACAAATTTAAAATATCTGTTAGCACAGAACAATCAGGAGACAAGGTTATATCCACTGGACCTGAATCAACAACAGCATCCAAGCCAAAGCAGTTTTGTCTCCAATGTGTCGTGCAAATGTCTCCAATGTGTCATGCAAATATTGACCTAATGTGTTTGCTCTCTTTTTGTAGAATTGAGTGTAAAAGTCCCCTAACCACTCAAGATGGTTCTGCAGATGTAATGGTGGTAGAAAAGTAAACCTTCACTATCACCACTGCAATGGCATAAACTTTCCAGTGGGCTCTCGCATGTATTTGCTGCACATTTTCTGCCATCAATGATTTAACTTCCTTCCTGCTCATCACATAGCCACCAACTCCCTGGTGAACCAGAGGTCTTATTTACTCCATATGGTGGAAATAGATAGATTGTATCCACCACCCTGGCCATTTTTCTTTTCCAGATATCAGCCAAGGTATCAAGGATATGATGGCTCCTTATGCTAATACGTATATGGTGTTTAATACTATTTCTCTCTGGGAAGAACAGGTATACTTCTTGCATAGGATTTCACTTTTACACTGTTCTGGTCATTTCTCTAGTCTAGAGATCTAACAGGACTTCAACAATGCAATGACTCCTTGTGCTGGTATATGGTGTTTAATATTATTTCCCTTTCAGACCAGCAAATATAATTCTTGGATAGGGTTGCATTGTTAAGTATATCAAGATCCTTCAAAATCCAGCTGCTAATCTTGTCTTTATTCACTTTATCCCACACTAACCTCCCCTCCCTCCCATTTTCAAATGACACCCTTGGATACACTGCAGAAGTAGCAGCCTACAGACCACTATGTTGAAATCTGAGTGAGGTTTTTATTTTACTATTGGGAGCAGTATAAAATAGTTTAGATATGATTTGATGTGAACCTGCTCTACGAGCATCTTCTGAATAGCTCCAGGTTTCATCCATACACATTACTTCTTAGTTCATTTCATCACAGAGGGCATGTGCAGTATTAACACTCCAAACTGATATAGGCTATTCATGACGGCTGGGTGGAAGTAACAACTGTAGGCTTGCCCTTGTACTCCAACTGCTGTTTTCCAGTTCAAGACTATAAAGAAAGAGAAACAAACACACAGGAGCATATCAAACTGTGGTGGAGCAGAACTGCAGCAAGCTTATCACTATGATGGTATCCAGAAATGGACTTCCTTATAACAAAAAAGAAAAGAAGAAGAAAGAAAGAAAGAACAAAAGAAGGAAATGAAACGGACAAAATATATATCCCAGTTCATTCAGGTTTATGCAAAAGATAAACAACAATTACAAGCTTATAATTTTGGGATCACCCGCATGTTTAAAGTTGAAAAAGCATTGGCATTTCTGTTATTTTATGCATTGTTTCAATTAACAAGCTAGCTAGATAGGTAGCTGTTTACATAGTTGTTATTCAGTACTCTAGTAAAAAGGAATGGGCCAAACAATTTTTTTTGAAGATCTAAAGCAATTTTTCTTAGATGATAGAAGCCAGAATCCTGTTGGTGTCTCATGTTGGGATAAATAACATTGCACAAGTGACAATGCTTGTTAGGATATATAATGCAAGGGTGCTATCCTAATCAGGCTTGGGCAAGCACTATTATGTTATCTTAATCCTATCATACCATTATTACTTCTCACTGAGTCTGTCTCATTCATCTTTTCTTTGTAGGGCCAACTCCCCATTCCACCATTTGGATTCAAAAATGGAGATGTCAGTGAATTAAAGACAGCAATTCATTTAGCATATTAGTTCAGATATTTGGCACTCAAACTGAGCAATCTAGCTCCAAAGCATGTACCTTGCTGTTTACAGCAGTTTTGGGAAACCATGTGATATTCTTCTTCTACCAGTTAGTTATTTCACAGTTCTGTAACCATAAAAGTAGCTGAAAATATATGATTGAACTGCAAAAGTACTGGCATCATCCCTCATTAAATTTAAAAATAGTGTAACTTCCTTATACTTTTGTGAGTATAGAAGAAATTTGTGACTTCAATCGGAGGGCTCTGGACCATTGCAAGGTACACATTTGTAATCTAACAGGTCTGGTCTCAGAAAACTCTTGGGAAAACATCAAACTTCTGGGATTTCAATAAAAACAACCCTCAATGGCTAATGGCCCCATTCTAGACTGAGATTGTGTATGAGTATGCATACATATACATAAGGGTTTGTATTCAAGCTTGGAGTGAATCTTATTTACATATTTTCTTGAAAAAGTGGTTTTGGAGTATTTTCTTCCTCGATCCATATTTTCTTACAAAGTGCATCTGTGTTGGTCTTTAGGCAATAGTTTGCATTTTGAAAATTAATCCATTAAAACCAAATAGAAAGCATTAAGCAAACAGGCCACAAAATGAGAACAGAATTTCAGAAGATGATCTCTCCAGCTGGAAGCTTTTCCTCCAGCAGTCTTGGCAGGTTTCCCAAAGCCTTAGTTAATAAACGATTTGGTTCATCAAAATACAAGGCATTAACTAATTAGTTGAGTCTCTTAACATGAGGGTCTAAATTTGAATTTAAGAGAAGTGTAGAACCTAAACATTTCTCAACTAATCAGAAACAGCATAGGCATTTGTTCAGCATTGCATCAGATGCTGCTGCTGCTGCTGCTGTTGTTGTTGTTGTTATTGTTGTTATTATTATACTTTATTTATATAGTGCTGTAGATTTACACAGCGCTGTATATATAAACAATAAAATCGACAAAGATGAAACTGCCAATGGCGTACATTCTACAAAATACATATAAAACAATAGATAATAATACAAGATAGAATTAGATTAAAATAAGCAGGCAACAAATTAAAAACATCAAATATCAAATCAAATATCAGATAACAATCAGATAAACAATCACACAATGCCTGGGAATGCTTCTCTGAACACGTGAGACCTGATTTCCTATAAATTATTTGCACCATGAGTCTGTAATTTTCAGAGACCTAGTTGCATGTATGAGGGACCATTCACATTGAATTTTCTTGCCAAAGTCCCCCAATCCTGTCTATATGCTGATTCCAGGGTAAGAACCTCTGTAACTGATAATAGCTTATCCTGGCAAGTCTTTAATTTTACAACAGCACTCATTTCATTGCTTTAACAATTTTTTTTTAACATTTAACGCTAACTGATGCTTGGTTTCCAAGAGAAAGGGGAAGAAGAGAGGGGGGAAAGGAAAGAGGAATGTGAAGAGAGGAAGAAGAGGAAGAAGAAAGAAAAAAGGAGGAGAGAGGAAAATAGAGCAGAAAAGAAGACAGTTTAGAAGTAAAATGATTAAGTGATTGTGTGTGTGTGTGTGTGTTAGAGTTAAGTGATTGTGTATATATGTATATTTTATATGTAATCTGTTTTTGATTGTATTTCATTTAAACAATATTTTTTGTTAAAAAGAGTTATTAACATTTTAATACTTGTATTAAATTTATTATAAATGTTAATGACACTAAACAACAAAGAAAAAATGGCAAGACAAAGTTAGGGACATATATATTTGCTCTGTTTATCCTCATAGAAAATTATGAAAAGTTTGTCCAATATTTTCCATGCCAGATGAGAACACAGAGATTTCTGCACAGTTCTCATTTGCTATTTGGCACCTGGAAAGTCTATTTTGTACAGAAATAGACATGATTTTCCCAGGAAAAAAGATTCCACCCACCCACCCCTTTTCAAGGAACCATGGTACTGTCTCGTGGGCTATAATACTCCACAGGCAGTTGCCCTAACCTGCCTTCATTACCTAGCTCTCTGTTCCTGTGCCATGTTGGCCATCTGTCCTGCTGAACCACCCAGTATGTTTGCTGCCACTGTAGGCCACTCACGACTGAGGCCAAAGCAAGGTATTCAGGAATGTGCTCATAAATGGGTGCTTAGTTCTGACCTCTGACCCAGTATATGCACTGGGTGACTCAGTGAGAGCCCATGCAGAACTACTATGGCATGGGGCCAGAAGACTCTGGATCATCCCAGAAGATCCAGAGTAACAAGTAACTTTTAAAATGTGTGTTAAGGGAGGAAATATAGCCCAGTTCTGGTGACGAATTAGATTCCAGAATCGGGTGAGAGGAATTGTTGTTTTGTTTTGTTTTGGTTTTGGCCCATGCAGATATGGCCCATATTTCTTCACAAAATACATCTTTCCTTCTGTAGGAAGCATTATCTAGGAAGCCACCAGGAGCCCTGGTGGAGCAGTATTTAAATGGTGGTATTACAATGAGTTTGAACCTGCAGGGCTCCAAGTTGACTCAGCCTTCTATCCTTTCATAGGTCAGTAAAATGAGTACCCAGCTTGTTCGGGGCAATTGGCTAACACATTGTAAACTGCTTAGAGAGAGCTCTGCACTATAAAATAATATAGAAATGTAAGTACTATTGCTATTTATTTATTTAATTTAGCACAGAAAACATGTTCTTTGTGCAGAAAAATGTACATTTTTGCACAGATGAATACTACTGAAGTATGAAGAATCTTGTAACAATTTTATGGTTCCTTTTCTTCTCAATGGAGCTTCCAGACACATAAGGAAACTCTTTATTAGTAAAGAAATCAATAATAATGAATATTCTTTCCATCCCTAGACTCAATTTTAACAATTTGTGCACTTAGTACATTAGAATACCTTATACAGGGGGTCATCTTTGTTTAGTATTGTCGGAATCAGGAACTCAGAACTTCTGTGCAATCAATGAGTCATACATGTTGAAGCAGAACAGAACTTTATTGAAAGTCACAAAGGCGCACTACAGACAGGCACCCAAGTACGTACAGTACTCTGTACTTACTAGGGTTGCCCGGGGGTGTCTCTTTTAGATGCCTGCAACCCTAGTACGTACGGAGTACGTACAAAATGGTGGCACCCTGTTCACACAGGCGCTGCCATTTTGACGTAACAGACGCGTAGCATCCGCATGTCATGGCGCCCAGGTGACATCGTGAGTGCGCCATTGGCGCACTGCGGCATCACTGGCACGCCACAAAAAGAAATCGGTTTTTGCGGCTTCTTTTTCTTGCTGCCAAGCTATGCGGTATATCCTCTGCGGATTGCCAGTGGCACAAATAGCACCATTGCCAGACCGTCCTTTAAGGACGGTCTGTAGCCCACCAAAGTCAGCCATTCACCAATTCAAGGTTTAAGCTGAAACTGCCTGTCTATCAGCACAACCGATATAGTAAAACCCCCATCATCCCCAACTCCACCCACTAGCAAAAGGTGTGAACTATATTCCCGCACCTACTATTCCCATTGCCTAATCCCCCTTCAACCCCTCCTTGCCATCTTCCCAATACCAGGCTATTCTAATCTTCTATCACATTCCAAGGCTTAGCTGAAGCCCTAGGTCGAGATAGCAGCCCATTTGCGCCTTCCCAGCCCCCACCAACTAAACCTTAATTCTAACCAACCCAATATCTCTAACTACCCATAATAAATGCATATCACAATCCCTATAATCCCTGAAACATCTGGTAGAACTACAAAGTTCTAACAAGTATCAAGCTACTACTATTTTGCTCATTGTAGGAAGGACTGAAATGTGACAGTTTCTGTAGGTCTATCTTTACATTTCCCCATGTCTATCAATAATCACAATCCATTATAAACAATTATACTCAGATATATTTCAAGTTGATGTGAACTATACTTAAAGTAAGTATGTACAGAATTTTATCTTAGTTTACATAATCCTTCCCAATCCCAATGCAGTGCAATTTGAGAGCAATCCTGTGTTTAAAGAACTGTTACTTTAATAAATAATGATAAAATAATAAAAACTTTATTTATATACCGCCTTTCCTGTAGATCAAAGCGGTTTACAGTACAACAGTTATGTGACACGTCACAGTACAAGACAGTAAAAATTCTGTTAATTACAATTCACAATTTCATACAGATTGCATAAAAACCTGAGCCATGTACAGACCATTAAAACCATCAGTTATGGGGGGAGGACTTCCTCAACTAAACAGAGTCGGAAAGGAAAGCTGCTTGAAAGAGGTGGGTTTTTAATGCCCTCTTAAAGGCTTCTACTGTGGAACAGAGTCGGATCATTTCTGGGAGTGTGTTCCAGAGGGTGGGGGCTGTTGCCGTATAGGCTTTCTGATGGGTAGCTGCTAGTTTTACCTTGGGGCAATCAAGTAAAAGTTTCCCAGTTGTTCTGAGGGTGCGGGGCAGGTTATGTAAGGAGAGGCGCTCTCTTAAGTAACTTGGGCCCAAGCCATATAGGGCTTTATAGGTGACAACCAACACTTTGTATTGCGCCCGGAAGCTGATAGGTAGCCAGTGGAGAGATTTTAATATAGGTGTTATATGGTCCGATCTTGGGGTACCTGTAATCAATCTGGCTGCAGCATTCTGAACTAGTTGTAGCTTCCGAACCTGGTACAAAGGTCGCCCCATGTAGAGCGCATTACAGAAATCCAAACGAGAGGTTACCAGTGCATGTATTATAGTTTCTAGGTCCTTTCTGTCCAGACAGGGATGCAGTTGGCATATCAGCCACAGGTGGTACCAAGCACTCCTGGCCATCACATGTACTTGAGATGATAATTGTAGAGATGAGTCCAGGAGTACCCTGAAACTGCGAACTTTATCCTTTAGGGGAAGTGTAACCCCGTCCAGGATAGGGTGGCAAATATCTCTGTCTGGGCTTGGGGTACCTATCACAAGTACCTCTGTTTTCTCTGGATTCAACTTGAGTTTGTTTTCCCTCATCCAGTCCATTACTGACCCCAGACAGGCATCCAGAGGGGAGGTGCCATCCTTAGTCACTGTATTAGTCGGAGACATGGAGAGATAGATCTAGGTGTCATCAGCATACTGATAACACCGTGCTCCATGCTTCCGGATTATCTCTCCCAGCGGCTTCATGTAAATGTTAAACAGCATGGGGGAACAGAATGGCGCCCTGAGGAACGCCAGATGTCAGCTCCCTTTTACGAGAGCAACTATCCCCCAGCCTCACCGACTGGAACCTTCCCGAGAAGTAGGATCGGAACCACTGGAGCACAGTGCCCCCAATACCTAACTCTCCCAGGTGTTCCAGAAGGATACCATGGTCGATGGTATCGAAGGCCGCTGAGATGTCCAAGAGCACTAACAGGGTCACTTGTCCCCTGTCAATGCCCAGACGGAGATCATCGACTAAGGCGACCACGGCAGTCTCCACTCCATGTCCCGCTCTGAAGCCAGTTTGAAATGGGTCTAGATAATCGGCTTCATCCAAAACTGCTTGGAGTTGAAAGGTGACTGCATTATTTATTATTTCATACATTTTATTTCATACATTTCAATGTATGAAATAAATTTCATACATTTATTAATGCATTTAATAAATGTGTTAATGCTACTTCTGTCAGATCTGGTACACTTCCATTGTTAAAGATCAGATTTGACCACATATTACCTAAGGTCAGTATCATCCCTGCAGCAAAATGCAATTAGTTTGTGCCTTAATTAATCAAATGCTTGCATTGTATGAGGCATTATATGTTCCATACAGAGTAGTAAAAAACAATTGTATTATTTACAGTAATATCCTGAGGCAAAATCCAGAAAGCAAGTGCTATCCCCATTATCACTAGATAGACATGTTATGATTCAAGACAGGAAACATTAAAAACACCACTTCTGACAATACTACAAAGAAACTTATGATGAAAGTTGACACCTAGCAGGTGGCTTTTCAGAGGTAGTAAATATTTCTGTCTGTTCAGTCTTCAGGAGGAAAGCAATCTTTTCCACATCTTGAACTTGAAAACACCCACTCTTTGAAAAAAGGTAGGTAGACTTCAGAAATGATGCATTAAAGCTCATTCTCTGCCAATACTCTATGATAAACAGTTTGTGGAATTGCCTTTGCCTAGTGATGCTTGAACCTCTTCAGGCTTAAATGTGCTAATTTAACAATGCATTTTGGGCCCAAATTTACTCATGTTTGGGCCAAGCCAGTGATGAGTTCTAGGTCTCATTGTTCCCCTGAGTAAAAACATCAGTAGTTTGAGTGATGTGGTTCTTGCTCTTCTCCTTCCCATTTCCAAAAATATTGCTGGAGGAAGCAATCAAAGGGATTGCTGTTGAATCACAGATTAGGGTCTTGGATGTTACAGCTAGAACAAGGTAGGTACCAGCTTCTCTAGGAATTGAAACTTCTTAGGGCTTCTAAACTACATAGAAAGGATTACTGGTAACTGGCAAGTATAAGAATCTTGGAGCTTGAGATTGTTGTTAACTGCCATGAAGTTGATGTTGACTTACGACAACCCTATGAACGAGAGACCTTCATGTTACCCTATCATCAGTAGCCTTGTTCAGGTCCCACAGATTCAGGGCCATGACTTCCTTGATTGAGTCCATCTATCTGTTATGCAGCCTTCCTTTTTTCCTACAGCCTACTAACTTACCAAATGTTACTGTCTTTTGTCTTGGATCCTGTTGGATACAAAGAGGCATCAGCACTTGTACATAGTAGTGGGAGACAGATGGACCTTTAGAATGCATGCATGCCCTTTAGTTTTACCTCTCTGTTTCACTGATCTATGCACTTATGTTTCCTGCCTGCCTGCAGAGATCATTTCTCCCTTCTTGTAGATGTTAAACTAGTCTTTTATGACTTGGTCTAGGGGGGTGAGCAGATGGGCCAGGATAGCATAGGGTGGGGGTGTTTACATGCCTACCTGCTGCTGTGCCATGGACTTGCTACCATTGCATGCCCCTTACTTTCCTCCACTATTGCCTCTACTGAGAAGACATCTGTTGTGGCCTTTAATGTGGAAACAGGACACCTGGCTACACCCATGTGGCCAGGGGCCCATTGTCACAACGGATGACTATCACCACACTATCACAACAGAGGACTATCACTATGCTTACCTTCCTCCACTGTCACCATGACCGGTGATAGCAGAGGAAGGTAACAGGTATGCAGGGCCATTCTGTCTGTTGGATATTGCTTTGGAGTTTCCTAACAACTCTGTGGCAAACAGCTGGTGTTTTTTTTAACCAGTGTCCAATCTGCCCAATCCTAAACCTGGGACATTGGTCTGCATCATCCAAACCGGACAATGTGAAGCTGGAGGAAACATATTCCTTTTGGCCCATGTGTACAGCCCCTAGAAGGGATCAACATAGCTTACATCTACATATGAGTGTCAGCTTTAGTGGCTCTTGTACTAAAATATAGGTAATCTTCTTTTTTGTATCTCCTTTTTAAAAAATCTCAAATGAGTTTTCTGTAACAATAATTGTACATTTTTTCCTTTTTAGCCTTATCAGAGTAACCTACATATTATCTTCTGTTTCCTAACACAAGCTGATATGGCATGGGCTATGCTGATATAGATACCAAATATTCTTCTCATGATATGTCCTAACTATGGCGGGTTACAGACCGCTGCTTTGTGGTGCTCTGCCGCCGCCGCCGGTTAGTCCGCGGGGGAGCCGGAGCCTCCACATGGCGCGGCTCCCGTGCGGACTGAAAAAGAAACTCCAAAATGGAGCTTCTTTTAGAGTCGCGTTTGTGACGTAGCGAGGCGCCAGGGATGCGACGCGTACGGACGCTCAGCGTCCGATATGCAAAGATGGCGCCGGCCATGTAGAAGGGCCGGCGCCATCTTGTACGGACGGAGTCCGTATTAGGCCCAGGGGCGTCTAGAAGAGACGCCCTTTTTTAAAATGGGACGTCCTCTGGACGTCCCTAATGCCGGTTTGTAACCGGCCTATGACAGTCTCAGTTTAGACATCTTGGCTTCTAGATGCTGTTGTATATTCTTGATGCTGGTGTATATTTTCAGAAGTCATGGGAACTATTACATGGCTCCTAACAACTAATCAAACATGGGAAAACAGATTTCCCTTCAAAAATCACAACAATGACAGCAACAACAATAGAAATAATTAATTATTAATTAAATAATAATAATAAATTTACTGTCTTTTTCCCAATACTCAGCCTAGCTTACAAAAATTGAAACAATTTAAGTTACTAACATTTACAAAGACAGAAGAAAAATATAGAAAATGTTTTGTTGAAATGCAGTTAAACCTTCCATAGAATTAAAAACATTTAAAACAAATTGATTGGTACCTCCAATGGTTCTGGTGCCTAATGGAAAACCTTATTGTCATTGTAAATTAGAAACTGAGGATGTAAGTAAAACAATTCAAATATTAAACAAAAGAGCACAACATAAAAAGATAGTAAAATACAGACACTCATAGATATTCTGGCATGGCTTCCAGATATTTAGACTTTCCAAACATATTTTTAATCTCAATTCTTTTCTATTCATTTTTTAAAAATAAAAATCTTATCCATATAAAAAACTGTTTTAAAAACATAATAAAAATAATTGTCATTGCCCTTTTTTGTTATGGACAAAAAAAAAATCAGTTAACAGTAATTCAAGAATGTAATTTGGCTGATTTCTGGGTGGATACCATGATGGATTGATGTGATAAGATATAGGTTGTTAAGAATAGTTTTTAAAGGTTTGAAACCAATAATGATTGTTTGTGAAAAGAAGTGGGGGAATGGTGAATTAGGGATTTGTGGTTCTGATAATGAATGAGAATAGGTTATTCGAAGAAGTGAATTGTTATACATGTACATAGATAAAGTTATGATTAACTGTTGTAAGAAAGATTGGAAATCATCTCTTGTCTTTATTTTTTAAGCTTCCTCTTTTTCTTTTTGTTCTGCATTTCTGTTCTTTTTCTTTTTACAATTTTTGTTCATTTTATTGTATATTTTTTAAAAAACCATAATAAAATATACCAAAAATGTAATTTGGGCAATAAAGCTATCCATGTTACTGGCATGTATCTTTGATGCAAAAATTTGACATTTATCCCCTCCTAATTTGCCCTCATGTTATTTGACAGCACCCAACAGTTTAAATTCCAGTATATAAAGTGGTCCAAAGGTTCTGTATTGTATCCCACCCCCATTCCGTTTTGGTTTAAAGCTATTTGAGCAGCTACAAAGCACAGTGGCTGAAATGCAGGATAAAAACACTTCTAAAAATGTCTGGGAAGAAATGACATGTAGTATAGGTAACTATGAAAAACAAAAAACAAAAGCTGCCATCATACACCTTTGGAATCTGTCTTTTTTCTGTACAATTTCACCAGAATTCTTACATGGATGCTCTTGTTAAAAATGCTATGGAAAGTTATGGACATTTTTCTTTAAAAAAACAAACACCAACTTTTAAAGGAACTTGGTACCCAAGACTATGCTTAGATCTATGAAATGTAGCACACCTCATTCCCTCAGAATATACTATGTCAGCCAATATTATGAAATCCTCTTTAAAAGGTAGTTTGTATTTCTCATAATAATAAATAATAAGCATGTTGTTTGAGGTCTCTAGTTCCTAAGCTGAGCTCTGAGTAAAACTGGAATTAGTCCAAACTGAAAAGGTATTTTTGTAGATTAGAAAATTGGACCATGGTCAAGCCCTGAATCAGTGCACAATCCTATTTTAATGTTTACATTAAGCTAAAATATTTTTAGAAATGTACAAATATGGTTAAAGTGTATATTGAAGTTTGTATCACATACATCTTTTTGAATAGAAGGTTTAAATGGGAATGAAAGGACTTATGCAGGGGTAGGCAACCTTTTTGAGCCGGGGGCTGGGTTGCTGTCCCTGAGACAACTGGGGGGCCGAAGCCAAAAAATAAATAATTAATTTTTTTAAAAAAAATTAAATAAATAAATAAACCAGGACAAATGTAGGACAAAATTTTCAAATGG
This sequence comes from Sceloporus undulatus, assembly GCF_019175285.1. NCBI lineage: Eukaryota > Metazoa > Chordata > Lepidosauria > Squamata > Phrynosomatidae > Sceloporus > Sceloporus undulatus. The sequence goes on along the minus strand of NC_056525.1, from coordinate 192,122,257 downwards.
AAGACACTTTTTTTTAAAAAAAAATGGAGGACACACGAAAAAATTTGCTGATTTTTTAAAAAATGTTAGTATAAATGCATGTTTCTGAGGGTTCTATAGACAATTGCCCCCCAAAGGCCCCGGCGGCAATCGGCGGCAGGACTTGGCTGGGGCCGGTCCCAAGGCCTTGCCGGGCCACATCCGGCCCGCGGGCTGCAGGTTGCCTACCCCTGGACTTATGAATGCTCACATGCAGAATTGACACAGATACCAAAGCAGACTATTCTCTCCATTCTTTCATTATTCAGTGTCTGAATGTTATATTATTTTAAAATGCTGTTTAAATGACAAACACATCTTAAGAGGCTAGAAGCTGCACCAAAGCTATGCTTCAGTCCATTTAAACAACATATCTCCAAAGTGACCCAAAGCACCTTTATTTTGGCTTGTCTGTATGGGCCCAATTGTCTGGCAAATTGCCATAGACATTTTGCTGACCAACTCAGGAAATAATGAAACTAGACACAAGATACTGGGTTGTAAAATTGGCCACTTTATTTAAATTAGCTCTTATTTATTGATAATAATGAAACTAGACAGGATAAACTGGGTTTTAAAATGGACCACTTCTTTTAAATTATCTCCTATTTATTAATCCCTCTTGATAGCTGCAAAAGGAGGGAGCATCCTTGAGTGGAGCAGCAGAGAGAGGTGGTCTTTCCCCTTCTTGGCAGCTTCTCCTGGCTGAAACATCTCAGCCCAAAAGAGAACCCAAAAGCTGGGGTGCTCCCCAGCCAGCCCACATCTGGAAGGTCAACCCGAGATTCCCTCCCTCAAGTCATGGGACTTAAAGTGAGGGTTTAACTCCCAGGGCAGCCCAAGGAACGTCTCTTTCTCCATCCCCTAGTTGCAGGACCAAAAGAGGCAGTTCCAGAGGCATCTTCTTCACCCAAAGGGTGCTCACCAGATTCCAAAATCTCCCTTCACTATCTACCAAGTGACTGCCTGTTAAAGATCACCCAGGCCAGTTATCCAATTCCACTTTTAACAGTATGCCATAGGCAACAACAACAATAACACCCGTGGAAAAGGGAGGGAATTCCTATCTGGTCATTTGGTGTCTCCGGCCCCACTCCTAAACTCTCTAGCATGGCTTTGAGCAGTGAGACATAATTTTATCCTGGCCTTGCTTTCACAAGAGACCTGCAAATGTGCTTCCCCTCCCATATCATTGCGCCAGATTGGTGGGGACCCAAACTGAAAGTTTCCAATTGTTCTTAAAGAAGAAGACACCTCCCCCTATAGCTATAAAGTATAAAGTCTTGCTAATCCTCCTCAACTTATTTTTTTTCTCATTAGGATCCCAAATTTTGCTTGCTGACCTTATAAAGCTAGTCTATTCCCCAAGGTCTTTTTAGTCTGATAATTACACCACTTACAAAAAAAATTCCAAGACTGCTTATGTGCTAACTGCTAAATACAGTCAATATATTGTAAAATAATAATGTTGCATACATGACTTTTACAGAATTAAATGAGCTCACTCCATATATAGTTGGTCTAACAGGTCATAATATTTGCCATTGCTTACAATTTAAGAGTAATTTTAGAATCTAGTTGTGGAGTTACAGTAATTCTGCAACAACTCCCATTAAAGTCAATAGAGATCATGAGCATAAGTTGCAAAATACAATATTTTAAAACACTCTTTCACACCAAGAACTATGAAACTCCCTGCATATTTAGAAACCTTTAATTCCTTGGGTGAAAAAAATGATTTAAAAATATATAATAATACATTGCCATTTCAAGATCTCAGAAGACTCAAGAAATGAGTTATAAAGAAAAATATTCTGGGTGTGCATTTACACTGTAGAAATAATGCAGTTTGACACCACATTAACTTCCATAACTCTATCATACAGAATCTTGGGATTTGTAGTTTTGTGAGGCACCAGCACTCTTTGGGAAAGAATGATAAAGACTTGTGAAACAACAATACCAGAATTTCATAGGATGGAGCTACTATGCTTAAAGGGTGTCAATCTGCAGCATTTCTACAATGTAGATGCAACCTAACCTAAACATTATTTCCTAGTCCTGATTAGCATAGACCCACTGAATCTACAAGATTTACATTAACTCCACAGGCTAGTGTTAAAGTTGATTTAACATTATTCATCAAGGTAATCTAGTGCTCTGTCTGCACTGCAGAAATAATGCAGTTTGACTTCACTTTAACTGCCATGGCTCAATGCTATGGAATTTTGTGATTTGTAGTTATGAGAGATATTTTAGCCTTCTCTGTCAGTGAGTTATGGTGCTACAACAAACTACAAATCCCAGGATTCCACAGCATTGATCTATGGCAGATAAAGTGGTGTCAAACTGCATTATTTCTGCAGTGCAGATGCAGCCTAGATTATCTCAGATATACTGTCATAGGAATAAACTGAAAGAAGAGTCTGAAACATTTGAAATTTGTGAATTTCCTATATGAAAGCAACTTGCAAGAGATCTATTTAATAGCACACTTCTGTGATTTTTCCATGTGCTTTGGGTAAGGGAACATATTCAAAGTATGATTGAACATTTGTATCTTAAAATTATTTCTTTCCTTTCCTGTTATGTTACATGTTCCCCAATTGTGTTCCAGAGGGGCACCAAACAACAATGCCCGCACTCTGATATTCTTTTTGGCCTGGCCATTGAGGCACTCATAAAGCCAATTAGGCATGACTAAGGTTTTTAGGTAATGGAATCGGTACATAAAATCGAAGGCTTTCATGGCCGGCTCCATAATTTTTTGTGGGTTTGTTCGGGCTATGGTGGCCAGGTTCCAGAAAAGTTTCTTTCCTGACGTTTCGCAGCATCTGTGGCTGGCATTGAAGATGCCAGCCACAGATGCTGGCAAAACGTCAGGAAGAGAACTTTTTCTGGAACATGGCCAACATAGCCAGAAAACCCACAAAAACATAGTACATAAATCGATTTGTATGCAATGACATTTGTTGTTCTTAAAGAACATGAGCCTCTTTCACGCACATGAGCAGACTTTACAGGATTTTTGACAGTATACAGGTTTTCATTTACAACAGAAGTCTTCATTGCTTTGTCTGAGTTCTTCAAGAGATTTATAAAAATGGTTGGCAGGAGAAAATAAGTTAAGGTGACCCATCGGTTTTAATATCTAGGGTCTTAATAGCAAAGGACTGTTGCCAGAGGTGTCCGTATTTATAAACTTCTTGTGAAAATAGCTGAAGGAAAATAGGGCGTGGAATTTTTTCATCTTTTCATGCGGGGTGGGTATATTTAAGATGGCTGCATTGCCAAAAATTCTGTTCTTTTTTTCAACCATCCCTCTCCATCTCAAGTAATATTTTTAATATTGGCACTCAGAGATAAACCAAATATTTTGAATGTTAATACACCGGTTCTCCTGGAGTTTTAGGCATGACAACTTCATGAAATGGCGACCCAGGTTCACCTGAATTGGAATTATTTCAATGCCTTCAGATCAATTATGTCACTCATTTTTCCCACCAACAGACGACTTCCTGAACTGCTTGAAGCTAGATCTGGCCTCCCTTGGAGAGCTCAGTGCCTATTACCTTCATTTGGGAGGGTAGTCTGTGAATTAACATCTATTTTATTTCATACTCTTATGCCTAGAAAAAGTGGAGATATTTCTGCTCCAGCACATCGCCAATACAACCATTGTTTCTCATCCCTTTTTTTTCCATCATGGTATCAGGGAGTTTTATAGTGAGAGACCTATTTTCAGGTAGACTCAGGTCCGAGAGTTGCTGATCAAGATTCCTTCACTTTCCAGCCTCTTGGATGCAATTGAATCAAACGCCCCCCCCCCTGTTTAACTCAGCTCACTAAGGAAAGGAACTTCCTTGCTTGCTTACCTGCTTTGAAGGCATGTAGTAAATGCAGATACTGCAATAAGGTAGAGTGGCAATATGTAAGTGGATGCAAGATGAGACTTTTGTGTGGGGCTGATACATAAATTGGGGTGGGAGTTGGACTTAAAATTCAAATTACAGATTTCAGAGTGGGTTAAAATCTGGGAGTCCCCTATATAATTCCAGTTCTATAGCCTGAAAAGACACACCCTTAAAAGTTCGGCATAGATGGTACCTCACACCACTACAACTTGGCACACATACTAAGAACCCACCTCGAGCAGTTGGAGACGGTGGGTAGCAAGAGAAAACCTTCCCACATGGGTATGATGTCCAAAATATTTGCATTGTGGCTCGTCATAGTTCACTTATCTTCACAATCACTCAACAAAAATTGTCCCTTCGTCCCAGAACTTTTATTGTTTTCAGTGTTTATTAATTGAAAACAAAACAGTGTGTTATAAAGAAATTATTGCATTTTTGTTGGTGTTTTAACAGATGAGATTGCCAGGATTTGGAAAACTGGATGGATAAATATGACTGATTGGTGGTCCTGATTTTGGAATTTTGAGCTCATCCTGGAAACTTCGGGTTTTAATCCTCCTCTGCTTTTTTTGAAGAATGATTGTTCTGCTTAAGCTTTCTCAATGATGTTGGAGCAGAAGTGGTTCTTCTTTTGTAAGATGGCTCCTTAAGATTAATGTTGTCATTGATGTAGTCTCTTTCTGCTCTGAGCCATCCTCTGTTTATGTAATTACCTTTTTATATCCCTGTCTTTTAAATCTCTTTTGTTTGGTTGTTAAATGCCTGCACTTTCAAATCACATTTTTATTCAAATAGCAACCCTTTTGTGTGTGGTCTCATCTAAGGTAGACCCATTGAATCAATGTGATTATGGTAGTTAACGTAGGCTTCAGTGGTTGTTTCAGTGAGTCTACCCTGAATTTATATCCCATTCCATCCACAATCTGTATTTTGTACCATTATTATTATATAACCTTTATTTGTGAAGCGCTGTAAATTTACACAAGCACTGGACATACGAGCTTTGAGTTAGACGGTTCCTGCCCTCAGGCTTACAATCTAAAGAGACTGACACAGAAGGAGAAGGGAGTGGTGGAGGAAAGGGTAAGAGGTCCACGTTCCTCTCTACCTCCAAAGGGCTGGACCAAGGCAGAGACGGAGGGAGGGCTTGGGTTCTTTAGGGATGGTAATCATTTTCCAGGGAAAATCTATCTCAAGTAGGATAATGCAATACAGTACATAGCAATACAGGAAATGATTTGATAAACAGACAAAAAAAGAACACAAATAGCAAGCAACAATTATTGTTCAACTGTTTTAATTGTTTTACACCGCTTGATCTGCGGAAGCGGTATATAAATAAAATTATTTATTTATTTATATATTATTTATATTTCATATGTAAACTATCAGTATTTATTGTAAGACTTCTGTAATTAAATTTATCTGCAAGTTGGAATGTTTGTTAAATTCAAGGCAACATAATTAATGACTGGAGTAATTTTTTCAGTTGGCAGCAAAAACATATTACACTATATTCTTGTTTTATTTACATAATTGTACACGTTTTGTATCTTTGCCTCAGAAAAAAGTAATGGAAAACTACATTCTTTTTCTATGGTATAATTCTATATACTTCATGAGGGGTCAGATATGACTGCAAATCTTCTTAGCTATTATGTACCTAAATCACATATTAACCTTGACATTATCTCTCCCTGTCATTTCTTTTAGCTCAAGCACATATAGATTACATGGTTTATAATTAGGTTTCACTTTATAATCAGGAAATGCTTTCATTAATGACATTAAGCAAGTTTTCACTAGGTGATGGAATGGCCTACCTGGCCAGCAGGAACACTAGCATAGGGTGCATTGATTTCTCCACAAGTCAAGGTACAAATTAAGATAGAATGTTGCAAAACGAATTAGAATAAATTATAGAGCACTGAAGAAGACTCCTCCATCTGTTACTATCCTATTACACTCTTCCTTCATTCAGTAGTGAAGGAATTGAAGACTAGTCCACAAATTGCTTTTAAAGCTAAGCTAAAATGAGAGAGAGAGAGAGAGAGAATCTGTCATGGCAACAAGTCCAGAATTCAACACTGCCATTGCCAGAATACAGGAGTAACCCAGAGAATATGTAATTTCAAATTTATTGATTATTTCAACTAATTCGAACCTTCGAAGCCAACACTGCCTGTTGAGCCGCCACGAAGGCTGCATTGCATTGCAGAAATAATGCAGTTTGATACTCTATAACTTCCATGGCTCATGCAAGAATCTGGGATTTGTTAGTTTTTGTGAGATAGTTAGGTGTTCTGTCAAAGAACCCAGGTGCCACAACCACATCCGGATGCCCTAGAATGGAGCCATGGCAGTTAAAGTGGTGTCAACCTGCACTCTCACTAGAGTGCAGATGCAGCCCTGTGGCAGACATCACACCTCCTGAAGTGATAGTTCTCAAGAATTGGGATCTTTCCAAGAGAAAGAAGCTTGAAGAAGTCCTGAAACCCAAGTACGGGCAAGATCTTCTGGTCTGTCTACTTCGGGAATAGCCCATACCTATGCTTTTCAATCTTAATAACTTGCAGTTGCCAAATCCTATTGAAATAACCTGAATCTTAATTTGTCAGGGCTTCTTTGTCAAATCTCAAAGCATAAGAAACTCTCGGATATACCTACGTTTTCTGCTGCGGTTAAGGTCCAGGGGCTCGAAGGAAGTATAAGATAATGTACAAAATGTGTTGGGCTGCAAGTTGTGCTCAGCTTTACATGCAAAGCATGTGAGACAACCAGCCTTCTTGTGTTCTATCCATAAAGAATTGTTGATGTTCTAAGTGGGAATTAGCAGTCTTATACATGCTGGTCAGTGCCTTAATGAGTCACTATGGCAGGATACAGACGGCCCCTTTCCCAATGGATCAGGGCTTGAGCTGCCACAGCAACAGCTCCAGAGGCCTGATCCACCACTTTTCCAGGCCTCGGAGGAAGTGGCAAACGCCGCTCCCTATGGCCGGGAAAGGGGTGTCCTGGGTTTTCATGCCCAATGACACCCCAACAGGGGGGGAAAGGGAGAAAGGGGCTGCTCGCCCCTTTCTCTTTGTACGCTGGCGGACCATTTAAGGCCGTGCCAGCGATACTTTCATCAGAAGGAGTCCGAAACGGAGCTCTTCACACTGCTAAAGAGCGCCACAAGGTCCTACAGTGGCACCATGACATGATGCCCACGCCACACCATTTGGACACAGCAATCTGTCACACTCAAAATGGTGGCTCCCATGTAGACAGGGCGCCACCATTTGATGTACAAAAGTAGTCCTAGGGTTGCGGGGTTTCTATAAGGATGCCCTGAGGCAACCCTAGTATGTATCCAGGCCAGCGCTTGCGCCGGTCTGGATCCCAAGAATGATCTAATAAGAGCAAGTAATTGCATAATTGGAAATATGGCTGCAACTAGAACAGAGAACTAAAAGAAAGAAAAATCAGAGTAAGACTGAGTGGAGAGATGTAGAGATGGAAAAGCTGGAGTCAGAGAAAGGTTAGCACAAAAGGAAAAGAGTTGGGTGGAAGCAAGAGAGAGAAAGCACTGTTGGGTGAGTAAGGGATGATTTGGTCATTGAAGACAAAACAAGCTTTGGTATTACACTTATGTCATGGATACTTCTGCATTCTTCAGGGAATCTTTTCCTGTCAGAATGCATGGTAGTTTGCAAGGAAGCACACAGGGACGTAGCCAGGATTTTAGGAAGGAGTGGGGGGGGGTCCAGACTAAGTGCCACCATTATAATGGGGCTTGGGCGCGGAGGTGCAGCAGCACACACCGTTCATTTTTTTCTAATGGAAGGGGGGGTCCGGACCCCAAGAACCTGCCCCCCCCCGGCTACATCCCTGAAGCACAGGAAACTTAAGTCATAAACACACACACACACACACACACACACACACACACAGAGAGAGAGAGATCCCAGTAGAAAATCACACTGTAGCGTCTAGTATATCCAGGACAATCTATTCTTAAAAGTTGAAGCCTTATCCTGCATCCAACAAGGACTTGCATTTAACTGCTTGCTTTTGAGAAGGATAAGTTTCTTTGGCAAGCAGGGAGCATGAGCATGAGGAACTGCCATGGGAAACTGTGAGCAAGAATATTACAGCATGAGACCTCTTCTCACCACAATCACATCAATTAAAAAAAAGGAAACAAACTAATTTCAGAGCAGACATTACCACACCTCTCTGCAATAATGTGGCTGGGACTGCTTCTACAATCACACTTTTTTTTCCTACACTTCCCCTTAAACCTGCCTCCCTGCCATATGCACACTCAGCATACCTTTCAGTTTTTATTTTATTTTAATTTTTTCTTTTTCACATAATTTCAGAGCTTTGTTACTGCGATTTAAGGTTTTTTAAAAAAATAAAGGAAAAGAAAAGAAAAAAGAGAGGCAACCAGGATTCTTGAGCATAGCAACAGGGAGGGAGGACACAGTCATGGACATTTGGGGGGGGGGGGGGGGCGGCCGATATGCGACTGCCAAAATTGCAACTGCCCCAGCAGTGATGTTTCATGCTTGAGGACTAGCACAATTGTCAGCTCATTGATGGGTCTCCCCCATCAGAGGTGAATAGAAAAGGATGTCCTAACCATGCTTAGGGGCACAGCAGCTATGGGTCAGAAGTAACATCATGTAATAAATATCACCAAAGCCACTATTTTCCAGCTGTACTCATGCTTTAAAAGCTGTATGCAGTAATCTCCCAGGTGCCATTGGGCTATCTTCCCACCCTCTCAACTTTCTAGGGAAAAGCTTTGGAAAATCCAAGTTTTTTCCTCCAAATTCTCCATGTAATGTGAAAGACAAGAAGAAATGAATTCATTATGAGGCTCTCTGCAGCAAGCTTACTCCTTAGTATTTGTTACCTATTTTGTTATTATTCAATTATTACTCAGTGTTGACTAAAAATGAAATTGGAATGGTCCAATAATGCAAGGGGTATATTATTGCATTTTCATAAAGCAGGTTAATTTTGCAACCATCTGACAATAAAAGTAAATTATTCAAGTTTAATAGAAAAACTAGTGTCAAAGAAAATGAAATACGCATTCTACAGCAGTGAGAACAATTTGTAGTGGAGGGAATGGAAATGTAGCAATAAGTTATGAGGGCAAGATTGACAGGAAAGAAATCATTTTACAGTATGAGATTGTTCTAAAAAAATAAGAACAGATTAGTCCATTAGAAGAACTACATCACCCTATATTTTCTATCACATTTACAAAATAATGTATATCCTGAATTAGCACAACAGCAAATAATTTATTTGTTTCCTCTCCCCTCCCTGTTAGATTTTTTTTAGTTTATGCATTGTCTCTTTACTTCATCAATATAAAACATAGAAATTTCATGATCTGAAATTTTAGAAGTGGAGAAAGGAGGTGCTGTATAAATGTTAGGAGGAGGAAGAAGATAAATATTAGGAGTAAATGTGGGAAGAAACATGAGAGAGTGGTCTCATACTGAGTTTGTCCATTGGTCCAGCTAGCGCGAGTACGGTCGACCCTTCTTATACATGAATTTTTTATACACGGATTCAAGCATCCACAGTTTGAAAATGTTCAAAAAAGTATAAATTTCAAATATCAAACCTTGATTTTCCATTTTTTATAAGGTACACCATTTTGCTATGTCATTATATTTAATGGGACTTGAGTATCCATGGATTTTGTTATCCATGGGGGATCTTGGAACCAAACCCCCGCATATAACAAGGATCCACTGTACTGTCAAGACTGAATGGCAGCAGTTCTGCCTGGCAACAAGGTTTGAAGCAGGGTTTCCCAACCCTGCTTAGAGATTCTGAGGATTGAGTCTGGGGCCTTATGCACTCCATCACTGAGCTGCAGACCTTTCCTTTTCTTGGAAAGAGAAGAAAAATCATATGATCAAATAAGCATAAGAAGCCCTATGGAGATGAGGAACCGTGTGTTTGTGTACCAGTGACTGATTGGTCAACACATTTCATATGGACATTTTTGCTGAAGTTGTAGCCATTTCATTTTTGCAAAGGTTTAACTCTGTTTTTTGTTTTTGTTTTTTTGCAATCCCCACTGCATCATTTGCTCTTGTTATATTCAAAATAGAGGCAATGTTATTGCTTCTTGCATTTCAGTGCAACACTATTAACTTCTAGCATTTCTACTTGCAAAGTTCATTTTATAAAAATATTTCACTTGACAAAAAAAAAAAATGCTTTTATCACACAGTGACCTTGTACCTGTCTGTTTATCAGTTACTCTATAAATATCTCTGGCTCCACTGAGTCCATCTGTTACTTTTCAGATTCATATGACACTGGTTTGTAATACAGATCAATGTTCTCAGTGCTTCTGTTTCTGTCTCATGGTGATAATGTGCCTTACCCAAATGACATTTTTATGTGTACATCTACATTTGTAAATTGCTTTCTCTCCCTTCTGTGGCAGATGAGCGCTCTCTCTAACATGAGATATAGCATTCTGTATAAATGACATAAACAGAGGTAGGAATCATCTATCCATCCATGTTGTTGGACTGTTACTTCCAGCATTCTTAACTGTACTTTCTCAAGGCTGTGGGACTTTCAGTCCAACAACATTTGGTATCCTGTATGATTCCCACCTCTGGTGGCCATATGCAAAAGAGAGCAGGGCTTTGATATCTTATTATTTGTATGGAGGACGAAGTTTCACCGGGTAAACCTGCATGAGAAAAGTGTACTCTGTCTCCTTCTACTCCTTTTTGAGTACCCCCTCTCACTTATAATAGCACTTAAATGTTATAATTTATAAGGGCTGGAGGAACCTGTTAATGGCAGAGAAGTACCCATAACAGATCAATTGACACCTATGAAAGCCACCATCAGAAAAGAAAAAATGGAAACCAAAATAAGCCAACCAGTCAACCAATGTAAAACAATATAAAAATTCATTCCAAGCTATTGGGGAAAAGGAATTAACCAAGCCCATGCTGCTCTCCCTCTTAAAAATACAACAGTGTGGGATGGAAACTTTATCCAGCTTTATCCTGAAACAAGATTGGCACACTTCTCACCTGTGTATCTTGCATGGGTCTGAAGTCCTGAGAGGCTTTTACAAAATGCAGGACCTCCTTATTGCTTCCCATATTCCAAAGAAGAAACTGGAGGCATATCTCAAGATACTAAAAAAATGTTGTTTTATTTATAAAAGTAAAGCAAAGCAAAGCAAAGCAAAGAAAAAGCTATGCACTTTTCCAACCTGTGTCAGCACTTAAACCTTCTTCAGAGGCCTACTTGTACAAATGACTGGACAAATAAAAACCAGTTTTTCTTTAATGATTTGAGATTTCCTGCTCCAGATAATTTTTGAATTAAGATTCTAAATCTCTTCTGAAGAAGACCTTCAGAGAATACACAAGCCAAAAATGTTGAGATTTGTAAAATCCCATAAATAATAATCTTCTCACCATCCTGAGAAATGTCACCAGTTTTTTCTGTGGATTTCATTGGCTGAGCCCCAAGTTTTGATTTTTTTTTTTGCTTTTCCCATTCTATCATAAATTCTCTGTCTGCCACTGAAGAGACAAAGGGATCCCTTTCATTGTGTGTAGAATATAGCAGGGAGCCTCTGAAGCTTCGGGAAAACTGATATAATGCCATCTCTGATTATAGTAGAAAAGCACAGCTTGCTTCTAGATCAATCTCATAAGGATCTCTTGCAATGATCTAGCCTTGAGGTGTGGCCAAATACTTAAAAGAAGAAAAGAGAATAACTTTCTTGCCAGGTAATGCTTAATCATTAAAGGAAGCTAGACATTGGACCAGATCAGATGGGCAGGAAAAAAGCAGCAAAACCCTGCTGTCCTCTATGCCTGCACTGAAGTTTGACCTGAATACCCACAGGCTGTCCTCACGGCATGGCATCAAGCCATGGCATGCAATAATTTTGTTTTTGCCACCTACCCACCATACATGCACACCATCACACAAACACATCACCAGTGACCCCTAGTTACTTCCACCTTCCTGCCTAGATGCCATTCCGTTAGACACCCACCCATACACAGTCACATGTGTGATGCACCACCTGCACCGTCATCAGTGCATTGGTGCATCAGTGTTCCCAGTGGCAAAGCACAATCATTGAGGCCCCGCATACATGCTCCCTTCACCCATGCGTAATCTGATTGGACAATCTGCTTTATGTATGTTATAATTACATCCATTGTATTACTGATGATCATGTTTTTTTCTTTGCCATGATCCTGAACTAGCACCATCCTGTTTATATGCTGGTGCAAAGATGCACATTTTCCACCTTGAGTTGGAGTATCCCAGCTTCTTTTTGCTCGAGTTTGTAGCCTTGGAACACAGCTTTGTTTTGTTCCCAAATGCTTTTGCCTCATGTGTCATCTAAACCAACTGCCTTCAAAGTGGCTGGAAGCCACTTTATTTTCCTGGTGTGTTTTACCCCTCTGTGCCTGGAAGACAGATACAAAATAAATATCTGGCTTATGAAGAAAAATATTTGAATTTGACAACGGTATAAAGAAGAAGTGTTGTCTAAAGAGTCTTTATGTTACATAAAGTGATGTATAAAGAAGAGGTGGAGAAGAATCTTTGTATTATGCTGGAAGGGGAGGGGATGGAATATCTGTTATTTATTTACTTCTCTCTCTCTCTCAATGAAATGGGTGGCCAAGTTTGGGCAGACTCATAAATGGACTTGTTTACTAAAACGCAATGGAGCATGCTTAAGTCAGTACTAAAAGCAGCCTGCTTTCATGCAGGAGCAGCTATCATGGTCTAATGTCAGTCAGAAGTGTGTGTTTCAAGGTTATTCAGAATGTATTGGGAAACAAGGAAATCCACCAAGGTGGCTCTTTAGGCTCAAATCTGCTTTTTCATCTGGTAAAAATAATAGTTGATGTAGCTGTTTAGTGACAAAGCTGTATTGCCTACAGCATAAGAATTTTTGCTCTCTTTCTCATATATTATTTTATGTGTGGTTACTCCTCCAAGTATACATAAAAGTATTTCATTGTATCTTCACAGCTTCCCTATGGAGTGAATTTTAACTGACAAATCATAGCCTTTTCAGGAATTAGTGGATGGAGAAAGGTAAGCTGAATATTTCCCTACTCCTATGCTTTATGCAGCATGATACATAACACCTGAACAGGACTTATGGCATGTCAAAAGACATTCAATGAATTTCATAGATGACCAGTGATCTGAATGCAAGATATTATTCACTTAATTTATCTCCCATATCTGGGACATGAATTTATGTTTCCTAAGGAGTTATGGAGAAAATGAGACAATATAACACATATTATTACCTATAACACATATAACACATATATATATTATATCACATATTATGATATATATATATCATAATAAAGCATTTAAATGGGTAGAGAAATCATAAACCTCAGATTCACTGAAGAGGTGGTGACACCCTGCTACTGATTAAATGGAGATCCACTGGCATGGAAAGCTCCAACCCTACTCCTGGTTCCACCTGCAGAAAGCTACATTTTCACAGTTTTCCTGCTCATGGTGGCACATGTATGGCCCCAAACTGAAGCATTTAGGGGCTGTGAACCATTTGGTCCGAAGTCTCACCATTCACTCAAAGGGGCCCACTAAAGGTTCCTCATGTCTGTCAGCCTAGCACAGGGATGAAGTGGTAGATTGACTGGTTTTTCACTCATGAGTCTACTTGGGATAGTATCATATAAGAACAGATTGAAATAGCAATAATCTTCCTTAGGTTATCTAAAGCTGTTTGCTAAATGTGTACTTTTATGTTGTACACCTTTTCTTGCTTTAGACATAGGCTGAATTGTTATGGACTTGTGATGGATCGTCCTGCCCTGTGGCAGAATTTGCAGTATAGGATCCTTCTTCTTTTCAATGATATTATACTTTCATATTGACTCAGTCTGCAAGATAGACGAATACCGGAAGGCAGGGTATGTTTTCATTTTAAAGTGATAAATGTGACTGACATTTCCATGCAGCTATTGTGTACACAAGGAATTCTGAATAAGAACAGTCTTCCTATAAATTTGAATTGTCAATAAAATATTCCCCAACATAGAGCTGCACATGCATTGGAGCTGCTGGGTTAAGATATACATTGTAAAATATTACTAGAGACGACACCCTCCTCCTCCTCCTCCTCCTCCTTTTCTTCTTCACAGCAGCAGAACTATTAACAGAGCAATGGCTAATTACACTGGATAATAATGTGGTCCCATGCAAAATCAATGGACCTCCACTTAATTTATACGCTATAAAATGGTTTGAAATAGCTTAGGCCAGCTATAGTTAAGAATTCTCCATCAAGAAACTTCATCAACACTTTAAGAACTAGTTGGCTCAATATGAAAAGCAAAATTGGGGGCAGTTTGTCAATGTATTTAAGGGGAAAGTGGGCAAGAAATCAATAGTAATCTACCATTTATGAGTTTTCTAAGTACTACTTCTTTCAGCTGTACTAAAGCACTTCTCCTCTGTCTGTCTGTCTCTGTATATATTCCTCATTCTTTCTGTTTATATATTTCTATTTCCCACACACCTTTCTAAAGGTTCTCTCAAATTTCAATTGAAATGCATTATACACATTTATTGATGAGATGACTCATGCTGTCAGAGGACAGTCTGGCTCCAGGAGCAGGTGAGGAGTCATCTAATGACAGATTTCATGACCTTAGTCTTTGATAATAACCTTATATGTATACTCAACTTCGCTAAAACATCTATTTCCCCAAGTCTCTTCATTTTTCTGGCAGCTTTCCTTTTCCTTTTCCATCCTTCTTACATTTCACTCAGGCCAAAAAGTTCAGGACAGTCTTCTGTGTAATGGTACACAAAATTGGAAATCAATCCCAGGTCAGATGGTGACTTCACAAAGGAGAACATTTCAACCAGAATAGTACCACTCTAAAGTTCAGGGCCTGATGGGACAATGTACCAAACAATGCTGAATGATATCTTCTCTTGCTGTCAGAAATTTTAATGCTAGATCAGATTTAACGCCCCATGCCCCCCCCCCAAAAAAAGTATGCTAAAAATAAAATCTTCAGTTTGTTGCTGAAAATGTATCTATTTACTCTAAAACATGGAAAAGGAAGTGAAGGCACTTAAGTTTAATTTCCATCTCTTGTAAGCAATAAACACATTCTATAATCTTACATGTTACAACTTAGCCTCTTTGCACTCACATTTTCCTTGAGGTTTGATGTCCATAACTTCTTTACTATAGTATCAGTCCAGAATCTAACCTAAGATTGTGATCAATCAATAGCTTGGAGGAGTTTCATTGCTGCAATCTAAGGATGTGCTTGCACATGACCTCTGTATCTTGGTACTTTCCCTATCATAGCTGATGTTAGCCACTGTTGAAAGGATTGGACTGATTTCATCAGTATTTTAGTTTATTAACCCTAGAAACAAAAGCACAAACAGAGCTAGAGCACTAGAGGGCCCTTCATTGCAGTCTACACAGCACATAGATATATGCACACACCTTTAAAAAAGTTTCAGGAAAAGACAGCTTTATCATCCTAAATTACAATTGTAAAGTTATATAACTGTCTTATTTGGGGAGGGGGAATTATAAGTAACTAACTACTACCAAGTTCTTCCAAGTTCTTCAAAGTTCTGCATCACTGTGCTCTCCATTCTGTGACAAAGGTGTGGGTGGAAGCAGCAACAGCAACAGCATTGTTCCTCCTGTCTTACCCCATACTTAATTTGTGTGTGCTGCTCCTGAGTTCAATCAGACCATGACAAGGACCAGAACCTTCTTCGTGGCACCGCTTCACCTACAAAATAACATTCCCAAGGAATTCAAAGACAAAGACTTGTTAATGAGTAAGCAAAGGGATCTTGTAGAACTTTTGACACTAACTGTGGTCTTATCTGCACTGCAAAATTAAAGCAGCTTGACACCACTTTAAATGCCATGGCTCATAGAATCACAGAATAGGAAGAGACCACACGGGCCATCCAGTCCAACCCCCTGCCATGCAAGAACTCACAATTAAAGCATCCCCAACAGATGGCCATCCAGCCTCTGTTTAAAGACCTTTAAGGAAGGAGGCTCCACTACACTCCAAGGAAGTGTATTCCACTGTTGAATAGACCTTACTGTCAGGAAGTTCCTTGTAATGCTGAAGTGGAATCTATTTTTCTATAGCTTGCATCCATTGTTTCGGGTCCTGTGCTCTGGAACAGCAGAAAACTAGCTTGCTCCTTCTTCAATATGACATCCCTTCAAATATTTAAACAGGGCTATCATATCACCTCTTAACCTTATCTTCTCCAGGCTAAACATCCCCAGCTCCCTAAGTCATTCCTCACAAGGCATGGTTTCGAGACCTTCACCATTTTAGTTGCCCTCCTTTGGACACGCTCGTTTCTCAATGTCCTTTTTGAATTGTGGTGCCCAGAACTGGACACAGTATTCGAGGTGGGGCCTGACCAAAGCAGAATACAATGGCACTATTACTTCCCTTGATTTAGACACTATACTTCTATTGATGCAGCCTAAAATTGCATTGGCCTTTTTAGCTGCCACATCGCACTGTTGACTCATGTTCAACTTGTGATCAACTTGGACTCCTAGATCCCTTTCACATGTAGTCTTGTTCAGCCATGTGTCTCCCATCCTATATCTGTGCATTTCATTTTTCCACCCTAAGTGCAGTACCTTACATTTCTTCCTGTTGAATTTCATTTTGATAGCTTTAGCCCAGCTGTCTAGTCTATTCAGGTCATTTTGAATTTTGATCCTGTCCTCTGGGGTGTTAACTACTCCTCCTAATTTGGTGTCATCTGCAAATTTGATAGGTATACCCTAACCTGGAACATAGCGAGATGGAGACTTGATTGATTTCCTGATGAAATTTTACATTATAGCTCTTCGAGAAACTTGTCTTACCTCTGCTGATGAGCAGGCAAATTTACCCAGCTTCTAATCCTGGTCCAGATCAGCATGAAAAGATAAATATAAAGGAAGGGCCTCTGGAGGCTTAAGCATGTTGGTGAATGATTCTTTGGGTTGGCAGAGTGAAGAGTTAGCTCTGAACTCAGTTCCAAATTTCATATTGGTGGTAAAATTCCAATTCAAACTCATGAATATAATTTATTTCAATGTATACATGTCACCAACTATCTTGTCTTTCTTCTGCAGTAGTATGTGGGGCGAGTTGCAGAATCTAATCCTTGAATTAAATTTAAAATATCCTAGGGCCATCAAAGTCATATTGGGGGATTTTAATGCCAGAGTAGAGTCTTCTTTACAGGAGTTTGTTCAAAAGGGGATTGTTCCAGCTTTTTATCTACAAAATGAATCAACATGGCATCCCTGTGGCCGAATAAAGAACCAAGCTGGTTCTTGATTCATTTCATTAGTTTATAACTGTAACCTTCAGATTCTGGGGAGTAGACATGATAGCTTTGGTGCGTTACAGACCGTCCCTTTGGGGTGGCCTGTAGGCGACCCTTTGCCCGCCGGATCGGGGCCTCAGTGTTCAGAGCAGCAGCCGCTGAGGCCCCGATCAGCCGCTTTCCGGGATGCGTGGAAGCGGCAAAAGGCCACTTCCCCGAGGCCTGGAAAGGGGTGTCCTTGGGGCTTCAAGCCCCAAGGACACCCCACGGCGGTGGGGAGAAGGAGAAAGGGGCCGTTTGGCCCCTTTCTCCTTTGATCCGCTGGGCGCAGCCATCTGAAGGCTGTGCCCAGCGGACCAAACCAGGAAGGAGCTCCAAAACGGAGCTCCTTCCGGGGTCATGGAAAAGGTGCCCTAGGCGCCCTGCCGTGACCCCAATACGTCACGACCGTGCCACCTCGTTTGGCGGCGGCGCGGTCATCACATATTGATGGCGGCGGCTGTGTGGGTTAGGGTGGTGCGGAAGCACTGCCCCATCTTAACCCTAGTACGCGCTCCGCGCGTACTTTTTAGCCCGTCTGTAACGGGCCTTTGTTTCTCCTGTCATGTTTCACTCCAGCATGTCTAGTAGTGTACTGGATTATATTTGTGTTTCATCTGGGAACAAAGGCTTATTTTCAGATATTAAAGTCCTTGTGAGGGAGGATAGTGCAACTTTCCAAGGCCACCCAGATCTTAGACCCAGTAGCGCTGAAGTAGAATACCTGTGGACTAACATGGAAGATGGTCAGGCCAGAAGGCTCAAATGAAGAAAGGTAGACACGGAATTACTTGCTAAATTTCTGTTCTCTGAGCAGATTATGTCTGAATATAGATGAATAATGGTAGGCAATTTAGACAGGGATGATCCCCTTCTTGGCTTTGATAATCTTTGTAATCTACTAAAAGAATGTCTAATCGATGAGTCCCCACACAGAAAACCCCAGTCTGTTGGATCAACTTGGTTTGATCTTGATTGTGTTAGAGCCAGGAGACGCTTGAGATCTGTGATGCATCAGACTCAATATCAGCCCTCAGTTGTGAATCATTCTAAGATGTTAACTCTTAGACGCAATTATAAAAAGCTTCTGTCAACAAAGAAAGTCAATCATTCAATTGGGCTTTGGGTGAATTTGGAATTATCTGCTAAGGGATCGAATACTGCCATTTTCTGGTTTACAGTAAATGGTTTGTTGAAAGAACGGAGATTACATTCTGATGTTCCTATTCCAGCTTTAGTCTGGGAGGACTTTTTCCTAAACTTATTTCAAAATCCTAATCAAGAATTTTCAGATGCTTCATCAGACGATCTTTCTATTCTAGCAGAGACACCCTTGTGGATCCCAGTCACAGTGGATTAAATTAAAAGTATTATACAAACCTTGAAGTCAAACAAAGGCCAGGGGAAGACCTACTCCCACCAGAAATTTTCAAGGCATATGTTGACTGTTGGGTGCCTGTTCTGGCTGGCCTGTTCACTTTTATTAATAACACAGGTCATTTTCCGTCTGGCTGGAAACTCTCCATCATTGTGCCCATATACAAAAATGGCAGCAAAGAGGATCCTAAAAACTATAGACCCATAAGCCTTATTGACATTGTGGCTGAAATGTACACAAAACATCTATTAGGCAATGTTGAAGATTGGATTGTTGATAGAAACCTGTTAGTGGAAGAATAAGCGGGATTCAGATAAGGTAGATCCACCATAGATAATTGTTTTATTTTACACTATCTAATTACAAAGTACATGTCTGAAGGAAAACAACTTTTTACAGCATTTATTAATCTTAGAGCAGCATTTGACACAATCAACAGAGATACCCTTTTGTCTAAACTGGCAGAAATAAATATGGAGCATAAAGCTCTATATTCAAACACTTGCTTGAAAGTGCATATTGGTGCCAGCAGTGCATTGTCCAAGAAAGTTAATGTGCATAAAGGAGTTAGACAGGGATGCATTTTGGCTCCCACCCTATTTAATTTATGTTAACGATATTCCTGGTTTTCTTTCTTCAACATCGGTCCATACTCTTAAGATAGGTAATTTGTTTCTAAATATTCTCCTTTATGCTAATGATATGGTTTTGATCGCCAGATTGCAAGTAGGTTTAAAACTGTTACTACAGAACTTTGCAAATTACTGTTCTCCTAATTCTTTAGTTATTAATAAAGATAAGTCTAAGGTGGTGGTATTTGGGAAAAGATGTAAAAAATACAACTGGTTCCTGGAGGGTGATCTGATATAACAAGTCAGTTTGTATCTTTATCTAGGATTATTATTCTCAAATACAAGGAAATAGGCAAACCACTTTAGAAGAAACAAACAGAGAGCTGTAACAAATTCTAATGTGCTCTATTTATTTATTTATTATTTATTTATTTAGGTATTTATATCCTGCCCTTCAGTCCTAATGGCTCTCAGGGCGGCTTACGATTATTTTTAATCAGACAGTTCCCTGCCCTCAGACTTACAATCTAAAAGACACGACACAAAAGGAGAAGGGAAAGGTGGAGGGAAAGGGGATGAGGTCCAGTGGTTCTTCTCTCCCTCTGAGGCCTGGACCAAGGCAGATGGATTGGAGGGAGGGCTCTTCCTTCTTCCAGGCTAGCCCTGATGGAGCTGGACCTGCCTGGTGATTTTTTTTCTTAAATAAAGACATATATTAAGTTAATTAGCTGCAATCATCCTACAAGCTTATGCCCTATTCTAAAAGTTCTAAAGTGTAAGCTAAAATCTTTCCCATTCTATCTTATGGTACAGAATTATGGGGCTATTTGGAAGCTCCCCCTTTGGAGCAGGCACAAAACTGCTTCCTAAGGAGGATTCTTGGAACTGATAAGAACACCCCAGCCCAAGCAGTCAGAGCAGAACTTGGAGTCCATTCAATTCAAGGTCAAGTTATGATAAAAACCTTGAATTACTGGTCAAAGATCTCTAAAATGGATTCTGGAAGATTCCCCAAACCTTGCTTAGAAGAACAGCCAGTCATTGGGCATCCAAATTTCTGGGTATGTCAACTATCCCTTCTATTGTTCTAACTAGGCTTTTCTTCTTCCTATTTTCACCTAGGTGGGTGTACAGTCCAGGAATCTTTAAAATAAAGGGTCTGGGATATCAATGCGCAATTAGACATAGCCTCGTTGGATGGCTGTAAATCTCTAAAGTGGTTATCTAAAAATAAAATGATATTGGTCACACAGAGCCAGAGAACAGCATTCATTAGAACCAGATTTGAATAACTGAACTCCATGGTAAGAACAAGGAGATTCCAAAAAATACCTTACCATGAAAGAATATGTATTTGTGGCACTTCAGCTGTAGAGGACATTGCACATATCCTGTTCAATTGTTGTCTATATGATAAGGAGAGATCCCATTACTTACAACCATTTTTGGTTAATATGACCAACTGTGATCCCACCATCAAATTGTCCCATCTCCTTTCTGGAGAGAATTTACACCTAGTGCGATGTCTTGCAAAATTTATTGTAAAAGCTGCTTATTTAAGAGATCAGTTTATCATACCAAACAGGGTCTCATGCCATGGAAATGAGTTTATTTAATACCCTTGTTGATTTCCTCTACACTGTTTTAGATGGTTTGTCTTATCTTAGTCTAATGTACTTGTAATGGAGAGCACGCCCAGCTGACCAATCAGGAGGCAGCTGAGGACCAGCCAATGAAATGAGGGCTGTGATTTGTGAACATTCCGGGCATCCATTGGGGATGAGCAGTTGGAATGTTCTAGGTTATGAGGCAGTTCGGGGGTTAGAACCCAAGGGGAAAAGGCTGGAGGAGAGGTTGGGGAAGAGAGTTGATAGGAATATGTCCAGAGAGGGACAGAGAAGTCCTAGGATAGCTAAAGAGGATAGAGGGGAAGAAAGGTACATAGTAACAAGGGGGAAAATACATTTGTAACCAAAAGGAATGCGCCTGAACTAAATTCAAGTCATATCTGTTAAACAACTTGTTCAATAAAGTTCATATGTTTTTGTTTCACCTTAAAGACGTGTTGGCCATATCTGTTTATCCATGCTACTATATTGAATAATACTGTGAACCCGCCATATATTAAAGGGGGTTCGTTACAGGAATTGGAGGGCAGCGGGGTGGGATAATAGAAGTCCCAAGCGCATGCCATGAAAGAGAGGTTAGTCGTTAACAGTATTTTGCACCCTATCTTATTATGTTTGCTTTTATTTAGCTAGTATTGGTTTTACATCTTAACTCTTGTCTTAATTTTATATGAGCTTTTAGATGTGACCAAGTTTTATTTTTGTATGTATTTTGACACTCGGATTTTCTATTTTGTATTTTGCAATTTGTATCATGCATTTCTTGATACGGTCAGCTGACTGATCAATAAACATGTTGTTGTTGTATGTATATTTTTGTATTGGATAGGTTTACCCCCCAATTCTGTCATCCAAGTCATTGATAAAGATGTTGAATAGCACTGGGCCCAGGACAGAGACCTGTGGGACCCCACTGGTCACTTCTCTCCAGGCTGAAAAGAAGCCATTGTTGAGCACCCTTTGGGTTTGGTTGGTCAACCAATTACAAATCCATGTAACAGCTGCCTTGTCTATCCCACATTCTACAAGCTTCTTGGCAAGAATGTCATGGGGAACCTCGGGGAATGATATGAAATTCACGATTTGTAGTTTTGTGAGATATTTAGTTTTTCTTTGGTACCACAACAAACTACCAATCCCAGAATTCGATAACACTGAGCTATGGCAGGAAAAATAGTGTCAAATCGCATTATTTCTGCAGTGCAAATGGAGCCTGAGAGAAAGAAAAAGTTGTAGCATAAGATTTCACTGACTATATTCTTAGTCTACAAATTGTATTCTTCAAGAGGTTTGTCTGGACATTCCACTGTATTCTTTTGTACCCTTTTTTAATTATTTAAGAACTACCATTGGGAAATTTTGCTTCTAGTACCCTGCAAGGATATGCCTTTAATGTAGCTTTGTGGCAGAGGTGGTGGTAGTGGTAATACAGTTGCTGCTGTTGCTGCAGCTTCTGCTTCTGCTTTTTAGGTCCTGTCTTTGGACTCATTTTGACATGTTTTCACTTGTGTTGATAAATGTGATATATTTATACATTTACTGAGAAGTCATTTTAGAGGATTTACTAGGCAGTAGATGCCAGAGCCAATGTTCTTTTATACAGTGCTGGACAAACACTGATAAAAAGGTTACCTTAGTTATAGCACAAAATCATACAGTAATTAGTAGGGTGAGAGAAGCACAAAAAAAGAAATGTAGCAGGTATGAACATGCAATAAACATATTTACTAAGAAGCTGGCAAGGAAATGCAACTTAGGCCCGGTACAGACAGGCCCCAAGGCGCGCTCTGCCCACATTCCCCTCTCCCCTCACACATGCTGCACAGTGCTGAATAGACGGTGCGCGTATCAATGACATCACTGCTGCACGGTCTCCAGAGGGAGCCGTGCAGCAGCAATGTGCTCACGCCACCACCAGCTGTTTGCGGCAGTGCAAAAAGGAGCCACTTTTTAACTTTCCTTTTGTTGCATAGCCGCACCACGCAATATGGTTGCTGCAGCACGGCTACGCAGCAAAGAGAAGCTGCTCCCGGCCGCCTCTTCCTGGTGCTCTGTACCGTGCCTTAAGCTTCTTCACGGGTACTGTAATACCTAATACTCAAAGGACAATGACAAGCCACCTATGTCTATCTGCATTTTAAAGAATATTTATGCAAAGAGTAGCAATGACATCAAGAGTTGTAATTTCTTGTCTCACTCAGTACCATTAGTGATCTATAATGCTGGACTTGAGAGTTGTAAAACAAACAATATCACGCTCCCCATCAAGTTCTCTAGTTTGGATTTTAACCAGTATTGTCCCTTCTCTCTCTTTTTCCCATTATAGTCATTCAGTAATGGGAGTTGGGCTCTGGGAGGATGACATTTATAAACACATTTTAAACTCTTGAGGATGGGGCTTTTCCCAAGAACATTCCATTTTTTTATTATTATTGAAGTTACAATTTGAATCAAGCTTCCTCACTCTCATCTTCAGTAAAGGCTCATTTCTATGAGTGGTTTTCTAACATGAAATCATTCTATCCCAGACTGATTGGCTGAAAGTGGAGAAGAGAACTCTCTTGTTATTCATCTCCATCTTTCAAATGCCGTGGAATCTCTGAGGCCAAACTTGCTTCATGCATTTCCCCCTCTCTCCCTCTGTAGGCTGCCTTTTGAAGGTCAGGTGAAGACCAAAATGTTACCTTTTGTTTTCCTTTTGATTTCAGTGTGTACCACGAGATTCCATGTCTTTCCTTTGAAGAGCACACTGACTGCCACTTCTGTGTTGCTTGTATGCTCCTCTAATCCCTCTTGCTCCCCCCCCCCCAACTCTCTTTCAGCTTTCTTCTTCTCTCGGCACTTTATGCAATTCCTTAGAGCTTCATACTGAAGAGGCATGACTTGACTGCAAGCTTTCAAGAGTCACAAGTGAAATGAGCTCAGGAACTCAATGGTGTCTCTTGATACAGAGTGTAAAAAACTTTCCTAAATGCTCAGTTTCAGTGGTCAGGTACTGAAGACTAGGAGGAAAAGAATGGGACAATAAAATTAAAGGAAATATGAAATGCAAAGTCAAGAGCTATCTCAGTATAATGGGCTGTGGTAAGATTGGATTCTGGTTCAATAAACACAGTTTAAAAGTGCATAGAATCCATTTATTTAAATGCTACACATTCCAAGAGGCTGCATAATATTCAAAATATCTCATCATGGTAGCATTATCTCTGTTGTCATAGATTTCCACCTTGACAGGGCTTATCATTCTTCCAACTAACAATTTTGTTAGTTCCATTCAATGCCAGTATTACCATCTTATTCACACTGTCATCCTGAAAATATTTCTCAGTTATGCAGCTGTTGGAAATGAAACCTTCCATATCAGATTCAAGCACAGTTAATCCTTCACCTCCAGTGAGATTTAAAGTTTCTTCTCTCTAATTAAATAAGTCAATAAGTAAGCAATATTTATTCGGTCAATGACTAGCAAAATTTAAAAGCTAATTAAATAAAAAGTTGCTAACCCTATCCACAAACCAGTTAAGCAAAGATAACTAGAAGGCAGAAATTTGTATCTAAGTACCTTAAGCATAACCCAAAGCTACTTGGATTTAGAATACCAGACCATAATAATCACCTAGCACAGTGGTGCACAAGAAAAGATTCAAGACATGGCCTTTTCAGCTACTATAGCTGCCAATCACTACATTCAGTCTTCTAGCCCATTAGCAAGAAAGGTACATATAAAATTAATTGATATAGTTAAGGCTTAACTCATTTTGAAACATTTACCAGTTTTTTTCTGGTCATTGAACCATGAATTGGGATCTAGACTCATATTATATATTATTTATTATTATTTATTATTTTATTTTCTTATATCTTGCCTTTCTCCCAATATAGGGACAAAATAGAATGAGTGGTTTTTCAGAAAATGATGTTGGACTGCAAATACCATTATTCCCAGCCTACACAGCCAGGGGTGATAAAAATAGTAATCCAGCAACAAAACTGGGTGGTTCCATGTTCTCCACCCTCATCTAGAGGAGCTGAAACACCAATTGTCAGTTTAATTCTTAATATTAGCAATGACCACCTCTGACTATTCCTATGAAATTCATGGGGCTACCATATGAAATTCATGGGGTTTACAGGCAACTTGAAGTCACATGTATACACACACACACACACACACACACACACAGCAATGACCAATCAATTCCCATAAAGTTGCTGATTGGTTCCTTTCTGTCTCCCATTAACCTGTCACAGCAACATTAATTTCAGCACAACTTAGGCCTGATATAGATGGCCAAAAGCACTGTTGTGGGGCCAGTTTTAGGGCTCCTGTCTGTATCTCCCTTTATTTATCTCTAGATTTACCTTGTTTTAATCTGATTGTACTTCCTCAGCTCTTTAGACCATACAGTCTAGTCTGCACAAGGACACTCTTGTGACATTAGTGGGGATGAAGAAGAGAGGGGCTACCAATTAATGCTATTAATAATATACTCTGGCAATTATTCTGAACTGATAGACTGAATAAATCAAATAAAATTCTTTTGGTAGCAGTACATTCAATTTCAATTAATATGCATCAATTTTATTTTTTTTAAATTACATGGACTGGGAATTCATCCAGACTGTGAAGTACCTTATCTCCCAGTGAAGCAGTGTAAATTTGTAGGACATTTCCATGGGGAAGAGGACTTTTGTTTGCTCCATTGTCCTTCCCCCCTGCCTCTTTTGCTCTTTTTGCTGTAGATTTTTATTCCATTAAAGATGGTGGCTGTGGTGGGTTAGCATCAGGAAAAATGGGTATAAAGAACAGGAGGGAAAGTGGGAGCAAACTAAGGAGTTTATAACACAAGTTAAAAAGCATCTTACCTCTCCTGAATTGAATTCTATTCCAGGCTGCATTCTGATACTATTGCACATGTTTTTGCTGCCGACGTCACTGGGTGGATGCATCACAGGTAACTTCCAGCTAGAATCTCAATTTAGCTAGCCAAACCACAATGCAGCAGTTATGTCATGGCAGGAGGAGGCCAGGGGGCATGGCCAGCGGTGATTTAAAGCCCTGCTGTCCCCAGCTCCTAATTCTGGCCTGGGCAATTGACCCACTCTCCCACTGCTAGTGCAGTATGAAGTTTCTTTGTTGCTTCAGGGCCGGATAGGAATTTCCCCCCTTTTTCATGGGCTTTTTTGCCTATCCCATACTGTTCCCAGTAAGAACTGAACAATTAGTGAGGGTGCAGTCTAAATAGGTCATCATTTGGCATGATTAGAGTGTGATTTAGATTTTGGTGAGCACCTAGGGCACTATTTGGGTGGAAGGGAGGTTTCTGGAACTAACTCTTTAGGTTTTGGGACTAGAGAAGTGGAGAAAGAGACTGCCCTTGTAGCTGGCCTGAAAGATAAACCCTCCCCTTAATCTTGAGATAGGGACTTTCTGATTGATCTTCCTGATATTGGCTGGCCAGCGAGTAACCCAGCCTTTGGATTCTCATTGGCGCTTAGGTGTGGTTGTCCAAGGGAAGCTGCAAAGGTGTTCTGGGGGAAAGACTACTTGCTGCAGCTGCTCCCACACTAGGCTAGTCTTCTACCTTAGATGCAGTTCTTTTAAGAAATCACTAAATAGGACAAGTTAATAAATGGCTCAATTTTCATCCCAGTTCCTCATGCCTTGTCCCATTATTTCTGGGGTTGGTCAGCAAATTAAATCCTATTGATTAGTTCTAAGCAGAGTAGCCTCATTGAATTAATGGACTAAAATATAGGTAAATCCCATTCATTCATCAAGTCTATCTAGTTGGGACTCACAATAGGGTGAAGGCCTAAGGTTTAATGTAAACTTAATTAACAGAGACAGGCACACAGATACAAATAGTATTTTAGAACAAAAAAACACAGTGACACTCCCTCCACCCTTTTCTGACTTTACAACATTCAGCATGTGGAATGATGCTCCTGCTTTCAGCTGAAGATTTCATTGTGTGCCCAGGCCTACTTTTCTTCACTAATCTCCCAATTATGCACTGTGATTTTGATCATTTTTTTCTATTCTCTTGTTGTTTTATCATTTGATTACTTTGCATTATTATTTTCGTCATATTAACATTGCAAATGCTTCCTGATTTTTTGTTTAAAATGAAAAGTGATAGAAAACATCTTACACAATAAGGAAATAATAGTTGGTTGATATTAATTCTCTATGTATGAAAATGAAGCTCTATACAGTTACAGACACAAGAGGTAGAAGGAGGAAGGGAGGTAGAAAAGGAGAGCGTTCCTTGGGGCATATCAGTTTACAGGTCCAGATTATCTGAAAGACCAACTGCCTTGACAGACTGGAAATAAAGGCCAACATTGGGGCAGAGTGGGGGCATGGTGCTCACATAACGCACACCCTGACTCCGCCCCTTTGCTGGCATGATGGTGCCCCCTCCCCCCGCTGCCCAGCAGGCAGCATCACGATGCTCCTCTAGTGCTGTGTCCAGGTGATGCAGAGCTAAATGAGTGCTGAAAAGCTGCAATGCTGGCAGCTATGATGCCCCTTCCTTGGAGCAAAAAGGAGCCACAAAAAGTGGCTCCTTTTTGCACCATGAAAAGGTCAGATTAGGGTGTGGCATGTAGTTGCCGTGGCCCCTATCCAACACTGAAGGGGGTGGTCTGTACAGCCCTCATATTTCCCCATCCAAACTTGCCAGAATCTTAAGATCAATAGGGGAAGGCTTTCTCTCAGTCCCACCACCATTACAGGCTCTCTTAGTGAGGACAGGAGAAATAACCTTATCATTAGCTGCTCCCACCCTCTGGAACCACCTTAGGAGTCTAGGCTGGTCCCCTTTCTGCTCTCCTTTCATTGGCAGGCAAAGCATTTTCTGTTTAAGCAGGCTTGTAATGAGTAGTTGCTTAGAGGGAGGCTTCTTATGGGAGGGGAGAGTGCTTGCTTTTTGTAAAAATAATCTTTTGTATGTTTTAAGTGTGTTATATTGTTTTTAAAACATGTTATTGTAATGTGGTGGTTTTATTCATGTTTTAAAATTGTATTATTTTTAACTCAAACTTTTGTGAGCTATCTGGGGTCCTAATCCAGGAGAAAGGTGGTATATAAATAAATAAATGTGAACACATGCAATGGAAAACCATGAATCCATCCCCTTATAGAGACAATGTCTGTGCTGTTATTTCCCGTATTGGACAGAGATTCCAAAGGCTGCTGCATTCAAACTATTATTATTATTATTATTATTATTATTATTATTATTATTATTATTAACCTTTATTTATGAAGCACTGTAAATTTACACAGCGCTGTACATGCAACATGCAATCTTTTTAGTTAGACGGTTCCCTGCCCTCGGGCTTACAATCTAAAAAGACATGACACAGAAGGAGAAGGGAGTGGTGGAGGGAAAGGGTAAGAGGTCCAGCAGTTCCTTTCTACCTCCAAGGCCTGGACCAAGGCAGATGGACTGGAGGGAGGGCTTGGCTTCATAATGGATGGTTAATCATTTTCCAGGGAAAATACATACTCTCAAGTAGGATGGTTCAATAAACAGGCACCAAAAGAACATCAAATAGTAAGTGACAATTATGCGATGCCTGGGAAGGCTTCTCTGAACAGGATGGTTTTCAACTCCATTTTGAAGCTAGTTAAAGAAGTGATGGCTCTTGCTTGTGGGGGAAGAAGGTTCCAGGAGTGAGGGGCAGCAAGTGAAAAGGGGCGAATCCGGGATGGGGCAGAGGAAATCCTGGGCTGAGACAGCAGACCTTGACTACCAGAACGGAGGGCCCGAGTGGGAAGGTGAGGAGAAAGAAGGTCTGATAAGGACCTTGAGTTAGCCCCTTTGGTCATGGAACCAATCAATACCTAGTCATCTTCACAGCTAGGACTGTGGAATGGCAGTGTGAGTGAATCATGAAGAAACAACAAATATCACACACATTGTGATCATTGCCCACCTATCTTTGCCCACTGATCTCTCTGTTTCCAAGATGGGAGATAAAATCATTCTTGTTATCCACTGTGATTTGGTTCCAGGATCTCCCGTGAATACCAAAATCCATGAATGTTCATGTCGCTTTATATATAATGGCATAGCAAAATAGTGTCCCTTATATAGTATAGAAAATCAAGGTTTGCTATTTAGAATGTATGTTTTTTCTCAGTATTTTCAAACCATGGATGCTTGAATCTGTGGATAAGGAAGGCTAAGTGTAATCTCAGTTGTTTTACAAAACTGGATAAGCAGTAGTCTAGTACAAGGAGGGCACAAATACAATTTGCACTTGCTGATCTCTAGCATAACCAATCATTTTATGCACAGAATGCTTGCCTTCATCCTACACCCTCTATATAGAAAACAACACAAACATTCCCTCTCCACACCCAAATCTCAGCTAAGCAGGTTTGCTTTCAGTAAGATGAGTTAGAGTAAGATCTATTTAGTTTTTGTTCTCTTCCACTTTTCTCCTTATTCATCAGTTGGAAAGTTTGCTGTTGGTTCAGTCAGTGACCCAAGAGAATGCATAGACTTATGTTGCCACTTAACTTTCCCATTTAAAAAAAAAAGGAAAGAAAGAGACAGTGAAACAGAAAGAAGCAAGATCTAGAAGATGTAAAGGTTAAAGAGACCTGAAAGAATGACATAGGTGGGTTGCACATCACCATTTAGTACGCGCTCCGCGCGTACTAGCATTAGGAATGGGCGTGCTAGGGTTAGGAAGGTTCTCACCTTCCTAACCGCCCCTCTCCCTAGGACGTGCGGAGCACGTACTAAATGGCAGCGCCCGTCCACATGGTCACTGCCATATTTACGTCTTGGACGCACAGCGTCCAGACATGGTGCGGCGGAAGTGATGCCGCGAGTGCGCGCCTCGTGCCTCACGGCGCCACTTCCGGGGGCCAAAAAGGAGTGCCATTTTGGCGCTCCTTTTTAGCTGCACCAGAAAGCCTTGCGTTCTGGCCACTGGGGCTTTTCGTTGTAGCTAATGGAGCTGGTGCCAGACCGCCTGCTTTTGGGTGGTCTGTAACGCGCCATTAGTTCATATCCTTAATAGTAGCAATGGTAGTATATGCCTTCAGATCACCTGCTGAATTATACTGATCCCATGAATTTCATATGTTTCAGGCAATAAATACTAAAGAGGCAGTTTGCCATTTCCTTTCTGTGAATATAGCCAATACTGCTTGGTATATCCTGGCAGTTTCCCTATCAAGTATTAACCAGGTCTGTCTGTTTAGCTTCTGAGATCAGTCAGTATCCGGTGCCTTCAGGGTATTTAATCCCTACTGCAGAACAAAAGAAGGGGGCACCCTGAAACTGAGATCTAAAATTATGAACCCGCTTTAAGATATTTCCTCCCCTTGAATTGGTGCTTTGCTCATCCACTTTTGAAGGTTCCCCCAACCCATCATCTCTCCAATCTTTCCCTGCACTACCCAATGCTAAGCCAGCACCAGTCTTCCAGTTCAATTGGCCCAGTCTTTGCATTATCCATGCTTCTTGATTTTAGTCCTCCAGAGATTTCAGTCCTACAATTCCCACAATCCATTCAAGATGTTAGGTGGGAAGGCAATTCTACGCTCCATTTGGCATGTGATCTCCAACCTCTCTGTTGGAGATTGCAACTTTACCATATGTCAACCTGAAATCCACATATTATTTGTTTCACTTGTTGCTCTAATAGCTAACAGCTTCTATTAACACAGTCTTCCCAGTGTACACCTTGTCTCTAAACCCAGGATTAATGCTTCCATATGTTATTTGGTTGCAAGTTAAACATTCAAGGTAGAGTATAGGTATGACTGGCTTTATGCAGTAACACTATCCTACAAATATTTCACAAGCATTCTTACAGCTAACACAACTACCTTCATGTCCTATAAACACGCCCATGTGTCATTTATCAGCCAAGCAATAATAAGGATTATCATTAATCTATTTTGGAAGACACAGTAGTGTGTTCTATAACCAGTCCCAATTAGCCACCATTCAGAGATCATTTTTAAAGATAATATGAAAGACCATTCAAAAATGTGAGAAGAAATGCAGGACCCTTCCCCTAGAAATGACTAAGGTGTGAAACGGAAGGGCCAAAAAACTGTGGTGGGGCCACACAGGCATGATTCACGATGGGGCAGCAGAACTGCATATGCCCAATCCTGATACAGACTACTGCCATAGTATTGAACTGGATCGGTAAAAGAAGTGGTATTTTACCACTCCTTTTGGCCCCAGTTCTTTTCAAATGATGCAGGTCTGGCATGGTTTCCTGCTGCATTCAGAGTGTGCATCATCTTAACACTAAGCCCCAAACATGGTGGGAAACCACATCATTTGGTCCATCTGTTTTGGGCCAAAATTTGCCAAATATTGCTTCAGTCCTTTGCTTATATTGCTTTTGGCTTTGCTGTTCCACCTGTTAAAATAGTAAACTCAAAAATTAATTCTACACAGACTCTTCCTCACAGTGAGTAGATTTATTGGTGCTTTCATGCAACCAGCAGTTCTCAGTACCACATTTCTTGTCATTTCTTACAAAGGAGATACAGCCATTGATATAATGCAATGTTGCCATCCCTTATTTCAGTTTCTGTGATCAAGAGATCTTCTAGTTTCTCTTGTTGTAAGATAAACTGCCTGAAACCTTTATGTCTTCCCCCCAAATAAATTCTGTTTTCATAACTCCATTTCTTGATTCAATTTCAGATGGGAACTTAATGGCATCAACAACTTGGAAGTGACATTACATGGCTGACCTGCTAGAAACAATTACTCTCAGTATGAGATTTATGAAGAATGTAATTCAGAAGGCCATCAACAGCTGGTCCTCTCTCAGTCTCTCATATCTGGAAGGAGAAAAAAAGCTACCAACATGGTTTTAGATCACCAGATTAATTACAAGTTCAGAATTCTTTCTGATTAATTATCACTATGAGTTTTCAATACTTAAAGTGTCTTATTCTGGAAGAATGAAGAATGAGATGAAGCAAGAATGCTGCAAACAAAAATGTGTTTCCATGAACATTTGTTGGAAAGAGATCTGAAATGGTAAACAGAAAATTCAGTCATATTTTCTGTCTCTCTGCAAAGTTGTTTTCTTGATAACTGGCGAAGTCAGTGCCAATAAGCCTAGTGATAAAATCCCCTTGAAAACTAGCTGTTGTGCTTGTTAGAATATCATACATTATGCTATCATGCTCCAAACTTCTGTTTACATAGTTCCATTTTCTAATCCCCACAGGAAAAATGACCCACTTTTTAATTTATTTTTCAAAATTGCAGGAAATGTAATCAACAGAAATGGCATGTATTACTTTACGCTTCCTTGCATAGAAAACGACAAATTGAGCAAGGATTACATTAAATTTAAAATTACTGGTATGGTCAGTGATTAATACTGATACAATTGAATGAAGGCCTATTTGAAAAAAACAGGAACAAAAAATAATTGCAAAATTCATGAAGAGTGTAAACTGCAAAGCAGTCAGTAATGTATTAGTAATGAAAATATAAGAACATATGTTGGGCAGCTGTTTGGAAGCTGGGCACCTGAGAAAGATTATTATCACATCACATCATTTCCATAGTTGTAGTCCCATTCTGAACAAAAGTGTGACAGCTTTGTGGTGGGCAGCTAAGTTTCTAGTTGTTTGGAGTAGTTGACTGTTGTTATGTCTCTTCACATCAACTCAAAGTTATGGCGACCCTATCATGGTGGTCTTAGCAAGATTTCTTCAGAGGTGGTTCACCATTTCTTTCCTCTAAGAGTGAAAGATTAGTAAACTCACAATTATTCATTCCCAGGTTAAAAAATGGGTTTCACAACAGTTAGGAAACCCTGCCAGAAAGAACTTGGAACTCCCATGCATCAAAGCCCAGCTGTGATGAGGGGTCTCTTTTGCTGGTGTCTAAGAATCCACAAGGATGATTAATGGTGTTGTCTTGGTGCACAGCTCCAGATGTTAAGATGCTTGGACAGAGTGTAGAACTTATGGCCTGTTCTGCCCTTCACTCTCCCTCTCCGCTGCTGGTCAGATGACCCACCCACCACAGAGGAAGTGAAGACAATTGGTAGTTTCCTTCTGGAGCCAGGTATGAATTTTCTCTTCCCTTTCCAGGAATTGTTTTGTTTTCTTTTTCTATCCTGTACTATTATAGATTGTTGATTAGAGATCTATACTGTACTGTGTAGATTTTGGGAACTGTAGTTAAATAGGAAGTCACTAGCAGGCAGGTGTGGGAATATGAAGGAGCAATAATAATGAGCACCCCAGGCATTGTTATGGTGAAGAGTACATTTCCAGACTTACTCCTGCAAGTCACCAACCTAGGGGGTATTCCTACTTGGCAGATAAAATGGATTATATTGGTGCGATTCTGATTTGGATTATGTTCCGAGTCTAATTCGATTTTTTCCCATCGTTTCCATTATGAAAAGGGGCAAATTACCTCGATTTATTTAGACCCTGATTTCGTTCCCATTTATTTTACATCGCTGTATTTTAAAGCAGAGTAATTTGCTCCCCGTTCCCATTTGTGTCTGCAAGCTGTCAATCAAGCGCGTAGGCTTCAGACGTCACAAGTATTGGTTTTGGTTTTGGGGGGGCACCCAATGAAAACCAGCTGCAGCCGAGGCTCTTCTGTTGTGTCTCCCCAGATTAGAAGGCACCTCTATTCATCCTAAACCCCTTGCATCTGAGGTTCTTCTGTTGTGTCTCCCCTAGGGTTGCCATAACTGTCTACCTGGGTAGCTGGGTCGGGAGCCAAGCTTTCTCTGAGGCGGAGGACGGTCCTCCGCCTCAGAGTAGGCTTCGCCCACCCAGGCTAGACTCTGAAGAGAGGGGCCGCGGCAGTGGCCTCTCTCTTCTGAGCCCAGCTGGGTCGGGAGCCAAGCCTTCTCTCAGGCAGAGGAAGGTCCCCCACCTCAGAGAAGGCTATGCCCACCCAGGCTAGACTCCGAAGAGAGGGCTTGCGGCAGCGGCCTCTCTCTTCGGAGCCCAGCTGGGTCCGGAGCCAAGCCTTCTCTGAGGCAGAGGACGGTCCTCCGCCTCAGAGAAGGCTTCGCCCACCCAGGCTAGACTCTGAAGAGAGGGGCCGCGGCAGCAGCCTCTCTCTTCGGAGCCCAGCTGGGTTGGGAGCCAAGCCTACTCTGAGGTGGAGGACGGTCCTCCACCTCAGAGAAGGCGTTGCCCAGCCAGGCTAGACTCCGAAGAGAGGGGCCATGGATCAAGGGCATGCAAAGCCCACCTGCTGCTCAGGCGCTCAGGTGGAGGCAAAAAAAAAAAAAAAGGAAAAAGAAAATAATAGTTTAAAATGGTATTCAATGGCTCTCCTCACACATCGGTCTATGAATGTGGAGCAGAGGGGAGTTGCAGGGAGAGTAATGTGTTTACTGCATTTGGAGCTCAATGAAGCGCGATTGCCTTACCCTGCTTCCCACTCCACTGGGGGAAAGGCTATGCAAATGGAAGAAAATGGCGCTGGCAATGCAGAAAGAGAACAAAGAGGATGACACCCCCAGGCCAGCTTCTTGAGCGCTGCTCCTCCCATCTTCAGGTTCCCAAATCAGACACCCTTTTGTTCCCATTCATTTGCCCCAAATGAGACTCTGGAGGCACAGGAAAATATGCTTTAAAACCACTATTTTTTAAAACTGGTTTATCGGCCTATAATTCGGGTTTTTCAAGATAATTCAATTCAGATTTGAATCTCAGTGGTAAGAATTTCAAAGCAATGCAGGTTGAATGCGCGCTCTAATGGAAATGATGGACCCCTGATTCACGTCCTGATCTGCCTTATAGGCCAGTGGAAACGGGGCCCTAGAAGGCGAGAAAGAGAACTACCCTTGGGGGCAGCCTAGGGCACATTTTTCCTTTACCTAATTGGATGTGAGGAGGTTCTCTAACAAGGTCTCCCTTGCTGACAGCTGGCTGGTTGGCCATCCAAAAGAATGGTTGGCAATCTGAGCTTGGATGTTTTATCCAGGGTGACTGCAGAGGAGGCCAGGTTGGGACTCCCTGCCACACCTGGAAGCAAATTTCGATTCTTATCTATCATTAATTTTAAAATTTAAATATTTACTAAAAGTAATCTGCTGTCTGGTCTCATAATGTCTTAGCCGGTAAGCAATAATAGGATAGCAAGAATGTTATGCAATTTTCTCTTAAAGGGCTGTGCAGGAATTATTCTGCAAAAGAAGACAGCTTTATGCTCAACTACCATCTCCCCCCCCCCCCCCCCATTTTCATTGCAGAATACGCTATTATCTGTGCAGGAAACCTGTTTTCTTCACACAGAAAAAGTGATTTTTCTCACAGAATAATAATAATTCCTGTGCAATACTTTGGGACAGTCAAGTATGGGAAGAATACTGTGGAGGAATGTTCATTTTTTCCCACAGCAGGAGGAAAACTACTTTAATTTTTTTCTTCTTGCTTGTGAGTAGAAATGGGTCAGGAACTGCATCCCTATGAGAGAATGTAACTTGCCCAAGGTCTCCCAATGAGTTTCCATGGCAGAGCAAGGATTTGAAACCTGGTGTTCCAGAATCCTCAGCCAACACTCAGATCACTATTATGAACAAACTATTATTTGTTTATACACTGCTATAAACAAAATGAAGAATGATAAATTCTAAATGCAACTTTTAGAACCACCTTGTAACAACAGTAAACTTCTAACAGCTACATTTTAAAAGTGTAAGCAAATATAAAATCCATAGTATAGAAACTCATTCTATGCACTAGTTCAAGATGTGCTGATTAGGTTAATTCATTTTGAAATATAGACTGAACACATTCTGTGAAGCATCGCTAGCAGTGTATTGATATCACTCACAAAAGCATTTTAAAAGAAAATTATTTACATATTTATCTTGCCAAACATGATGAAATATTAGCCAAAATAGTATTTTCCAAACTTCAGTTTCTTTGTGTCTTACATATGGAGGCAACACTCTATTGCTGATGTGTGAAATGAAGATTTTTAACAAGATTTAATTCCAGTCCACCAGTAAAATCAAAATGCAATGTTCACTCCTGCTTCAAATCTCATTAAGCAAGAGCTAGGGGTGGCTTGGAGAACAGGAAAGAAAAGCCCATGTCCAAAGAAAACATGGAATGTATAATAAATATATACTGTATACAAAGAGGTGGAAACAGGTAACAACTGTACGGCAGATTACACATTACTTGAAAGATAAAAATATTTAGAAAGTAATTATTGTACAATGAAAGCTAAATATTAAAAAAATATGTAGACATTTCACTTCCCATATTTGAAAAAGTTAAAAAGGGCTGCAAAAATAAAAATAAAAAAATGACCATCTGGTGAAACATTTGCTGCATCAAAACTCAATTATTAATTTAGTATCTCTGTCATATCTGCTTTGGAAAAACAGCATTTGAGCATCAAATTCTCAACAGCAGATAAATGGAGTTAAACACGACTATTAGTACACACTTTACAATGCACAAAAATGTTGTACCCACAATGTCATAATGAAAAGAAAACACCAAAGAATGGTGGGTTTTTCAACAAGCAACAAATTAACTTGGATTTACAAAGAGGTGTTATCATCTGTGTAATAAACATTCCCTCTGAGCTGCATTGCCTGAAGTAGATACCTTCTTCCTCAATCCTTTCTGGTCAGGCTTCTCTGTTGTCCCCAGTCTGGCATTGTCCTGTCCAGATGATGCAGGACATTAGCACTGGGCCAGGATTGAGGAGACCAAATGCTGGTCTTGTGAATCTGTCCCAATCCCACCCAAAAGGCCCTTAACGCAGTCTAAAAAGACCAGCTGTTTGTGGTGGAATTTCTCTGAAACTCCAGTATGACAGCCGGCAGACTGCACAGGCCAATGCACCCCTTACCTGTCACCACTGTTGCATCATCTCTGAAGGTCCCCACTATGCTCTGTGACATTGGAAGGGGATACCTGGACATTTGGGGGGAGCCAGGAACCCAGTTTTCACCCTTATAGGCCATGGTGAAGGCCTTCAGAAAGGATGCAACAATTGCAGTAGCTAAGGGGTGCATGATGGCAGAGGATCCATGGTACAGCAGCTGGAGGGAGTGTGAACATCAGAATGCCACTGCACCAGCCCAGCGATTGACATGGATGAGAACCACAAGCAGAATACCACAGGGTTGGCCAGTGGTATTCTACCCAACTGTTGAGTCCCTTTGACTCAAGACCAAGGTCTAGTTTTATCCCTACTTATGGTTCCATCATAAACATTATTATCAATAAACCAAGAGAGGTCTGTCCTTGCCTCTTGATTGGACACTTGAATCTGGTATGCCTCAAGTGTCTTGTGACCTTTGAAGTCAGGTCCAAGAAAGCTTTCCTTAATTTTAAGTAATGTCTCAGGATATTCGTTTTTCTCCTTGTTTCTCCTTGAAACCACATTGAACTGACTTCCAATTAAATAGGCCTCTGTCCACAGAAAAACATGAGAAAAAAGTGGAGATGGAAGAAAAAGAAAATCCCATCATTCTAATTGCTAATTTTGGCCAGAGGTACCAAAAAATAATGTGCTCTCTATCTCACTCCACTAAGCTTTCTTGGAAAACTTTTCTTACTGCTGAACTTCTAACCTGGAGATGGCTTACAGCCTATCCTGAGGAAAAAAAAAAGAGAAAAGAAAGAGAACCCCATGGGACACAATAGCTCTTCTGCCCTCTCAGATCCAGGCTACATTTTATGTATCATTGTGTGAAGTAAAGTTTTAAAAGAAAGTGGTACTTTAGACTATGGACAGTGTCTTATCACAAAAGAATCATTTCAAAGTCCAAGTCCATGAAATAATTTTAAATAAATCAACATTTTGTCAATTCTTTCAGTGGTGTCCTCAAGTCCCCCTCCCTTTTTTTTAAATAAATGAGATTATTCTTGTCGATCAGAAAGGAATTGTAGATATATTTGGGCCACATATCTTTCATATCTGGAATTAAATTTCAGAACTACACATATCAGAGTTCATTAGTTAAAGCTGATACTTTATGCACACTTGAGGAATTCAAGAAATTAGCCAATAGGTCTGAGGAAAGAAAAGAAGAACAGGCAGGTGGAAACATTGCATCCATTAAGAATGGAAGGAAATTATGTCTACTGCTAAATATACAGGACCCCAGTGATATGAGAGTGAATACTGTAAGCTATTCTTAACTGACAAATGTATAATTATTGTTATCCAGTATTATGATCCAGTGTCTGTTGTCAGTAATGGACTGCATGGGAGCAAACAAATTTAAGCTTAATCCAGACAAGACAGGGGTGCTCTTGGTCAGTCGTAAGGCAGATCAGGGAATTGGGGTTGGCCCTGAGCTGGATGGGGTTACACTCCTGAAATCTCAGGCTCACAGCTTGAGTGTGCTCCTAGACTCAACTCTGAGCCTGGATGTCCAGGTTTCAGCAGTGGCCAGGAGTGCATTTGCACAATTAAAACTTGTGCACCAGCTGCACCCATTCCTTGAGATGTCAGATCTGGTTACAGTGGCACATGCTTTGGTTATATCCCATTTGAACTATTGTAACATGATCTACGTGGGGCTCCTTTTGGAAACTGTGCGGAAACTTCAACCGGTGCAAAATGCTGCAGCTAGAATGCTGACCGGAGCCAGTTACAGGGACCATATAACTCCTGTTTTGAAACAGCTTCACTGGCTACCAGTTTGTTTCCATGCACAATTCAAAGTGCTGGTCATGACCTATAAAGCCCTACACGGCTTACATCCCAACTATTTGAGAGACCATAGCTCCCCATACGAACCACCTAGAGCACTAAGATCTTCAGGAGAAGGCTTTCTCTTGGTCCCCCCACCATCCCAAGCTCGCCTGGTGAGGACACGAGAGAGAGCCTTCTCAGTGGCTGTTCCCACCCTGTGGAACTCCCTTCCACAGGAGACTAGGCTGCCCCCCCCTC
Organism: Sceloporus undulatus; assembly: GCF_019175285.1. Taxonomy (NCBI): domain Eukaryota; kingdom Metazoa; phylum Chordata; class Lepidosauria; order Squamata; family Phrynosomatidae; genus Sceloporus; species Sceloporus undulatus. The sequence continues at coordinate 192,083,380 of NC_056525.1, read as the reverse complement.
ACTGCTGGCCTTTCGCTGGCAGTCAAAGACATTTTTATTTAAATAGGCCTTTAAAACCTTGCAATCTTGCTTTTATTGGGGGCTGAGGGGGTTGGTTTTAGATTATTATTTTTAATTTTGTGTGTTTTAAATTTTATATTTGTAATTTTTTGTATTTTTTACAATTTTAATTGTACAATTATAATTATTGTTTTAATGTGTTTTATATATGTTTTTAGCAACCTTGAGTCCCACTTTGGGAAAAAGGCAGATAAAAATAAATAAATAAATAAATTTGGTTTGTTGTCTGCTATATTTTATTGTTTGACTGTTAAGACCTATTAATAGGTATTGTGTTTAATTACTTTTGTAGAATGTATGCCATAGGCAACTTTATTTTATCTATTTTAATTGATTTAAGTACAGCACTGAGTAAATTTACAGTGTTTTATATATAAAGCTTAACAATAACAATAACAATAAAATAATAATATAAACCTATCAGAGATTTATGTCAGCAAGATTTTCTGACACATATTATTTAAGTATTCTGGATTTTTTTTAAAGAGAAGCACTGTAGTGAAGTTGTTAGGACTATGGCTGTCAAATCTCAGGGCCTGTCCCTGATTTTCTGGTTTTAGTGGATCATATCCAGAGAAGGGTGCAAATTCTCCAGTTTTGGTGGACTCATCTCTGGGAAGGAAGGAAGTACTGTCTGCAAATGTGCAGTTCAACTGTTAGAACAGCAGCTTGCTGCCATATGCAAGGATCAATTGATTTGCTGCTGCAATTTGGAAAGCATGTGTACTACTGTGTATTTGCTTAGTTAACTTCCTCCTTCCCTCCCATTTGCTCTGGTGCCAGGGCTCACTTGCTGCTATGTTCTGATCCATCTTCTAATTAAAATCAAGTAAAATAGATTAAATGTTCCTTATCTCATTTCCCAAGTAAGTTAGAAAGAATAATCTCATTTCACCTTGGTATGCAAATAGCCCCTTCAGCTAAGATTTATCACTTAATTCCCTATCTTTTTTAAAAAAAAAAAACAACAAAAGACAAATATGAGTTTATTAATGTAACATATTACCTTATAAACCAACAAATTAATCACATCCTATCTCACCACATATGGATATACATTCCTTTGCTTCCACACCCATGCCAACAAGCAGGTGATACATATTTAATAATATATGATAGCTGTTGTGGTGTGCTATACCATCTACCTATTACTTTCATCTGTTGTTCTCTAACCTTGCTATCTTAAATATTTTTGATTTATTGTATCCATTGTTGGTTATTATTTCTATTAATCTTAATTAATAGAAGTACTCAATTCCCAAAACTCCGAATACACCTTCTATGAAATTATATTGATTATATGTGAGTTTTTCAGGCCATGTGGCCATGTTCTAGAAGAGTTTGTTTCTCACATTTCACCAGCATCTGTGGCTGGCATCTACAGAGAATGCCACATATCCCCCCCCCACACACACACAAAAACCTATGGATGCTGGCCATGAAAGCTTTCAGGTTTATATTGATTATCCATTAGAATCTTGTAAATCCTACCACCTAACCCTTTCCTACTTTTCATTTTCATCATCAATATTTCTTGTAGTAGATTTTGGCAACCTTTTATAGATACCATTTCCTGTAGATTCTTATACTGCTTAATTGAAGCCCATATTGATTGCCTATATCTCCAATATTTTATTTATTTTTATCTGTTCCCCAAATTAACTGATAAATCACCAATTGTCCTATATTCAATATCACTCAGTTTCCTTAACATTATTCCTTAACACTATTCCTTTACCTACATCTCCTTCTTTCTTCAAATATTCTATTGGTTGCCAATAGTAATTACCAGTGTGGACCGTGGTGGCAGCCAGCCTTGGGACTCAGTATCTGGTTGCCACAGTCCCACTCCAACAGGGAGTGATCAGGGCAGAAGCAGCTTCTGGTCGCTCCTTTTGCCCCGTCTGCTCAAAGTCATAGTGTCATTTGGGGGGGGGGGAGCAATTTTCAATTTTGTGGTCACGCCATAAAGCACTGGGGTTGGAGAGTACCTTGTAGTATGTGCCCTAAGATTAGAATGTAGCCATTCAGTCCATTCTTGCCCCTTCCTCCATCCTGGGTATTTTCCAGAAAGGCGATAGCATGCCTTTCCAAAATCTAAATATGGATGATGTTTTGAGTGGAGTCAAAGTTTCTGTTAGCTTCAGAAGGCGCACTTGAGAGGCACCCAAATTGTTCTGGAGGAGGCCTTGCTTTTCTTGGACTTAAGCCCTATGATCACTGGAGTAGGCAAATGAACTCTATGCAACTGAAGCTGGCATTCCACATTAGAAGTACACATTTGGCAATCAATAACATCCACATGGAATAATAGGATTTTTAAGTCTCTTTTTTTATATTAAACAAATTGTGTTAATCCATTTTCATTTCTCCTCTACTGTCTGAGGAGGAGATTTTTTTTCTTTCCTTATCTTTACTTTCTCCACAGCATCACACTCGTAGGGTTGCCATAATTCTCTACTCTAAACCAGGACAATATGTAGGACAAAATTTAGACCAAAATGTAGGACAATTGTAGGATAAAATTTAGCCCAAATGTAGGACATTTAAGAAAAACAGAGGACCTTAAATGTTCTACATTTTGGGCTAAATTTTATCCTACAATTGTCCTACATTTTGGTCTAAATTTTGTCCTACATATTGTCCCAGTTTATAGTAGAGAATTATGTTAGGGATGATGATGGGAGTTGCAGCTCTTCTCCTGGCTTTCACTCTCACCACCCTGGTCAGCGGAAGAACAACCAGTTTGACCAGTAGCTCTGAGAGTTGGCTGAAGATGTCTTCCAATCTTCTCTGCAGTCTGCTGGTTCTTGTTCAGCTCTCAAGACACCAGTCAACACAGTAGTCTTCTTATATAAAAGATCTACTTTTATTCTAATATATACACTATGCACTAAACAATTCACTACTCACAAAACTCACACTACTATACTCCTCAATACCCACACTACTATACTCCTCTATACCCACAAAAAATATTGCCATACATTATTGCTTATATAGACATTTGTCTCTCTATTCATTATACAGTTGCCACCTCCTGGGCGTGTACATACATTATGATTGACATACCATACTTGGCTCAATCTAGGCCTCACATTGCATCATACATTACTGTCCACTCAATGACTCTCAGGTGATATCAATTTGCACCTTTTCACTTTGTCATTGCCTCATATGTCCTTGGGTTTCAGGACTCTCTAATTACATTACTTACAACACCTGTGTGACAATTCAATAACTTTTGCTGTGTCATGTTAGTTTCAAATACATTCATATACATATTATATTTCTTGTGACTATATATCCCATGTGGCTTTTTCCTGACAAATTATGGCAACCCTACACACTCGTCATTAGTTCACTAAAGTGTAAAAAGTATTAACTATAGGGTGTTTTTTTAAAGAAGTTTTGAAGTAAAGAATGGGATGGAAGAATAGAATAAAAGGATTTCATGAATTGTTTTTTCTAGTCCTCTGCAAATTATTATAGTGTCATATTCATTCTTTATAATGCATCTGTCTGCAGAATCTGGCAAAACATAATTTTTCTCCACATTCAGCTAAAGTAGCATTCTGCATCTGTGCCCAGAATTTTGAGTGAAGACATGAGATACAGTACACTACTTATAAACATTTTACATGTCCAATCTGTAAAATAGTTGCTTATTTCATCAATACCATCTTTAGATACAAAATTGAGTGTATACCCATTAAAATAAAAGCAACAAAAGTACAAGAACAAATTTCACAGCAACCTCAGGTTAAAAACTAGAGAGAGAGAGAGAGAGTTTAAATGACGAGATCTGAATTATTGGAGTTATTTAAGTCTCATTCACTTGGATGAGACAATTTACTCCAAAGAAACATGTTCTGTTATAGCATCTACAACAGAAATGTGTTTAGAAAGTAGTCAGGCATTTCACAATATGGTCTTCTCAAGATTTGTTAACAGTGTCCCTGAGTTTCTGTTACTTTTCCATGGCCATTCCTTTTTACAAAAGGATTTTTTTTTAACAAAAGGGAAAATAGGCAAAATGGGCAAATAGGCTATTTTTTATTTTTTATTTTTACAAAAGTCAGAATGTCTCCTCCCATTTTTTGGCAAGTTATGATCCTGTAAACCAAAAGTAACATATATTGTGGTAGGTTGTCCACATATGTGTGTATGTATGGGGGACTGGAATTCTCAGTGGGTACATGATACATAAAATACATAAAGTTAGTCTTAACTATAATCCAGCTCTCACTGCAAATTCTTAAGCCACCTATATGAGAGTTAAAAAAATCTGACTGATCCAAACAATCTGTTTCTGGTGCTGACAAGAGGACAAAAAAATGGCACCAGGTTAAACATCCTTGGGAAAGCCGTTCTATTCCTGAGCTGCCATTATTGAAAGAGTATTCATGGAAATACTTATCACCAGTATCCAAGGTAGTAAAAACAATGCCCCCTTTTGCCCACCTTGCTCAGGCAACCTTATTGTTCCTTCAAGCACTGGAGGAATATTTTGTGTTGTCTTGTCCAGGCTTGCCTCCCAATCCATGGAATTTTTTTAAAAAATCTTCATAGGAGATGCTATTTAGTTTAGTGTGAACTGCAATTGCTGTTGAGAGTTCAGATGGAAAATGAGAGTTGTGCTTCCAACTTAAATGAATCCCCAAACCTGATTTGGACAGCTGTTTGTTATACCAGAATTTCCACAAATTAGCACTGAAGTGCTGATATGAGTGTGAAAGAAACTGATGCTGACATATTTGTTCTAGGTAAAGGACTTTAAGTACATACTCATTAAAAAAAATGTGGATGCCTCTTAGAGCCTCCTGATATGGAGCAAATTACTGTTATGTGTATGCATCCATTTCTAAATGTAAGGATAATCAGAGGCTTGGTTTGCCACCTCATGCATTTTTTAAACATACCAATATCCTGAGTCCATTTTGGTTTCTCACCCATTTTTAAGTGTCATGCATGATGAAACATGGACAAGAAGCTTCTGTAAGCTTGCTTTTTATCCATTCACTTCAGTCACAGGAAAATATTTTCCATTGTGGTCACATGTACCATCTTTCAGAAGGAATTAAAAAAAATTGTGTACATGTCAAAGTCCTGCAGCCAATATTGTATTTGTATGCTTCTAATTGTACTGTTTTTAATGTTGTTTTTAATGTCATGTCATGAGCCCCACTTTTGAGTAAAGCTTGATATATATATATATATATATATATATTAGATCAGACCCTGACAGGAAAATATGAATACCTATAGTGTGTTCTTAATAAACAACCCAGTCTTTAAAGCAATGTGACATGAGCAACATATGTAAAAGAGAGAGAGAGAGAGAAGGAAAAAAGAGGAAACAGAAAATTCAGGATAAACAAAATAGGCAGGGATGTATTGAATTTTATTCATAGTCTTTTTAAAAAGTCAGTAGTTCTCCAAGTGCAAAAATGTCTTTCTGAATTTCCTGGAAAGAATTTAATTTAAAAGAACCTCGAAGAAACGAAAGTTATTTGACCATCCAGGAATAGGAATTTGAATTCTGAAAACAGTGTGTTGAAACAGAGTTTTGGTGATTAATTTCTATCACCACCTCTCCCTCAGTTACATAGAAGGCAAGGAGAATAGTCCTCTCCATGCTGGGAATAGTTCTAGCATTACAGTTATACAAATCAACTTTAAAAAAAAAAAATCAAGTGCACATCTTATTCAGTGCAAGTGCTTAGTCACAGATAAGATCTACCAAAATTTTCCAATTTCTTTATAACTAGGTCAGAAATAACAAGATGTTAAAAATGAGGGAGAAAGTAAAACCTATATATTCATCTGTTTCTTAAAATTATTAATTGAAGTAACCAAAGGACCAGTTTTGGACTGGAAAGTGAAGAAATGTAGTGTAAATGCCAGTGGAATAGTATAAAGAAAGGCACGATTTTGCTCCCTGACCTGTATATGTTTTGGGATAAATACAGCAGAGAATTTCTCTTTCCAGGACTGTCAGTGTGGCAACTTTTGCAGGCACAAAATTTCAGAGAAACATAAAAAGGCATTTTATTACTTCACTTATCTTCTCCCTGTGCTATCAATTGTCAAAAACTGTTGCCCGAGGTTTTAGCTGCCCAATGTCTATTGACTTTAATGACAGAACCAGGGCTAAAACCCTATGCACTGCAATAAAAATTTACCCCATGTGTCGACCTAATCATATCTGCTTAGTTTACTGACAAAAATAAGTTGTTATTACTGTCAGTTTAAGAGAGCTAGGGTAACAGATGAAAAGCAAGCTGAATTACACTTTGCCTTGTGTGTCATTGACAAAATTGGTCACCCAGTTTCTAATCCAGACTTGTTACTGAAGGCAATGATTAGTGAAGGGCAAATCTAAGCGGTTAGGCACTTTGGCCCAATTGCTAGAGCTACTCAAAAGTCAGATGTTAATTCTAACCTCTGCCAAATGTAACTGGACTCCTTAGGTTTGCAAAATAGAGCTGGTAATGTTGTAAAATTGGATGCTTTACAGGATTGTTAGGACCTCTTTTTGGAGGTCACAACAAACATGTTGAGAAATGACTTTTTTTCTTCTGGGCCAGAAAGAAGAAAGCAGGGAGAATTATTCTCCTGTACATAGCTATGGATCTGGAAATGCAAAGCAGATGGCTGATACTCAACCAGCACTCTTGTTGTCTTCATTTGAATATAGATAAACAAATCAAACAGCCAGATAAACTTCAGCAGAATGCACTTATGTGCACATGACTGATACCACAACATCTTTATTATTGCTTTTAAAACAGGCTCCAAGTTTTGACAATGGTGACAAGATGTCTTTTAAGTTCTCTGTTTTACTAAGCACCAAATAGCAACTGCCACTGTCATTTGCCCATATTATCTGGACAATGCCAACAAGGAGGATGCAGCTCTCCAGTAAAACTGAGAATAAATTAAGAGGTGAAAACAAATAAATCTTCAGATGTCTATACATCAGTGCACAGAGTTTGGGAAACAAAGAAAATGAGTTTGAAGTCTTAGTGGAGGAAAGTAAATATGACATGATACATATAATGAAGAGCTGGGACTTTATCATATGAGCTCCAATCTCACTGCAATTGTATTAGAGAGAGGAATTGGACACATAGCACTTTGAGAAATTTCCTTATCACATATCTTCCATTGACATGACTGGAGCTGATTCCTGGCATGGGATCACATTTCCAGTATGTGCCTTAACCCCATCTCCCTCTCTACTATCATGGCATTACCCAGCATGCCTTTTGATTTTTTTCTTTTGCTGTTTATTTCTATTTAAAAATAAATTCTGCAATTAAGGCAATGTGATGGAGGTAAGAAAAAAAAGAAAGCGGAAAAAAAGAAGAAAAGAGGCTGCTTGGGAATGGGGGAAAGGGGAAGAAGGAGTGAGGAGTGGTCTGGCATCACACAACTGCCCAATCCCTATAATTCATCTGGAGACATCATGACACTTTTCTTTTCTTAGAATGCAAAAACAACTGGGAGGTAATTAATGGGAGTTCACCATTAACTGCCAGAGCTATCCTTATTATTATTATTATTATTATTATTATTATTAACCTTTAATTATAAAGCGCTGTAAATTTACACAGCGCTGTACATACAATCACTACCAAATATCAAGGTGTTGATTCTGAACTAATATGATCTGTTTGTTTGGTTCCATGCCTATGATTCTATTTTGGTACAGAAGCCTACAAGAAAGAGTAACATGAATATATTTAAATATCCTCCAACAATTCATTTCAGAAAGTTTCACTGCCCGCACTTGAGATCAGAGAGAATCTATTTTAGTATAAAATACAGAAAGAAATCAGAATTTGAGCATTTTAACATAAGCAGAAATACTGACTCACTGCCCTGAAGTGGAAAAATAATTTGACTTAGGTGCATAACAACAGTCACTTTTGTTGTCTATTAAAGCTAGTGGATATAGTAGCTGGCATGACCCCTTTTGAATGTCAAAGATATATAAAGATTGTTAGTAGCTAATGAGATAAGATACAAAACCTCACACTTTTGGAAACAGCTGAAGCCTCAACCTGACTGTGTCTGTAGATCTGGAGCATAATAGAGTGACTAAATTCTATAACAAACAAATATATATTTTTGAGAGCATCTTAGACATGTTAATTGGCAGGAAATGAAAGTGGAGCCCTTTGTGGCTTTCATCATGAATTAAGCTGCATCTTGACTCCATTCAACCTGTCCCATGGGAAGTCTGTAATCTTCATGCACCACCACAACTCTGTTTGCTATCAGCCCCTTTGGTATCATTGAACACTACCTGTGGTGCCTGGATGGTGATGCTCCCTGTCTCTATCATTATTAGTCTCTTGTTTCCCTTCTTTCTTTCCTCGTCCTATTTTAGGTGTTCTAACATATCTCCTATTATTCTCTGACTCTTCTCACCTATTACAAATTGTTCCTTTCCACATTAACTCCTCAATAGACCTGTCCTATTACAATCTTGTTCACTCCACCAAATGCATATGAAGAAGTAGACTGAAGTCTACGAAAGCTCATGCTGTCAATTAGTCTCAAAAGTGCTACAAGTTCTCTTTACAATCCCAGCAACAATATATCAAACTTGGAAGTCCCCTCCCCCTTTCCCAATAGCCACACACTGGGTTGACATTTTCAAAACTGCAAAACCAGTACTCAGCAAGTGCAAATGAGAAATCATCCAGGGTCAGGAGCTTTCCCAACAGACAATGATCATCAATTAGCAGACACTAATCCTCTTTTGCATATCCTCCCACCCTGAAGTCCTGCCATCAACAACAGAACAATACACAGATTAGTATGGGAATAACTCCTCCTCACACAGGTTCACACAGTATATATATATATACCCACTCTCTTCTAGGTCAGCATTCTCTGAAGATGACAGCCACAGATGCTGGCGAAACGTCAAGAATAAACTCTGCTAGAACATAGCCACATAGCCCGAAAAACCCACAAAAAACTATGGATGCCAGCCATGAAAGCCTTCAACTTCACATTAAAAAGGATACTGTGTTTGGAGATTTCAAATGTAATAAATGAATGGTAGCCACCCATGCCTTCAATCTATTAACCTATTAGATGGCATAACTCTAGAGCTCCAATTAACAAGCTGTGATAGCAACTTAATGGTTTTTTGTTTCTTATGAAACTGTTATGCTTTGAGAACATGTCTATAGTTTATTGCTAACTATGCATGCTCCAGGGAGAAATTTGCCTTGTAGTTCATTTCCTTCTGTGGGGTGGGGAAGAGGGGAAATCTCTGTAAACATTATGTGAGGGTAGATCCAAAATTAGCAGAGGATGAATACTGTGAATTGAAAGCTGTAACATAACTGAGCTTATCAAAACCCATTTCTTGAGCTACTGCTTCAGTTTAACGAGCATACTAACATTTCAGCAACCATTATCCACTGAAAAAGTTTCCAATAATTAAGGATAATTGGCAATAGAAATAAAATGAACAGATGATAATGACTCTGCCGCAGTCTTTAGCAGCCTGCTTTTTCAGCCTTTGCTGGGTAAAACAGCAGAGGAAAAGGTTTTTAAGTGGCAATCCAAACTGGTCAACTGTGTCTTGATGGTGAGGCACCTAAATTTTATATGCTGTGCCTCTGCCTGAATTTTCTTTCACTGTGCTAGTGTTCCTAGACCGCCCCAAGCATAATATTCCAGGGTTAATTACCAGCCAAATTAAGTCTATATTTAATGATTATACTGTGTCACATTCTAAGCTTCTATTAGCTTTTTCCTCTGATGCTATCAAACATAAAGCAAATCATTTTCAACACCCTACCTAACCTGTTGTGCCAGGTTTTATTGACATTTTAGATTAAAGTGCCTTTATATCTAACAGTGATGTTGGACGTGTGAGAATTTTAAAAACATGTATATCATATTCCAGTTTGGTGGGTAATTTTCCAATGCTGTAAGTAGATGGCTCTTTATTGTGAAACACTGTATTGCATACTTTTAATAGTATCATCCCCTCCATTAATATCACTCTGCTTAAAAGAGCCACATTTGATCCATCTCACTAGCTTCCATTGTCATTCACAACTTCATTTGTTTTATTTTAGCAATACCATGTGATTCTCATATGCTTATGTATTAGGTATGCCTGTGGATTTTTTAAAAAAATATATATTATCTATATATTTGTGTTGTTTTTGTTGTTGTTGTATGACTTCAGTTTATTTCTCACTTATGGTGACTGTAAGGTGAACCTATCACTGGATTTTTTTGACGAGTTTCAATAGAGGGGGTTTGAAATTGCCATCCTCTGAGGCTGAGAGAATGTGACTTGTCCAAGGTTAGTAAGTGGATTTACATGGCTGAGCCAGGATTTGAACTCTGGTTTCCAGAGTCATAGTCCAAAGTTCAAAGCACTATTAAATCTTGCTGGTTGCCACTATATATGCACGTGTATTTGATTATGGTTTCACCACTAAAATGAAACATAGAGGATTTTTTTAAAAAAAAAGTTAAATAGTAAGAGAGGACCTTTTTTAAAAAAAAAACCCCTCTGTGTTGGGGAAAATCTTTATTGAAAGAAGGAATACAGGTCTGCTGTTGCTATGAGTAATCATCATTATCACTAAAGAATGTCTGGCTTGTAAAGTGTGTTACTATCCTAATTGTGTTAATCAGTTGTGCTTGAGATTTTCACACACTTTTATTTCTTGATGTCTTTGTAGGGAAATCATCACAAAAATGAGATGATGGGCCAAACTAATGTAATAAATTAGGGCACCTCTTTTTTTTAATGAATTGGTTGATTATGGGTACTCCAGTAGCTTGGCTGAGAAAACATCCCCTTGGTCTCCTCTCTCTCTCTCTCACTTGTGGTGAATTGTGACACCAGCAATTCAATTAGGATGCTGCAGACCTAGAGATGGGATGTAGGATCGTCTTAAGAGCCATTGTGGTTGCAGTGGTTATGTGCCTGTACTGCAGCCACTCACTCACAAACTATAAAGTTGCGAGTTCAATACCAGCCAGGGGCTCAAGCTTGACTCAAGCTTGCATCCTTCTGAGGTCGCTAAAATGAGGTACCCAGATTGTTGGCAGCAATTAGCTTACACTTAGGGAGTGCTTAAGTGCACTGATAAGTGGTAAGAAATTTACTTGCTATTGCTATTCATTTGCTCTGCTCTAACAAGACACCACCTCCATTTGACTTTACCTTCTCTCCCTGCACTGTTTCCAATCAAGCTGGCCATTTTAAAAAGATTTAGAACATTAAAAATTTGTTTGCTTTTTTCCTTTGCTCCTTATGTCCTTCCCTCTTGCATTTGTATCATATTTGTTAAGCTACAATCATGTACATGCTTATCTGGGAGTAAGCTCTCCTGAAATCAGTGGGACCTACTTTTCAGAAGACATACACAACTATGAAGATTATCGCACTGGGGTTAAAATGTTCCACGGAGCGTTCTAACGGGGGCAAGCACGGAGCATGACGGGAGCGCGATGGGGCCCAGAACGCTATTTTACTGCACACCAGAACGCCGCCGTCACCGCCGGGCATTCCCATCGTGTTCCCATCGAGTTCCATAGGGCACCATTTCTGGGGACTGTTTCAAAGCATATAAGAATGTCCATTAATATTGGGAAGAAAAGAATTCTTCAGTCCCCATTTTTGCCTATGTGAGCAGATTTCACATTGGAGTGGTGATGGTGTGTGTATGTTTGAATAGATGAAGAACCCAGTGGACCATGTCTGTAGTCCCTTCTGACTTAGGTCTAGCATTATCTTTATAACAATGAATCTGGCTAGATGTGATGTTAAACATGTTTAAGTAATGCATAGGCACATTTTTACCATCATTAAAAGGCAGGCATGGGGTTGGTGCATTGAATGGGGTCAAAACTGGGTGATGCAGGGAGGGAATTTTCATTCTGTACTTTTGTGCTATTTAAACTCACCCCTTTAGAGCCTGCTATTAGTCCCAAAAGGGAAAAAAAAGAGTTTATTCAGAAAATAATTCTCACTATGTTCTTTTAGGCTCATAGAATCACAGTATCACTGAGTTGAAAAGAACCACATCTAGTCCAACCCTCTGTCATCCAAAAATACACAACTAAAGTACTCTCAAAAGATTCCAATCCAACCTCTGTTTGAAAACCTTTAATGAAGGAGAGTCCATGAACCTCAGAGGTAATCTATTCCACAGTTGAACAACTGTTAACATCAAGTTCTTCCTAATATTTAGATGGAATCTTTCTTCTTGTAATGTGATTCCATTGGCTAATTTTCTGGTTTCTACAGCTGCAGAAAACAAACTCACCCCATCTTCTACATGCCATCCCTTCAAATATATAAAGTTGGCTACCATATCTCTCAATCTTTATTTTTTTTCCCCTGTATGTCTTTGATAAGGGTATTTAGTGTTACAAGTTTTGTTCAATAAATATGAATATTAGACTTGGGAAGCTGCCTATTGCCAAAATCTTCACATATTGGAAGATGCGATGCTGAAAGTTGGGGCCAAGACAGCCTGAATCCCTGTCCAAGCTAACCCTCAGTCCAAAGTACCAACTGGAGTTTCTCTCCATCCTCCACCCCCGCTGACAAAGAAATTAATGTGTATACCCTGCCAAACTGGCTCAAACTAGTGCACTCCACATTGTGAGGTATTGTGTAATTTCCAGAGATGTTGCACGACCGTATTAGATTTTGAAAGGAGGAAAATGTCTATGCTTAATTGGCTTTGTCTCATGTATGCGCTTCCATTGTTCTCAACCCCCAGACCATCTAAGGGTCATTATCAGGACACTGTCATGCCTGTTCTTGAGAGTTCAGCTTCTGAAGATGAAGCAAATCCACACAGCTTCCCCCCCTCAGAAGTTCAAACTCTGCAGATAACATTGACTTATTACAGCCGGGCCTTCCTCCAGCTCTGTCTGACAGCCACCTGAGCGATCCACAGCAGGAGGAAGTAGAAGAGATAACACCTCAAGAAAGGAGAAAGCATCTGTGGCTTAAGCAGACAGCCTTTTACCCGCAGATGGAGTGACAGGTTTTGTGAATGCATCAGGGGAACAACCTCCTGTAATACAGGCTGCAAGAAGATGTGACTGTATCAGCATGCTTTGTAAGGCATGAGCTTGTCTCCTCTTGGTTGTTGGAAAGAACTGATTTGCTTCTTGAAACCTGCATTTACAACAAAATCTGACTACGATTCATAACTCTGGACTGCTTATTGACTTTGCTTTCTGTGAACTACACATAGCCTCTGACCTTTGGACTTATTCTGCTCACTCCTTTGACCTCTGGATACATGGTAACCTGCTTGCTAGTACAGTGTGAGGACAGGACAGACACATTCACATCTGTCCTTCTGAAAATGAGGCACATTTTTTACACTCACCACTTTAAGTACATGAATTTTTTTTAACCATCCATATAGCAACACTGAGGCCCAGAAGTGTTCCCTTCATTCCAGGTGACAGCCCCTCAAATTAGGAAAAGGTTAAATAAAAAGGCAAAAGGAGAGCTCAAGACAGACACAAACATATCCAGAGACATCCAGGAGACAGTGTGACAGAAACAGAGAGCGAGGGTCTCCAAGGTCTCCATATTGAACTCTCTACATAGCTGCTTTCATTTTAGATTGCATGCTGTAGGCAAGCTTCTATTTCTATTTTGGATTGTTTTGCTCTGTAAAGAGCTGTGTAAAGTTTATGGCACTCTATAAATAAATGTTGTTGTTGTTGTTGTTGTGATTGCTAGTCATCCAGTTTACTTCGACAGTTCTTCACATTGAATGATGAGAAAATCCATGTGTATGTTTTAGCCTATAGCCCTTTAAGCTTAGCTACATCCCTCTAGCCCCTTTAGATTGGTCAGAGGTGGACTTGTAGCGCCCATGACATTCTCCCCCTCTTTTACTTTGATAAATAGCAACTTGCATTGAGACTAGACTGTACTGTTGGTTTCTAGTGCAATCTTTCTGTATTTGTCATAAACAATTAATAGTTTTTGCTAGAAAATCAACTTATCCTCAATCTGATTTCTTCCCTTCTACCTTGTTCTCACTTGGAGTCATGCTACTTAATTTCCATTTTTAAAATCTTCAGCCTGTAAGAGCCTGCAAAAAGTTAGTGCCGGGATTGAGCTTTCACCCAAAAGAGGTAAACCCAGTTTATGATTGCTTATTAGAAACATTAGGATATCATACACATGTGCAATGATATACATTGCATAAATGGAAGAATATATATAAGATATAATACAATGCATTTTAAATATTCTACATTTCTACATGTTCTACATCTATCCATCTATCAATTGATCAATCAATAGAATATATGAGAGAGAGAGAGAATCTTTCCACACATAGTCTGTAAAGAGAGGCTCAAAAGTATTTTGGGAGCGTGTGAAAAAATACCCATAGCAGTTACTGTTACGGAGGGAAATGAATGTAATTTACCCGGGGAGAGAGGGGGCTGAATTACTTTAGCAGGTCCTCAAAAGTTAAGTCATACTGATCTTCAATAATTTCCTAATTACAGTGTGAAGCAACTGGCCACTTGTTACACCCTGTCATATCCTCAAGACCTATACTAATGTTGAGAATGTTATTAAGAGAGATGTCTACGACTGTGCAAATTCTCCATGATGAAAAAGGATCTGAATAAAGAGGAAATTAGTCCTGAAATGTTGTAAAATCCTGCAACATTAATATACCCTGAGGAGGATGTTACAGCTAAGGTTTTAGACATACTTATATAAAGCTCCCCATCTTAGAGCTAATGAAGTGATACTGACAGTTTTGCCGTAATGTCTGTGAAGTGTTTTAATGACACAAGATTAATAAGTCTCCAAAGCAATAATCCTCAGAGATTGCACACCCCAAAAATCATAGCTTCCCACTGGAAGAAAATGAATGTCATTCATAATTTATCACAAAGGATGGGAAAATACAGAAGGGAAAAATCCTCAATCCGTATATGTAATGCAAATTGGATGTCTTTTTATTAGAGCAATGTGTAGCAAGAAATAACTATAGAGAAAAGTGGATTAACAGAACAGTCAGTTAATTGTTATGGCTAGGATTTTTATATTCTTCACAGTGCAAATTACAAATGGGAAAAACACCTGTCAGTTACATTATTTCCTGTACTGTAAATTTAAATGCTTATTCTAAAATCCCCACCACCCCCATCAATTATGAATGCCTCAATTTGCCATGTGTACCAACAACAAGATTCTTAGGATGTCATTTTGACACTTCAGTGAAAAAGGAGGCCTGGACTCCTTCAGAAATAGTCCATGTCAATTTAGGAGCTGAATCTGAGTCAAGATTCAAAAACGTGAATGTGTATACCTCCAATTGACTGTAAGTGGAAATCCATATATATATGTATTTTCTCTTTTTCAGAATTGGTTGAAATGTGCAAGCATACTAGTCTCTTGGGTAAAGGAGAATTATCTTTGCCTAAAATGTTGAGAAGACAACTATCTAAAGTTGATAGTACTGAATGTCATGTAGAAGTCAAGCAGATACTTCATCCACAAGGTGATGGCTTTGGCCCATAAGCAGGTCTGAAGACAGACTGAAGTGGATGTAGATAATTCCTCTCATACAGGAACCACTGGGTAATACACTCAAACAACATCTGGATGTCCCAGATTCATAAGTACTGTCCTAGGTGATGGGTTTGTTGTTTGGAATGCTTACACAATGCATCTGTAGATGCTTATGGACCCCTTTCATATATTTTCCTGAATATCTTTCTATGCTTTCAGGGAACACAAGGCAGACAGATTTTTGTAAATAGCTTCTGAAATGCTTTCAACATATGTTGAAAAGAAACATTCTTATGGTTTGAACTTGCATTCACTGTATTCCAAATCACAGATTTACAGAGTAGAGAATGATTCGAAATACTTCCAACTACATTTCAAATGCTGGTGACTTGTAAAAATACCACTTTTTACAAGTCACCATTTAAAATTGTAGCTAGATAAGATTTTTAAATAGGAAAATCCTGATGGGTAGTATGAAGAGTGAGGGCTGAAAAATATGATTTTACTGTTTACCTCCCCAGATATAAATAGACAAACACCTATTGACTAGATGGACAAAGTGGGTTGTAAAGATATTAGATGTTTAATAGACACATGGGCCAGAAATTCTGAAAAGTGAATATTTTGAACATATTTTATTGGGTAGAAGGTAACAAGCTTCTGGGCCCAATACAAAGTGTTGGTTATCACCTTTAAAGCCCTAAATGGCTTGGGCCCGAGTTACTTGTGGGAACGCCTCTCCCTACACAATCCGCCCCGCACTCTCAGAACAACTGGGAAGCTCCTACTCGAACATCTCAAAGTGAGATTAATAGCCACTCACCGAAGAGCGTTTACAACTATGGCCCCAACGATTTGGAATAATCTCCCAGAAGAGATTCAACTCACTTCCACTCTAGACGCCTTTAAAAAGGCACTGAAAACCCATCTCTTCCAGAAAGCATACCCCTCTGACCCTTTATAATGGAAATCACCCCAAACATATATCTACTTCAGGACGTTTTTTAAATTGTATTTGTAAACTGATTGTTTTTTATATGTTATTTTATGAGCTGATTTTAAATGATTGTAATTATGATGTATCATTGATTTGATACTGGCTGTAATCCCGCCTCGATCTGTGGGGAGAGGCGGGAAAATATTATTATTATTACAAAAATCAAGCAGTGGGATATTGACAGACCCATAGCCCTTGCTACTGTAGGTTTGGGCACCTTGATTCTTCACAGTCTTCTGTCCCTGTACTGCCCGTCGAACTACTATCCTTTATAAACCAATATAGGATACTTATTTATGGCAATAAGGCTTTTTCTATGTTGTTTCATTAGGATACTAAGCTATTTGTAACAAACCAGATAATAGGAAGAAGTGATAGCTGGCATGGTTTGATGCAGACTCCATAACTTCCTTGGCAGTTTCCTAGTCATTTGTTCTTTCCCTTTTCAGCTATAAAAACGTATGGCAGCTAGGTTTCTGTAATGTGTATGATCACCATGTGTTATCACTTTGATGAAAAGTTAAGACCCATCAGCTTGTCAGTATCACAAGCAATGTACTGAGCCAAGTGCAAGGAAATACTGTATAGCTCAGTAAGATTATCATTTAAGTGTAACACCCTGGACATATGTAGGTAGTGGCACACAATTACAATAAAAGTGCTTATAAAACAGTATGCTGTATGTGACCAGATGACAACCACATCTGCAAGTAATTGTGAAAATATATTTTAAATGTATATCTAGCACTGATAAAAATTTTTACATATTCCAACTGAGAAATGAAAAATAGTGACTTTTTTGTGTGACCATTCATAGGAGCTTATCACACAGGGCTGCAAGAATGCAGCTAGCACAGAATGAAAGGGGGTGTGATGGGAATTGAACGGGGAAAGGACACATTTTACTGCACACCAGAACACCACTGATGCCGCCGGAAGTCCCTGTTCCATTCCCCATCTGTACCAGAGGAAGCAATTTTCAAAAACTGTTCTGAACAGTTCTTGAAAATCACCTTCTCTGGGATGGATGGGGAATGGAACGGAATGGAACGCGGACTTCTGGTGGCAGTGGCGGCATTCCGGCATGCAGTAAAATGCATGTTTTCCCCATTCCATTCCCATCATGCCCCCTTTCGTGCCATGCTAGCTGCGTTCCTGTAGCCCCATGCAATGAGCTCCATAGTTAGATAATAGAATGAATGGAAGTGGTCATGTACAAAGTAGAAAGTGCAGAGGCATGTTTACAGTTGAAAATTAAGAAAACTAATATAATGGCCTCAGATTATTTACAAAACTTTGAAGTAGAAAATAAATACATTACAATCACTAAAGATTTTTCCATACCTTAGCCCAATCATTAATCAGAATGGAGACTGCAGTCAAGAAGTCAGAAGTAGACTAGGGGAAAATTAAAGAGTCTCTCAACCACTTTGAAGGTGAGGCATTGCTATGATGCATGAGGTGAAAGCGGGTGGAATGTGGAACAAGGCTGCACCCCAGCAGTGGAGTCCCTAGGTGTGCGAGGGGTGGTCCACACCAGATGACATCCAAGAGAAGAATGTCACCCAGTGGGGTGGTACACTCTGGGAGGGGGGGTGCCTTCCAAGTTTGGCATGGTAGTTGCTGCCACATCAGACTCAGAAGGCGATGTGTGTGTGTTTCTGTGTGCAAAGGACTTTTTCCAAGAATTGACCCTGGATACTCATTTTCCTCCTTCCCAAGAAACATGTTTTCCCCCAGACACCTTCAAGTGCCTCCCCCCCTTGCACACACACACATGCATACACCAACATTGTTTCTTCTGCTGCCTCTTCTCTCAGCCTGTATGATGAAAGAAAGTAAGAGCAGCAGTGCAGTTTCAGCCTACCAAACAAGTCCCAGCAAAACTTACAGAGCTTAAGCAGGGTCCCAAATTTGAAGACTACTTTTTGCTGCCCCCATGTGCTCTAACCCCCCCCCCCCCATGTGCTCTAACTCCTTGCTTCAGCCAAACCATCTGTCCCAAAATTGCACTGCTCTGAGCTACAGAAGCGATGTATTGAACCCAAGCCTCACATATTTTCCAACTGCTACCACCACTACTAGAGAAAGATGTGGCTAAGGGAGTGAATTCACATGGGCAGGTAAAGAATGGGAGACACCACCCCATGAAGTGAGGCTGTACAGTGATTTTAAGGGAAACTGCAAAGATGCTTCATGCAACAATCATCCCCATCATGGTCCTAAAGTTTAATAGTTCCCCTTGTCTTTCTTGTGCACCAATATTTTGACAGAAGGAACCCCTGCTGCCCCTTTTTACCTGATTCCCCCCCCCACCCTCTTTTCCAGAGGGGCATATCACCCACTTTGGGAATTATTGTTTTATGATGTTGAAAGACTGAAATTTGTTGCATAAGATTACTTCATTGGAGAAATATTCATGGCATGACCATGGTGAAATATAGTCCCTCTCCTCATCTACCTAAATTTTTGTATGAGTTCTTCCACTGAAGAATAATTGAAATTTGTTCATGTAATCAAACTTTTGCTATCATCTTACTTTTTCATGAGTATAGAATATTACATAACCCCATCGTGGCTTTGCCATCCCAATGTCCCTTTTTTTCCTCATGGAAATATGGTCAGCCTGTGGCTATGTAGAGTTAGAGAATACAGAACATTTATGCATCTTTTATTGCACACAATCCCAGCCAATAGTTATTAGACAAATGAAACTGGCTGTCACATTTTTGTTTTTCTTCTCTTGATGTAAAACTATACTCTCATCATGGTTCTGGTGCTCTAGAACCACACTAAGGGTTCATGTAAGATGGTACCATTTTATCAAAGATGACACCACCCTACAGCACAACACACCTTTAGAGGCACTTCCCTGGACAGCACAGAAAGAGAAAGAGCAAAGAGAAGCTACCTGTGGCCAAAAAAACTGCTATGAGACAATGAGAAGCAAGAGAAGGTGATGTGAAGGACAAAACACAGCCTGATCCAGAAATTGTAACACAGACAGCCCCCCTCCAGCCAAAAAATCTACTATCCAATTGCACATTTGTCCTGAATTTTGCTGTAACCCTTATCTTATTACTTTAGTAGAGTTTTGGATGTTTATTAAAATAGAAATACCCAAGCGTAATGTGTAGATTACTTTCTGCATCCAAATATCATCTGTGCCTCTATATACTCATGAACAATTGAACTACTAACACACAAATCATTCTTCTCGTCAGATTTATGTCCTAAAATGAAATCTGAAACATACTGAGCTGGGCATCAGTGATGAGAACCATGTGTCAAAAGTCCCTACATTACTTTTTTTTTTTGCAAGCATATAGAAGGAGAGTTGAGCCTCATATATATGGCATTTTTTGTAATCGACAAAGTCATTTCTAAGGGTGCATCTATACTGTAGAAATAATGCAGTTTGACATCACTTTAACTGATAGCTCTATCCTACAGAATCCAGGGATTTCTAGTGTTGTGAGGCACTGGACCTCTTTGGCAGAGAAGGCGAAAGCTTGCAAAACTACAAATCTCAGGATTCCACAGGATGGTGCTACACTGCTTATGTTAATAAAAATAATAATAAAATTTTTATTTATATCCCGCCCTTCCCACGAACAGGGCGGCTTACATCAAGTTAAAAACATAGTACAATTATAACAATTTAAAATACATAAGCAATAAAAAAAACCATAACAGACAAACAAAAAGCCCCATAGCCCAACCTCTTGGCCACGGAAGAGGAGGGAGGCCCACAGGATTTTATTCGGGGAATGCCTGTTGGAACAGGAAGGTTTTCAGGTCCTTCCTGAATTGGGCCAGGGTGGTAAACGAGCGGAGCTCAGTGGGCAGCGTGTTCCAAAGGGCTGGGGCAGCTGTGGAGAATGTCCTCCGTGTAGTGGAGGCTAACCTAGCCCCAGGCACCTTCAGTAGCTGCTGCCCAGACGTTCTGAGGGTGCGAGGCGGAATGTACGGGGAGAGGCGGTCCTTTAGGTATCCTGGGCCCAAGCTTGCCATTGTGGAGAATTAACTATAGACACAGGAAGTGTACATGTGTGTGTTTAAAATGCTTATAGAAGCTTCTGTAAGTAAGCTTGCACTTGGCTATAAATTCTCACTGTACCTCTATTCCTTGCTAAGCTGTTGGGATAGATATAACAAAACTGAGGCAAAAGAACCACCTCTTTTTGTACCTCCACATCTTGTAACTTATACAACCTTCCATAAATAAATATTGATAACATTAATAATGTCAAATAGTAATTAAAAACACTGTCACAACAATCTTAACTGGAGTGGATTCTCTTTATGATTTTAAGCAGTTATAAAATATTAATCTGTGCATGCTGTATACTGAAGTTAATTTGTCAGTCATTACACAAAAAAAGTTCCTAAAATTACACAACACTTAAAATACAGCACTGTTGAAATTTTATTGGTGCTAAATGATATTCAGCCATTAATGTATTTTGGAATTTCCAGCCCACATAAGGTCATCCTGTTTTATTCTTATGTTGCTCTATGGTGCTTTTTAAAAAAATATTATTTAAATTTTCATTAACATTTTCTCTGCTCACATTACAACTTCTTCAGCTATTTCACAGAAACAGTATTCATTACATAGTAAGATATGTCATGGTATAATTTATTCATATAACTTTATACAGTCTTTCAGATAGATAGTCTATGAGTAAGCAAGCAATTTTCTCATTGTGTTTGTCTGCTAGGAAAGCTATCTAAGATGGGAACACCTTTTCCCAACATAATGTCATATCACACATGTTGGTACAGAAATTTATTTAAGCATGAATTTAAACAAGACCTTTCCCATTGACGATTATTTTCCTCATAATGCATCTGGAATGATATAATGCCATGATGTAGCAGCATTCCAGTGTCCTACTGTGAGAAGAAATAGCAGAAGAACTGGCTGACAAAGCAGCTACTCCCAGCTACTGTGAACAGTTCTGTTTTTCAAAAGAACACACTTTGAAAGCAGACTAACCACTGTTTTTTCCTAAGACCTTTTTACTGAGTCCTCCTTCCCACCTTCATTTCCTAAAACCTTTACATTTTTCTGGTGTATTTTTCTGGTGGAGCGCAGCATGCACAGAACTGGCCTCATCTTTTAAACCAGAGGTTCGTCTGCTGAGGCCTTGACAAGCATGGATGGTGGCAGCGAGGTCCTCGGGTCGTAGGTTTGATTAGAGTTTCCTTCTCTTAGATGGTTGACCTTACAGGGTTAAACGAGCACCATCTGCCTGGGTTTGGGATTAGAGTTTTCCTTCTCCTAGGATGGTTGCCATAAGACTAGAGAGCCCATCCTGCCCTTTGGCGCTCTTGGTCAGACCCTTTGGTTGTGACCTGTCTGGCATGGGGGGCTCTACCGGTGGCTATTATACCACCGCCAGCATAGCTCACAATTTCATTAGGGTACGCAAGCCTCTCCCCCAAGATAATGGAGCATCAGTGGAGAGGTCTGTGGGTCTAGATGTATGTTATTTAAGATAAGGAATGGAGCAAAACTATAGTTAGCTGTAGAAAGCTCCACTCCTAGAGCATCTCTGAAGCATCCGAAGTCATGCTGGCAGAGTAGGAACATGGTGTCAAGGCAAAAGTGTGGTAGAAGTAATATTTCTTTTGTAATAATTTCTTCTTGTTGAAACCAAAGAGAGGGAACAGATGCACAATGTCCATTGGGCAATGGCTCAATGGGAAGTTGGGTTGGAAAGAAGAGAAATATGGATGTCCAGGGAGCTATATCATTTCTAGAAAAATCCCAAGCATGCCACCTTTCCTCCCTCTCAAAGAGTGTATCTACACTAGGAATGTTAAGTACAGTCAGCCCTTCTTATACACAGATTTTTTATACACGGATTCAAGCATCCATGGTTTGAAAATGTTCAAAAAAAGTATAAATTTCAAATATTAAACCTTGATTTTCCATTTTTTTAAGGGACACCATTTTGCTATGTCATTATATTTAATGGAACTTGAGCATACATGGATTTTGTTATACATGGGGGATCTTGGAACCAAACCCCAGCGTATAACAAGGGTCCACTGTAAGTCACAATTAAGAATGAATAATTTCCATATTTCCCCACTATAGAGAAAACAAATATTCCTGTAAAATTCCCTCTCAGTATTCACACATCTTAAAGTGTTTCAAGGAATTATTTTTGCAGAAACACACATAGTTTATGAGAGTGAATTGTGTGATGTTTTGTACAACCATATGTGTGTGTTGTGTGAAAAACTGCATTTTTATGTGCAAAAACAACCATCTTGCACAAAAGACCTTGCACACACATACAAAAATCTCACATAACAATAATTATGCACAGAAAACACAAACCTTCCACAATAAAACCATGTGGCTATTTTGTTGTGCAAGATTACTGGGGGGAGGGGTATTTGCCAAGAAATCATGCACAAAAAGCACATGGTGTCAAGGGGCATGTTTGCTATATTGGAGGCATAATCATATCACTTTGCTCTTTCCCTGTTTAATAACTAAATTTAAAAAGAGATAAAACATAAGTGATTAATTAGCTAAGAATAGAGGAAATATGCCAAGGGACAATAAATCATCAACAAGACACTGAAAAGATGAACTAGATTTGGAAGATGAAAGTGACCTTACTGACAGATAGATGTGATAGAAGACATGGGGAAGGTAAGATGGCCTCTGCAGAAAGTAAAGGTGCAAGAGGTGGTAGAGGAGGAGATAAAAGGAATACAAAAATAATGGACTATTAAAGCAATTAAAACAAGACTTTCAAGTTGATCTTGCCAAGGAGTTAAGGCCATTAACAGAGGAACTGAAGAAATTCAAAGCACAGATGAGTGATTTAAGTAAAATACTCAGAGAATCTTTGGAGAACAAAAGGCTATGCTGAGCAAGATTAGAAAATTACAGTGGTTGCATCCCCACTGCAGAAATAATCCAATTTATAAAGCACTGAGCATCAAGTTGATATATAAAGGGAAGAGGACTGAAGTTTATCAAGACTTGGCATCAGAATTGATGAGGGGAAAAAATCAGAATGAAGATTGCAGACAAGATCTTTAAGGGAGATAAAAAGTCAACAGTAATTGCCAAAGTCATTGATGGTAGATGTAAGATATCCCATTTGCAACCAACTGTAAATGCTTCATATTTAGAGTAGTTACACAGTTAAGTAGTTAAAAGTTTTACTTAAGGATTAAATTATGCTACTGATTGCTAGGTTTTCTAATTAATATTGTTGTGTTATTCAGCATTTTTGAGAAGATACTGTCAGATACTCTTTTGCATATTTAGATCTGCTTATATCTAAACGAGCATAGTTTCTGTTCTGTAGATAAAACTAGTAGCAGGGGATGGGGGGAGCACAGTCTGTTGCTAACATTGCTGCATTTTCTGCAACTGAGAAGGCACATGCCTTCACTCCCACATTTGGGTTTGGGGAGGGTGGGAAAGGGAGAGAGAGGGAAAGAGGTAGATAAGATGTTAATATCTATTTGTCATCAATCGTTCTGATTGATAATTTAAATGTTGTTAGAATTACTTCAGCAAAATGTAGTCCTATTCAATTTCAAATAGTTCAACTATATAAATATTACTTAAAGAATTAGAAATAGACACTCTTACATTAGATTTGGTACATGTAAATAATTTAGGTTTACAAGCCCAAAGTATAGAGATTGTTACTCTATTAAGAAATGGAGACCTGGTAGTATGTTTTTAGAAGAAACTCATATGAAGAAAGGAAGCAGCAATAATAATAATTATTATTATTATTATTATTATTATTATTATTATTATTATTATTATTATTATTTTAAAAAATTGCCAGAATCATATTTTAAAGAGCCAATTTAGTTGGGAATGGACTGGATGATCAAGAGGAGGGCAACAGCCACATTAATTTTCAAGACTTGTAATACAGAAATAATAGACCGTATGAAAGATAAAGAAGGAAGCTTCATTGTTTTAATGAAAGAACAATGGGAAAAATTATAACTTTTGCCTCATATTACGCACACACAAAAATCAGGCAATCTTTATGGAACTAATTTTAAAGAAACTGAATAAATTTGCAGAGGGAGCTGTTGTTATTGGAGGGGATACTAATTGTCAGACAGTTCAGCTAGACAAAAGACAAAAGAGATAGCGTAATGAGGAATGCAAAATACTTTCTCTCTTATGTAAACATAATTTAATTGATGCAAGAAGAACTTTACAACCCAAAGAAAAGTATTGTATATTACTCAAGCATACATATCTGCTATTCTAGAATAGATTATTAGAACTATTTCAAAATCTCTTGATACAAATGTGGTTAAACAGTATATGATCCATACCTCTTTCAAAAAATTAATAATAACAAAGTAAGAGTAGCAAGAGGGGGACATTAAAAAACATATGTTTTAGAGTACTTGTTGTTGTTGTTCCCCATCTTGATTCATGGGGAGAGGCATGTAAGAAATAAGCCTCCTTGGGATCAAGAGTTTTGGGGGAAATGATTACAAAAAGTTATGATTAAGATATAAACAACATATAAAAAGTGTTGTCACCATGGATTATTTTAGCAGTGTGGATGCAGTCTTTGATGATGGAGAGGAATCAGCCATGGAGATTCACTTATACACTAGAAGCTGAAATCTAGAAGTGGATCTTCACCTCCAAGGCTGGAGTCTTTTTACCAGGGAAAGAAAGAATATTCCAAAATTTTATCCCAAAATGTTTTTCATTTGTTGAAAAAATAGAAGAATCTTAATGCAAAAAATCCTTGACGGATAAGATCCTTCCCCATTCAGGAATTGTTATGTGTTAAATTCACAGGTTTTTGTGTGAGTTTTGCATATGAAACAGCATTTATTTACAGTAAATAAGATATTACATGCAGATGATAATTATACATTTAAATAATATTTTTTTGGCAAAGAAAAAGCAGTTTTCCTGTACAGAAAAAAAGTTGTTTTCTGTGTGAAACAATGTGCAACTTTTGCACAGAATAAGTTCCAAATTGTGAATGGGCTTTGGGTTTTTTCGCCCCAAAGGTTTTGAAAATGCTAAAATTATTATTATTTTTCTTAAAGAAGAAAACCAATGAACATTTTAAAATGAAATCCTGCTTTCTACACCCTGAGTAAGATGGATCCAGCAAACTTTATAACCCCAAGATACTATCCCAAGAGTCATAAGACTGAAGTGTCAAAATCTAAATTGACATGTTGAAGCAAGATGTATGTATGAAAATAAATGCAATGACCAAACAGCAGGGAGAGGGCTTGTGCAATAGACAAAAGTGCATCTAACCACAAACTCCATAAGCTGCCCATGTGTAACAGTACAGATCTCTGTATTTCTACTCAAAAATATGCCACTCAGAGTTCAATATTACTTAATTCAAGGTACCTGGTACATGATTCCATCTTTAGAATTGTGCTACAAATAGTTGTTCATCTGATTTTGCTCCCAGATTTGTACTTATTTTCTAAGCATCTCAGATATTTATTTAAAATATTTATATTGCCATATAATAAGTATTACCAAATAACCAAGTTCCTAGGTGGGGTTGCAACACAAAGTTTAAATGGTATACTTTACTTTGCAATAAAAAGTTAAGTGTGAAAACATCTTGACATGGGACATTAAAACATTAAAGTGGTAGAGTCTCCCGTCATGGCCGTAATCACTTGATATTACATTAGTTGTACTCAAGATATTTTTTGTCCTTTTAAAACTTGAAACAGTCACTCAGTCTGAAATTTCCAGAAGGAGTTTGGTACAAGTGAATGGGCATTAATGTTAGCCTTCCCCACTGTGTAAGAGTTCTACCTCTTAGCAAGCAAGCAATCATGGTTAAGGCAGGAATTTTTGTTTAAGATTGGGCATTTGCAGACTAAAAGCACCACACATACTTGGAAATATACAAAAATAGTATCTAAACATTGTCAGGTATAGACCCAACCTCACACCCACTCTTACAGGTATGAATGTACAGGTGCAGTCATAATGCACTTTGCAAATAAAATATTTACACTGGCTCTTAGGCATCACTTGCAACAGCCAAATGTGTTTTATTACAAGATTTGTTTCATGGTTCTTTGTACACCTTTGGCAATTTCTGTACTGTGGTGAGTACTGAAGTAGGAGAGCAAAATTTCTGATATTTTAATTAGAAGCTAGCAACACATTTATGGAATGTGTTATCAAACAATTGCACAAGACATGTGTTAGTGCCTGAATAGTGTCAGAAGACTTAAGAATGTGGAGTAGGCCATAGTGAACCTGACCATACAATAGGAGAAACCAGTCCACAAACCTGCCATATTGAGGTATGTGACATTAAAAAGGCCATTAGCTGCTAACTTGACTTGGATGGGGAAAAAGTGGATTATAGTACAGTTGTTGGAATCTAGACAGACTTCATAGAGTGAAAATAATAAAATTGGCTATGTGGGCAAGGGAATACAGTATAGCAATGGTAAATTCATAAGTCTCTGGTTCATTTCATTTTTCTATATATGTCATTCTAAGTTTTTTTTCTTTCCTTTTTTATATCAGTCAAGGAGAAAACTTTCTGGTTTCTGCTCCCAAGCTTTGGAATTCCCTCTTTAGGGAAGCTATGATGACTCCCTCTTTGCTGTCCTTTTGTTAGCAAGAATATTTTACTATCCTGATAGGATTTTAGGAGCTGCCTTCTTATATATATTTTAATTAAGTCCTTTTAAGTGTATTTCAGAGATGCCATGAGTCCCAGCTTTGGATAAAGAGTATTAATCAATGAATGAACAAAAACAGCAGTAGTGAACAATGACATTTCTTGCCATACACAACTTTCCTATAACACAGGCATTTTAAGAAGCTTCCTCAAATACATGCATTTTTGTATACAAATTATACTAATTGATGCATTTTTTCATTCACCATATTTTTTTTTCAAAGTAAACACTGAAACATTTGGAGAAGTGAAAAGCCTGAAGGATAACAGTGTTCCAAATGATTCCAGGAAGTATATATTAGAGCAATTTGCTTAAACATATGGATCAGAGTCACCAGTCAAAATTCTTCCTCATCTCTAATCCAGTGGAACTGCTCTGAACCACCACAACAAAAGTGGTCATGTAACTCTGATAAATGCAGTTCTTTGTCTAATCTAATCTGTCATTGTGGTGTCTGTCAAAAACTACTATCCATCACACACTCTGACAATAAATATTAAAGCTTTAATCATGAACTTTTCATTCTCAGGGCCCAGAAAGAAAATGATTTCATTTTATTCTCCCCAGTCCTGAGCTTAGTACAAAGTTTTGCTTCAATATTTTCACCAAGACAGAAAGAACAGAAAGATCAGCTATTTGTGTCTGAGGGATACTGCATCCATTTTCTTATTAAAATCCTATTGAAATGAGAAATCCTGATACACAGAGAAAATGCATGTGTGTATATGTGTCTGTCGGTGTGTATCTTCATACATTACTCAAAAACAGGAATGAAGAAAAATAAGCTAAGAGTAGACAGATAACCAAATGGTCTTGGAGGTCCTCAGGGTGAACTGCTGCTTGCTAATGCATGAGCTCCCTTTTTGCAGTCAGACAGAAACCAGAAGTCATTTAATATTCATTTAAAGCACAGGTGCAGTATCTGCAGTGTCGGCTTTAGCTTTATGTGGTTAGAACCCTTCTAATATTTGAACTGATAAAAGGAAATTGTTAAGCTTTTGCTTCGGGCATGTAACTCAGATTGTAAAGTGGATCTGCTTCAAAACATCACAGACATCCAGAAGTAGCAATTTATTAAGACCTAATATTGAATCTCCTGATAAAATGAAAGTAGCTCAATTAGTAATATATATGGCTGACATAAAATTTTGTTTCTCTCATTTGCTCATGGATTTGTTGGCTTCCCAAACAACCCTTAGTTCTCTCATTAACTCTCCAATAGTTTTGTTTGATGTGAAGTTCTCCATTGATGCTGGGGTAAGTGGCATAATAGAAACATCCACTGTCTCTTCTTCTATGGCTAGATGGCCAAACTAGAAATAAATAATTGTTCTCCTAGTCATATATAAGCAACATGTGTTTATAAATTTCTCAGACCAAATTATTGTGCCCTCTGGGAACCCCTGTCTGAAATGGACCTTAATCTGCTAATCTACTCACTCTGATTCCAAAACATCTTCAGCCCATATATGTGTGGGAGTAGAGGCAGAATTCTGACCTTTCTCTGCATTCAGATGCTAGACTGGCCCTTGCATGAATTTATGGACCACTTGTGTCTAATAAATTGAGAAACATACCTAGAATTGCACAAAAGCAATAATAGAAAGCTATAGAAAGATGGAGTCACCATGGTCAGTAAGGGAAATAGCTTTTAGAGTGAGGCCTATAAAACTAGAGCAAAGGAGTAGAAAGTGCATCTTGACCTGGTAGGAAGCTGGCACCAGCGAGCAGACATAACTTAAGATAAAGATGCATCTGGTGAAGGCTACTGAATACCTAAGGGAGGGGTAAGGAGTAAGGAATACAGTTTTAATGTATGCATGTATCTTTGTTCTGATTGCATGAAAGCTATATGTTTGAACTGAAATTAACCAATAAGATGTGATGATGAAGCTCCTTTGTGTAATTGACTATAAAATTAGGCCATTTTTATCCTGTTTGGGGTCTCGGGGGTTTTGGAACATGGATTCCACTGACATCATGTTTCTTTTGTTGACTACTGGAAAATAAACTGAATTTTCAACATTCTGGGTCCCCTGTTTACCCTGTTTTGTCAAGACCTGTGGCTTTGTGAAAGAAGGTCCCAGGTTCCTAAGAGTTCCCGTGTTTTTATTAATTGAAATTGAGATTTTTCTATAACACAGCTTTATTTTGGCCTGTCTGTATGGGGCCATAGTGTTGTATCCATTGGTTCCATGCATCATAGATAGCTCCTACAGCCAATCCTCTTTTTCCTTTTGTAGTCCTTAATCTCATTTGAGTTTAAAGTCTTCCTCAACAGCGTGAGCTCTGTTGTACAGTCATCCCTTTATATCCATTCTAGACACACACACACCCATGGATAAGAAAAAATGGGGGACCTCAAGTCCCATTGTTCCCTATGGCAGTGCAATATGCACGTGGCTGCTAGTGCAGCCTCATGCACACACTTCCATTGATAACAACAGGGCTTGCCATCCATGGAAGCTTAATTCCAGAAATGGCAAGCCCACAGATAATAGAGCCCACTGTACAGGCCTACGATAAGATCAGGGAGTTGTGTGAAACTGCACATAGAAAATTTGTACTAATGGGGCTCCTGTCATGAAAGTTAGCTCCCTCCAAGGACAATTGGAGTGGTACTTCATCTAAAGGCTGGTCAGAACATTTAATGTACACATATGAGGCAGATGTTTGAAAATAGCACATTTCAGACTGCACATTTTTCCCTGATATTTGAATGCTTAACCCAAAATCATTTTCTGAAAAGTACCCACCCACACACTATTTAGATGTGAATGTCACTAGATGCAGTTTAATCACTCATGTCACATAGGAAAAAAGCTTAGATAAAAAGTTTAGATAAATACAGCAAGCCAAGCTTCATATCTAGAAATATTACTCTGCTTGGTTAATAGAACAACAATAAATATTTTATATGTAACACTAAGAAGAATTTTAATGACAGGAAAACACACTTCTCTCAAAGTGTAGGAATTCTTTTAGCTCATTAGTATATTTGTTGCTGTGTGCCTTCAAGTAATTTCTGCTTTAGGGCGCTCCTAAGGTGACGCTATCATGGGGTTTACTGTTAAGTTTCTTCTGATGGGGTTTGCCATTGCCATCGTGTGAGGGTAATATTGTGTGTTTATTGCAGGAGACAAATTGCCCTTCAGATGTTTTAAACCACAGTGCTGACCAGATCTAGTCAGCATTGACAATTTTTAGGGATTTTGGGATATGTAGTCCAAAACAAGTAAAAGATGATAGTTTTTGTGCAATTGCCATGTGAATACTACCCCAATTGCACTATTATTTCCCCCGAGCCTTTGTATGCGGTAAAGTTCACAGGTATGTTTATGTTTATCCATTTGCATTTTGAAAAGTAAAATGAGTCAGATTTAGGCCCTGATGGCCCTGGTGGCACAGTGGATAAATAATAATAATAATAATAATAATAATAATAATAATAATAATAATAATTTGTTTTATTTATATACCGCTATTCCAAAGATCATAGTGGTGAACAGCAAGTAAGCTAATTAGCAAGTAAGCTAATTTGCCCCCAACAGTCTGGGTACTCATTTTAGCGACCTCAGAAGGATGCAAGCCTGAGTTGAGCTTGGGACCTTTTGCTGGTCTTGAACTCGCAACCTTGTGGTTTCAAGTGAATGGCTGCAGTACAGGCATTTACCCACTGCGCCACCAGGGCTCTTGTACTGCAGCTACTCACCCACAAACCACAAGATTGTGAATTCAATACCAGCCAGGGACTTAGGGGTGATTCAGCCTGACATCCTTCCAATATCTCTGAAATGAGTACCCAGTTTGTTGGGGGCAATTAGCTTACACTTTGTAAACTACTTAGGGAGTCCTTAAGTGCAATGATAAATGGTAAAGAAATGTATTTGCTATTGCTATTGCTATAAATTTATCAAATATTCCTGCAAAACAACATACAGGTCTAATAATACTGGGAATGTAGGAGAAAACATTTTCTCTGATATGTGTGTGGTCATCTTCATGTGTTCTCATGCTCTTGTTATCATGAAAAGTGAGTTCCAATTGTCCTTGTCATAATTCCTAGCAAAGACACTTAGTGAGAAGATAAGCTTGACCCGCAGCTGTTCTGTAAAACTTTACCAGCAGTTGTTAAAAAAAAGAATGATGTAATCTTATGTTCAAATGGCACGCTCACACTGATTTATAAAATTCTTTTGAAATTCCCAAGCAAAATGGAAAAGCTGTACCTGAACAGGAGGAGCCAGGAAGAGGTTGCTGAACTCCTTTGCCCTTCCAGTATTTTGTTTCAGTTGTCATTCCTCAAGTTGTGCAGAAAGATATCGGATATTTAACCTGGGCAGAACGATGTCAGGTTCCTGTAGTATCTTCATAGCTTTCCTACTATAGGGAGGGTGATAGCTGGAGAAGGCAATTTTGGATTGGGCCACCACCACCACACAGAAGAAAATGTTCTTGAGTGTATCAGTTTATACTTCTTCCACTGAAACACAATAAATCTAGAAGGGTTAGCCCAATAGCTAGGTAGAATGAAGCAACTTACCCTAAATGATAGATACTAGGGTGGGAGGGAGATACCATTGAGAGGTCAGACCTGTATATGCAACAGCATCCCCCCTGTACCCCCTGAAGCTAGGCTGCCATCAGCTCTGGTATAGAGTGCTGTCCTGGCATCAATCTTGAAATACAATTCATTACACTTTTATACATGCAGTGGGGGGGGGGGTGATATATTTGCTCTCTCACTCATGTTCAGTTTCTAGAAGCTTTGCAGAGAAAAAGATGAACAAAAATATATGTGAAGAGCAATACAGACAAGGTATGAGATTTTTTTAAAAAAACAACCAAAAAGTTTTAAAGATATCTTTTTTTTTAAAAGTCAATCCTGACTACTAAAAAAGTGAGGGAAAATGATAGAATGCAAAAATCCAATCCAAATATGTATTTTATCATTATATTCTATTGTCTCCCTCACAGATAACTGGAAGCATTCCCCAAGATTTCATTGCAGGCTTCCACTTATGGAAATTATGTAGCTGTGAATGCATTTTATCATTTTTTTAAAAAAGAATACAGCCTTTTGAAAGTCAATTCACTTTAGAAAAAAACTTAACCAATGCTTAATGTTTTCTTTGAAGTTAACTGATTCCCAAGGTGATTCCTTTTGTTTGTGTTGTTAAAATAATTCTTTTTTTAAACAAGGAAACAAATTAGCTAAGTTATGGTAGGAAGGCTGCGAGGGCATTTTTAAAAAGGTTTCCAAGTTTTGGTATGGAGATCTGTAAGGGCTACTTTGGATTTGAATAAATTTTGAATCCAGAACCCAGTTGGACTCCTTCAGGCAGATTTGGGAGATACTTTAATCAAAATAGAATTGCTTAAAGGTGAATTGAATCAGCACTTAAATACGCCTGAGGATTAACTGGCAACCTGGATTCAGAGTGACAAAAACAGAAAATACTGGAGACAGCATCTTAAATCCTGTTTGTTGCAGATAGAGTGAACCCAGTGAATCAATGGCAATTTAATGTCAACCTTTATGTAAATTCCATTGGTTTAATGGATCTACTCTAGTTACAACTAACAGTAGGATTCAGGCCATTGTCTCCATATATTGATAATTTCTTCATAAATTCTTCATAGAAGGAGGAAACCAAAGTGAAAGATTTAGATGATCTTTCCACAGCATATTATTGAATTCTTTTCTTGATAATAAATGTGCTAAGGAATTGATTGTCACTTCACTAATTGCAGCCATGATTGTTCTAGCAAGATACTGGAAAACCTCTATTGCTAGAGGACAGTTATTTAAGACATTAGATAGTAGCTGAATTGACAAACTGAAGAATATGGTTCATAATACAAATGACTCCTTAAGACAAACCATTTACCCCCAAGATGCCCTTCTGAGTTCTATTTTGTTTTGGATCAATCAATTTTGTTTGGGGCTGGGGTTTTTTTTAATTTGAAATTTGAACCCATCTATCATTCTCCACCCAGGATGGGGAGGGAAGGGGGGAGAGAATGGGATGGGGTAGATGTAATGTAGCTCACTGTTTTAAAGAAAGTGAATGGTGTTCCTAGGCCCTTCTATCCCAGTGCTTTGGATGAGGGATGTGGTACTAATATATTCCAGGTCTCATTGAGGTGTCTAGTGTTGTCTGCATTTTCTCTCTCCCAAGAATAGGATTGCCAAAACTTTTTTTGGTGGAATTCAGACATATTGCCATGTTAATCTGGAATATCAGTATGTGAAGGGATCGTGTATCACTTTTGATACTGTGTAGAAGATAAGCTTTCATAGACTTGGTCTACTTCCTCAGATGCATGGAGAGAAATGATGCCCAGGAAGGACCTTTATAATCACTCTGTATGAATACCTATGGAATTCTCAAAATATGTGGTATGTTGATGAGATACAAAATCATATTTAACTATGGTTGTTGAGGGACACAGGCAGAAGGGGAGATATTGCCTATGGCCAGGGTGGGTGAGTATCTTTATGAAATGGTGAGAGAGAGTTTTGGAATCTGGTGTGGGCAGGCTGAGAGTTTGGTGCACTTGGAAAATGGTGGATGTTCAAGTCATGTCATAGCATGCTCCATTTTCATCATCCACTCCATATCTCCCTCTCCTCTTCTCAACTCTGACAGATTCACACTCTCAAACTTCTCAAACATCCAGCCAATCACCACTCACTTTCATTCTCTGATCCCCTCCTAATAGATCCTTACCATATAACATACACTACACATTGCATACATCACTATAGCTTGCCTTAATATATCTAATAAACAAAACATTTTCTACAATTGCCAGATTTCTAGAATATCACAACTTCACTTTGACTTTAATTGAATTTGAAAAAACAAAAATCACAACTATATACATTTTTACCTGATGTTAGTATTGGATGACATAGTCAAGCATAGTATTCACATAGGAGGGAATTGTCCATAGGTACAGAAAACCATAGATGCATGATTACTTGGATTTCTGAATCAATATTTAGATTTAGTACTGAGTGAGACTGGGTTAAACTCTGAACTGGCTGACATTTAACCAGGATGTTTTACAAATTGTCAAATGAGCATTTGGATTTTATAGATGCTGTAATTCTTCTTCTTGTAGACTCTGGTTGAAACATATGGGGAAAATTCACAATAGTTTAGTTACATTGACAAGGAAATCATTTAATCTTCAATCCCATTTCTTTTCAATCTCCTAATCTTGTAGACCATTTGAGATTTAAGTATGAGCTAAAATGACAGGGTAATCTCCCAATCTTTTTTACATGTGCTATAAACCCAACATTATCTGTGACCCTGCTGGCATACTGGTATAGTTCTTGGGTTGAGAAAAGATTTACTCCATGTTCCATGTTCATTGAAGCAATGGAATCCACCACTCCCTTCTCCTTCTGTGTCATGTCTTTTTAGATTGTAAACCCGAGGGCAGGGAACTGTCTAACTAAAAAGATTGCATGTACAGCGCTGTGTAAATTTACAGCGCTTCATAAATAAAGGTTAATAATAATAATTCATAATGTAGTTTCAAGCAACAGAAAACAAGCTTACTTCATCTTCCACATGGCATCTGTGACCACCAGGTTACACATGATTTTTCTCCGGTCTTATATAGTTTAAGGCTTTTCTTCCATCAAAACTATCTCTTTAATGCTTGGTCCTTCCACTGGTCCCAATATTTAACCCAGCCCACTCTCTTAACAGTGACTCAGGCATGGGCTCCCAGTATTCTCTACTATTGGCTATTTCAATGTTCTTGATAGTGTACTTTTGATGTTGTTATTTAAAAAATCACTTCAAGACACTCCTTTGTAAACAAGAAGAGAAATAACTTTTATTTACAGACAGAAGTTACATTAGCGGCTAAACAGACTGGCACAATATGCTGGCTTGGGCGGTGTGGGGGCATGATGTTTAGACAACGCATGCCCCAATGGAGCCCCTAAGCTGGCATCATGCTGCGATGGAGGACAGCATTGTGGCACTCCAACAGCATGGCGTTTATACACACCACAAGAGCACCGAAAAGCCGGCACCATGGTGGAAAAGCTGCCTGAAAAGGGAGCGGCATTTTGCTTCTTCTTTTTGATCCAGAAAACCTCTGGATTGGGGCCGTGACATGTGGTTCCTGTGGCCCTGATCCAGCGATCAAAGGAGCAGTGTCAAGCCGCCTTTTTAGGGCCATCTATTCCAGCCCTAAGTATCCTTTTGCAATTGGTTCTCAAAACATGTTGTTACAATGTGTACATTACTTCTCTTGTTACAAACTGTCTTTGTTCCTATTGCCCTGCTGACTTGGTTACCAACTGAAACTGTGTTTTATTTCTTTAAACACAAGTTCCACTAAAGCTCCTTCATTGGGAGTACAAATCTTATGAAAGTCTATCTCTATTTAGAAGTCACAGTTCCCCAGAATAAGGCCGTTATGAGCTCCCCTGAACTAGCTCTTCACTTCTCAAAGAACGTAACACTCTCAACTAATTTCCCAGGACTTCTTTTGTCATTTTAAATCTCCCTTTCTTTCACAGGAGTCTGAATCCCATTAAGGCTTCTCTTTTCACTTCTAACTTCACCTCTGGCAGTATATGATATACTCATCACCTCTTAATGGCTCCTCCCCATTTTTATAGCCCCTCATCAGTCAGGCTCCCTTTTTGCCAGCCTGTCTCTGATTGGCTTTTGTGAGCATTCCACTTTGCCAGTGAGGATCACTATCATGTCACCTCTCAGTCCTCTCTTCTCCAAGTTATGCATGCTCAACTCCCTAAGATGTTCCTTGTAAGGTTTGGTTTTCAGACTTTTGATCACCTTGGTTGCCCTTCTCTGTGGTGCCCAGAACTGGACACAGTATTCCAGACGGGGTCTCTGCAAAAATAGAATAAAGTGGCACTTCTTATTCCCTCAATCTTGAGCCTATAGTCATGTTGATGAAGCTTAGAATACATTGGCTTTTTGGGCTACTGCATCACATTGCTGATTCATGCTTCACTTGTGGTCTACCAATACCCCTAGGTCCTTTTCACACAGGCCAGCCATCACCTCTATTCATGTATTATATTTTTCCTCTTTAGTTGTAGTACCCTTCCTAAAACCTTGTTGAAATTCATTTTTAAAAAATTTTGGCTTAGTTATCCAATCTGTCAAGGTCATTAGAGGCATTCTGATCCAGTGGTGCAAATGCATTTTGCAAGATACTATCCAGCCAAAGACTAGACTGATGATATACAATCTATTGCTATGACCAGAAAGCAGCTAGGAAAGCAATGGTGACTTCATAGAGAAGCTAAGCATTGTTTCATTCAATACAAACAAACAAACACATAGTCATGGTTCTCCTTGGTCTTGAATGAAACAGGCAGTTAAAAATGAATGAGCAGGGTTTACACAAGAATAAAATGCACTATCCTTTGAAATGAAGTCTGAATTTCTAATGTTTGGCCCAGTACAGACCGCGGAAAAGGGACGGTCCACAGCCACTCCTTTCTGCAGAGGATTGGGGCCAGGGCAGCCATACAAGCAACCCAGAGGCCCCAATCCGGCACTTTTCCAGGCCACAGAGAAGCAGCAAAATGCTGCTTCCCCATGGCCTGGAAAAGGGTATCCTTGGGGCTTCATGCCCCTGGACACCCTGGGAACCAGAGCCATAGAAGAAAGGGGCCACTTGGCCCCTTTCTCCCTGGCATCGTCCCCACAGCAGTATGGTGGTTTCTGAAACGAGGTACATGCCCAGAAGGAACTCCATTTTGGAGCTCCTTCTCGTGTCACAACCAGGCCAACGTAAGCGGCCTAGGATGGTGTGAAGACATTACACATGCGGCATGCCATTTGGACACAGCATGTGCATGACATCATAATGGAGGTGCCCATGTACACAGGGTGCCACCATTATCACACCGCCAGCACGTATTAGGGTTAGGGTTAGGGAGCGTGTACATGGTGTGTGCTCCCTAACCTTAATACTGGTACGCTGTTTGTTGGCAGTCTGTACTGCGCCTTAATCCTCCAGAGCACCACTAGTCACACAGGGAAGCTCAGAAGACTATGCATTGCTTATTCTTCCACATTAGCCTGATGTGTTAATTTTTACTTATATTTAGAAATTTTTGAGTTACTGCTGTCTAATTGCTGAACTGAGTTAAGGTTACACTGAAGCTTTAAAGAAAAATGCCAGACATTTGGGCTTGAAAACTTGGCATTGTTATCCTAAAAATAAACATCTCAACCTTGGTTTTGTAAAAGTGCTGTTTCATGATATTGTTCCAGATATTGATCTGAAGGAACTTCGGAACAAGTTATAAGAACACATGTGCAAGTTTGTGGTGATTGTGGATGGGCCAAACTTCATTTTATCATTTTTTAAAAAAAAATAATAATCTCAAAATCAAACAACTTTTGAAAGCCAATTTACTTTAGAAAAAAAAACTTAACAAATGATTGTTTGTTGAGGCTGCATCTATACTGCATAATTATTGCAGTTTACCACAATTTTCTCTGGGGTTTTTTTTCTCCAAAAACTGTAATGAACTTCTTGCCACGTCTGAAGCTTTTGGTTTTGTGCATGTGGCCTTTTTGGCAGTCCATGCTACCCTCAGAGGATTTCAGAGATAGAAAATTGGCCTTTGGACCACTACAGGTGGCCTGTTTTGCCTTAAAATCCAGTCTAGCTTTCTCTGGAGGATCAAGAATGCTGGAAAGCTTAAGGTGCTGGAAGTTGGTTGATCTCCCTGAACACTACACAGAGCCTCATCTTTCCGTGATAAATTATACAACCTCAATCACATCCTAATTCAATTTTAACTAATTTTCCAGAAGCCACTAATAGGAACATGTTCATACATTGATTTTCCCTTGATTATTATGCTATATGGTAACTGAAGTAGCCAATGATAATTCATTCAGAGCTGGATGTCCACTTCTTTCTACTCCATGCAGAGAAAGAAATGTGTTACAATGAGCAGAATGAAAACTAGTTTATCCAGAAGCAAACTACTGAGGATAAAAACAAATCCAAAAACAAATCCAAGCCCCATCATTCCCAAAACTGAAATACTAGGTTAAGTATTTTCCAGATTAATCTTTACAGGTCAAGGATATCCATAAAATAAGGGCTCTTTAAATCATGTTTAACTCAACATTAAATCATGTTTAAAATGGGACTATATAAATAGACTAAGATGCATTATACTAAATTGAGACTGTCTTAGACCCAAGCAGGAAATAATTTGTGAGGTTAACTACAGGATCAGCCTTCAACCCCCCCCCCCTTTCCATTTTACTCAGAAGTAACTGGGAGCAGATGGACAAGATGAACATCTGGCTTAGAAAGGCAAGATCAATGCCCCTGACATTCCTGAGTGAATTTCTTTGGTGTGTACAGAAAATAATTGGTGATAGAAAGAAGAATCAAGAGTAAGTCAAGAGGTCCAAAGTAAACCATTTGCTGATCCTATCAACAAACAGAGTGACTGCTGTTGTCATCCCTGTCAGACCCTGGCATGCCATGTGTGTTTTCTAAAGATTGGGGTGGCACTTTAGCTTATTGCAGCAGTGTCCCTTTGAAAAGGAAGGAATGAAAGCTTCTCACAGTCCATTTCATTCACGTTTGATGTCGAAGGTTGTCATGTTTGCATTTCAGCTTCATCTGAGATGTTTAGACATTGTGGAGCCAGTTTTTGAGAGTTTGATCAGCCCCTTGGAGTTATCCTTCATAAAAGAAGAAGGAAAAAAAGAAGGTAGTGGGAACAATTTAACTAGAACTTGAATAGACCTTCAATTGCTATTTTCAACTCAAGCTGAACTTAAAATACAATGAAAAAAGCTTTGTGTTGACAAAAATATTAAAATAGAATATAATAAGACATAAAGCCATAAATGTGGCAAAAGGTTCAAGGCATCTTCTTTTTACAACTGCTGTAAAATTCCTTGAAATGCCTGCAATTTCTGAAGGCTATAGTTATCACTAAAGCCTATTTGGAGAGTCTTTACAGGAACATGACCTTGAGACAAACTGCAAAGAGGAAAAACCACTTTACAAATTGGCCCTATGAACTTATTACCACAGGATACAATTGCCCCATGTAGTCAATCAAGCAGACCTAGGAAGAAAACAGAAGGGTCAAATGTTGCTGAAAGCTGTGGTATTTGTAGCTGTGGTTCTTTTTCTTTTTCTTTTTTAAATGTCTGGACAATATTTTTGTTGTCTTGGACTATTTGCTGGCAATTTTCAGTTCCAGTTGCAGCTTTGTAATCTCACCATCCAATGGATCTTTTAAAAATATATATTCTGAGATAGATTACAACAAGGGTCAGATGTGTGTTTATAGTTGTGGTCCATAATGGGTTTCCTAGGCACTCACCCTAATGATGTGTACGGTGACATAGATTGCAGTAAATCTCAGGAGGAGGAAACAATTTTCCTTTCCCCCCTCAATTTTCTTTTCTTTTAAAAACTCATGCTCTGTCTGCTCCTTTCTGTGGGAGGTTTTAGCTTTCAACATGGGTAAGACAGTACACAACGGAGAGGGTCTTCTGCTGCCACAGAAGTTCTTCAAAACCAGTGTTTTTAAATTCATGCAATATTTTTAATTACTTTCACCCATCAGGAGACTCCCATTTTTATTTTTTTTAAGTCACTGAAACAACCAAAGACCAAGGCTATTACTAATGGAGGGGGCATTTCCATACAGTTTGCTGAAAATATGCCATTGTTCCTCTTCTCTTGCAAATTACAGAAGGGTTAGAGAAAGTTGCTGCTGCCTTTCTCCCCATTCATGGTGGTTTATTAGCCACAGGGTTTAGCTACTGCTTGGAACCTTGTCTGCATGGGAAAAAAGCTTTGTTTTCCTCCACCCCATTCTGGTGTCATCCTGTTCAGAGAACACATGTCCCAACCCCCAGTTCTGGTGCAATCAGCCCAGACAACATCTGTCACATTCTACACCAAAACTGGGATGTAACAGCCTGCCAATCATTTTAAAAAGTACACCTCTCACTCTGGGTCTTCTCAGAAGATCCAAAGTTTTCTGCTCCTATGCTGCAGCAGCTGTCTGTATAGGAATTCTGCTGAGCCATCTGGTGCATCCATCACTGTGACCATGGGTCACTCACTTCTGTGGTCAGACTGAGGCACCCAGTGCTATATAGATGATGATGATGATGATGATGATGATGATGATGATGATGATGATGATGGCTGGGCATCTATTCTGATCTCAGAATGAGTGGCGTGTGGTGGTGGCAGAAGCACCAGGTGACTTTCTGCTTTATCACACTAGGGAGAAAACAGGATTTAAACAAGAGTTAAACTAGAGAAAACCAGGAAATGTTGCGTGATAAACATCAGGCATTTCCTGGTTTTCTCTAGTTTAACTCTCGTTTAAATCTTGTTTGCCCCCTAGTGTGATAAAGCAGTTAGTGGAACACCCATGCACAGTTGTGGTGGTGCAAGAACAGAGGGCCTTTTAACAGGGGCAAGTCAGGGCATGGATACTCCAGGGCTAGGATACTCCAGGCTGCCCTTGACATCGGAGGGACATGCACACAACATTGGAAGGAGCTCTTTAACTAGTTATGTTATGGCAGAAACCCCCATTTCCCAGACAGCAAACCACATCCCAGTTTAACAAGGTAGAATGGACTGAAAAATCCCTATGTCCCACAACCAACACCTGTTGCTACAAAAAAAGGAGTCTGACAAGGACGAATTAGAAAATGAAGGCAACAACAACCAGAAATACTATCATCCCTCCACCCGCCAAACATCAACAACAACAAACAAAACAAAAACACAAAGGAACTATGTTGGAAAGCTGTTCCTTCTTTTAACCATTCTGGAAGAACTCCAATATTAAAGAGACATACACCTACAAGATTGGGTAACTGCAACCCATATACCTGTACTGATTTCTTTTTATATTGAGGTGATTCAGATGTCTCTCACTGCCTATTCATTGGTGTAGTGCAAAAATTGAAGCAAACACATTCATGGCCGTCCATATAGCCATATCCCAAAGGAGAGCCCAAAACTGCAAATAACTGTATTGGTGTTTATATTAAATAATTTCTAGTAGTTTTCATCTTAAGCAGGACCAGAGCTTTTGCAACAGATCTTGCCCATTCAAGCCACTTCAAAATATTTTGGATTTAATCAAAGATGCTGACTGGGGTGACCTTGGGCAAGTCCCATGCTGTCAGACTCAGGGGACGACAATAACAAACCTTCTCTGAACGAATCTTGCCAAGAAAATGTCACGATAGGTTCATCTTAAGGCTGCCATAAGTTGGAAATGACAACAAGAAGATAATAGTAACAAACTGCTGCTCAGAAAATCAGTTTCCCCTCCAGCTATGGTATGGTTTGCAGCCACACTAAAAGGAAACAGGGAAGTCCAAGGGATTTGGCAGGTGATGACATAGTGCCTGCTCATGAAAAGCTCTGGTACTTCAACCCCATGAGCCTTGACTTCACTACACTACTGTTATATCCTACACCATTTCACAGATTAAAAAGGGACAATTGTGTAGTCAAACAACATTGGAGTATAGTCAGCTTGGCAGAAGTGATTGATGAACAGAAAAGTTAGGAGAAGCTGAAGCAGGCTTTTTTTGCTGAGCTTACAAGTAACAGCAAGATTTCCTCCCTCCTCTCCCTACTGAGTTAATGGAGTGCAAAGTTTGCATCAAATGCAGTAAGCTGTGGATGAAGTGGAAAGTGGAAGGAGGAGAAGGAAAATGAGATATTTTAAAAACATTTTAAAAACTGAGATGACAGAGGATTAATTGGGGTTGTCCCCTGCCAAACTGGGACAGTTGGATGGTATGGACTGACTATTTTAGAAGATGTAAATAGAACTACCTGCTCATTGCAAGTGCTATGGATATCTGAATTGCTAAAAAAATGTTTACCTTACTATACCTGTGTCTGATTGCTTGCATCATGGAAAGTGACTGCTCCTTTGATCCAGCTTTGGTGGCATCAACACTATTCAACTTCCAGAATAGCAAGATCCAGAAAAATTGCTTGTGTGAACTCTCTTTTATACTGGAGGTCCCTGTGCACTCTAGAAACCTCTTCCAAAGGGATAGGGATAGAGTTGGGTGACAATTTCATTCAATTTCAATTTTATAAAGATTTACTAGAATTTGTATATTTTGTTCATAATGGGAATAGAAAGAATTTGATTTTTTAAAAAACAAAACAAAACAAAATCAAATATGGGAGAAACTAACAGACGTATTGATCCAAATGCTTGATCATTAAAGGGCTGACTTTAAACCTCAACCATGTTACTAATTGGGATTGCCACATTTTTAGCACTTCATCTTTATATAGAAGTTATATCCTACTTATACTTACATATGCTACATAGCACCTATATGGTAGGCAAATACAGCAAATGACTCCACATACTGGGAAGAGCTGCCTTTACTGAATTTTTCTCATGCAGCCAGGGAATAATTTTGTCATAGTTCATGTTTGAAAAATTTACCAATATTTGCAACTATGCTCATATTTAGAATGGAAAGAATTTGAGATTTGAAAAACTGACTGTAAGAAAAAGCAGGACTAGCTTGTTTGCTTTTACTACCTCTGCAAATATGTTAAAGCCCTTTTTCTAGGTATTGCTGAAAGCTGCAGGAAAGGTCAGCAATGAAGTCCTAATGCAGTGATATTTCAGGGCTAGTGTGGCTTTGTATTTAAGCTTATGTTTTGTTACATTATAATAGCAACTAAGTGTTATCTAAGCCAAGAAAAATCAATTTACAATATGCCAGAGATCTCCATCAGTGTTGCACCACAGAAGTTGTCAATCAGACTGCAGCTGAAAACTACACTGAGGGGATGGAGTATAGCTTTACACTCATGAAATTATGAAATGTCTGTGCAGTACCACTTCATCACTAAATTGTGACATTTCAGAATCAAATGTACAACTAATCGTGCAATGCATGCTTGCAAATTCAGTGTGCACATGCCTCCATGCACAATATGTATGTACTTTCATATGCCCTGTTCATGTACATATAAAGGCACTGTGTGCACAATTCTGCTTCCAAAACCTTGAATATGGCTATTCTATATTGGACAAAATGTCCAATTTCTTCCTTAAGGGAAAAAATATATACATGAGATATCAACAGGTTCTAGCCTGTGTTATTAGTGTTTATGATACAACTTCTAACTGATGATGAGCACTGACTTTGTGTTCCCTTTGTGTTATACTTTCCATGCAGTAATCTGATTCCTAGTCTACAATTTCACTTGACATTTGAGACAAAAATTATACAGATAGAGTAGCCACTGACAGCTATTTTCTTTTAATGCCACTTTACTTGCATTTTTGAAATGTATATTTCCCATTTTGGACAAACCTCAAAGTAACTAACAAAGTCATACAGCAATTAAAGATCAAAACAACGATGACAAAATAAAAGCAGAAAATTAGACACAGAGACAATGACAATGAGCTGATAATAATGAAATCTTTAAAACTATAGTGTTCACAGTTTTGACTGGAATTGTTGATAACAC
This sequence comes from Sceloporus undulatus, assembly GCF_019175285.1. Lineage (NCBI taxonomy): Eukaryota > Metazoa > Chordata > Lepidosauria > Squamata > Phrynosomatidae > Sceloporus > Sceloporus undulatus. The sequence continues at coordinate 192,039,485 of NC_056525.1, read as the reverse complement.
AAAGGCATCAAATATCATTAAATGCTGAAGGGAACAAGACAGAGTTTGCTGGACATTTAAATGAAAGCAAAATAAATGAAATATGTCTGCATATGGCAAGCAGCTTCATTATCTGGGTGAGTATAAGATGCCTCTCTCTTTCCAATAATCACCCATCTTGAAAAGTATAGTGAGCTGTTCCCATCAGTGAGTGTTTGGTCCTGGGGCCACCTCAGATGGGAAAAATGTGAGGTCAAGACCATACTAGTTAATGGGTGACAACGTACGTCCACCTGCATTAGGATATCTATGGGTGTGTGCTACCATTGGCTAATATCAGAGGAGGAGATCCATGAGATTTCCAATCTGTGGATGTCTGGCCCACCAATATGGTAGGATCACTGTCCTAGGAAAGGAGTCTCTGGAAGAAAAATCTTAATTGACAGTTTAAAGTGGTAAAAATTGATTCTTCACGACCACCATCTTGAACTGAACCTAGAAAATTCAATAAAACTCCTTGTCATCTCATGAAGACTCTTTAACACTCCATAGAATAATCTCAGTGGTCAATTATAGTTATGTGTCTGCATTCTGAACTAGTCTCCAGATGTTTCTCAAGGCCATATAATCTAGCCTGGGTTATACTAGAATATAGAGAGCTATCAAGAAGACATTAAAATGTGTAGCTAGATCACTAGAGGAAACTGGAAAAAGGCACAACAGTCTGTCTACTGTCACCTGAGCATTTCAAAGTATTTTTTGGTTCTAGCAGACCAAGCAGGATTCCAGATCACTACAGGGGTGTCAGGGTCTGAGACATGTTGGGGCCAGGGCTGTGGATGGTGAACTTTAGAGAAGGTAAGCCAGGAAACAGCTCAAGTAAAAACACAACAAGGCTGAGTTTAAGAGTCCAATGGGCCAAAGGAAAGAGGCAGAATCAAGGAGCAGGTCTAAACAAGTAAAAAAACAGCAAGGCAGAGTTCCAGGAGTCGAAGGGGCCAGAGGCAGAGCCAGGCGGCTGACCAGGTCTGAATACAATAAAGCAGAGTCCCAGGAGTCCAAGGGGCCACAGGTAGGAAGAGAGTCAAGAAGCAGACCAAGTCTAATCATAACAAAGCAAAATACAGAGCTTCTACTGGCAACACAGAAGATGGTGGAGAGGCCAATACAGCCCTTAAATGACTGTGCCTCTGGCTGTCATCCATATGTAGAGCCAGATGTACCTGTTGGCTAGACCTGATTCTTCCAAGATTCTGGGAGCTTGGTCCTGGTCCTGCAAAGACTTTGGCAACAAGACTCCAGAAACCAGAACTCCCATCCTGCAACAACTTACACAGGTGGACCTTTAAAGAGGAGTATGACTTTGTCCAGCATATCACTTCAGTGGATTGATTTTAATATATGATTATTATTGATCTGGACAGAATAATTATATTAAATGTTTAGTTTAAGGTGAGTTTGAAATAAATTCCATATAAGAAAATTTTAATTCTTCATAAACAAAATGACTTTAAAATAGACATTATTAACTGACTTTCTGGACTAGGAATGGGGAAAATGCAACCTGTTGGCTGCATGTGGCCCTTTAAGGCCATTTTGTGGTACCCAAGGCCCCATAAAATACCCTGTAAAAACCACTAGGAAGCATGGGGCATTTTCACCATGGTTTCCCCACACAGTCATGATCTGGAGCCTTCCATTCCCATACCATGGCAGCTGTCTCCGCAGGCCTCCCACTGAGCTGCCCAGTGCATCAGCCACCATCATATGTTATTCACTCTGATATCAGAACAAAATGCCCAGCCATATGTTTGAGCCATATGAATGGATGGCTAGGTAATGAAGGCAGGTCAGGGCAGTGGTGGGCCAGGATACACTAGTCTGCCACTGGAGTATCCTAGTCCTTGCAGATAGGGTCTCTGTCTTTATTTTTTAAGAATTCTTGGAGAACAGATGCTGAGGCTGCAGACTGGTGATAGGCAAATATTGTCCCTACCTTAAAAAGTGAGGCAAAAATTAACAACTAGTCAGTCTGTCACTGATACCAGGAAAGGTTCTAGCAGATGATTAAGTACTTAGCATTTATGGGGGAAATGTTATAGAGTTACTAAAATCCAGCATAAATCTTTTAAAAACAAATCAGGCCAAAGTAATTATAGCTCCTTTTCTGACAGAGTTTCATGTTTGGTAGATCAAGATATCTATAGATATAGTATGCTGTAATTTCAGCAAGGCTATTCATGAAGACTTTCATGATAGTCTTGTGGACCAATTTATAAAATATGCTAGATAATACTACTGTTAGGTAAATGTGTAACTATCTGACACACTGTACAAAAGAGTACTCACCAAACATCATTGGAACTATGATGGGTGCCATAAAGTTCTATCCTTTACCTGTTGATCACTCCTGTTGACTAAATGACTGGGATGAAAGTTAGAGTGGATGCTCAGTCAATTTTCAGATAACGGCAAAGTGGGAGAACTGTTAATGTCTGAAGAGAGAATCAAAATTTAGGATGATGCTTAGGAGATTCAAGAACTGGTGCAAAACAAATAAGGATTTAATGAAGAAGAAATGTGCAGTTTTAGATTTTGGCAGGGGAAGAAATCAGATGCACAAATGCAGCATGAATGATACCTAGCATGGAAATATTATTTGTAACAAGAAATCTTGTAGATCATGAGTAAAGCATGATTCAACAACAACATGTTGTAGTGGAAAGAAAAGCTGCGGAAGCTCTAGGCTGCATCAACAGAAGTATAGTGTCCATATCAATGGGCCTTACATTGAAGTGCTCTGTCCACTTCTGGACATCACTGTTTAAGAAAGGCATTGACAAGCTTGAATGTGTCCAGAAAAGGATAATCAAGATGGTAAGAGATCTGGAGACCAAGCTTTTTGAATAATGTTTGAAGTGGCTGGGTTTGTTTAGCTTGGAAAGAGAATACTGGAAGCTAACATAACTCTCTTGAAATATCTGAATGGCTGTCATGCAATGATTTTTTTTAATTGCTCCAAAGGGTTGGATTCAAACCCATGGATTAAATTTACAAGGAACAAGATTCTGTCTAGACATTATGAACAACTTCCCAACAATAAGAGCTGTTTGGCAGGACAACACAGCACCACAGAGACTCTGGTGCTCTCTTTCTCTGGAACTTTTCAAATAGAGACTGGTTGGCCATCTGTCTGCTATGCTTTAGCTATGTTTTTCTTGCATCTGCATGATGTACACTGGATAACCAATTGAGGGGAGATTTCCTACAGCAGTTCCTCCAATAGTTTGACTAGCCTTCTGTTCTGTGCACTTCAGCTGTGTAGCTGTGAGGGAGGCAAAGTGAGAACATCCTCCTCCAAATAACAATTCTGCCCTTTCAAGTGTCCAAAGTTCTCCATATTTCTCGCATTCCAGAAGGTGAAACATTGAAAATTGTTCACATACAGAATTCCTATACTTTCTGTATTCACAAGTCACAATTTTATACTTTTAAGTTATGGCAATGATAGAAATTTGAAGAATGTAGTAAAAAATTATTGGGGAGGATAATTCACCAAAAGTTGGAAATGTCTTGAAGGCACACAATAACAATGCCCTGTCCATCCACCCTCACACACTGAGAAATTGTTTTTTAAGTCAAGAGTATTAGTTTTCATATTCTTTACTTTGTGTCCCTGCAGATAACAAACTTGGAAGACTGTGATTCGCAATGTAAAAATCTACAGTTGCATGTAGGATTTTAAAGTAGTTCAAAGATGATAGCTTCTCTATGTTTGATTTCCTAGTGACAAGGTATGGAGGTAGCTGCTGTCTTGTTAGAAAAGGCAAGACTGCACAAAACATATGTAATGAGTTATCACAACTGCAGTTATCAGCGGGACCAAACCAGGTATAAATTGTAGGACTTTCTTGTATTTCTGCTTCCCACTCACCTTTTTTTCTTTCTGTCAAGGATTTGGCATAGTAAGCAACTTTCTTGAGTGTTTATGCATTTCTGTTTGGGGTTGTTTTCCTTTGCATTTTATCCTGTTTTTTTGTCTCTCACACAGGGTGCTTGTCATCATCTCAATTTTCTTTTAACCAGCTCATCAATTCTCATTAGGCTGAGACAAATCCATGTGTGTTAGGAGGAATACAAAATAAAAATGACTCTCTTTCCTAGCTGCTTCAGTCAAACTACTAGTGAGATTAATTTCTGCAGATACAAAACAAAATCTTTGGTACTGGAAGCAACTCTCCTACCCACATTTTTGGCACAAACTTGTGTGTTGCAAGTGGGCAAATCTTTTTATACTGGCTTCTGCAACAGCTTAACTTTTTAAAACATTTTTCTTTCTTTCTTCATATCAGTTTGCATTTTTAAAAAGAGTTTTCATGAAAATTCTTGTACACTATTGAATGCGTATGAGCCCTGGTGGCGCAGTGGTTAAATGCCTGTACTGCAGCCACTCACTCAAAACCATAAGGTTGCGAGTTCAATACCAGCAAAAGAGCTCAAGCACGACTCAGGCTTACATCCCTCCAAGGTCGTTAAAATGAATATCCAGATTGTTGGGGGCAATTAGCTTAGCTTACAGTTGTAAATTGCTTAGACGCTGCTAGTTCAGTATGAAGTGGTATATAAATGAAACTGTTTGTTTTGTTTTTGCGTTTCTCCCAATGCATATGCTGAGAGAAGTACTAACAAAACTGCATACATTTTGTTCAAATTTCTGTGAATGAAAACACATTTGTATGGGCTCTATATTTGAGACAAGTTCAAAAACGAAAGGATAATTTGATTCTGGTTCACATATTACTTTGGAAATGACAAATTAGGTTGGCTCATATTACAATGAGAATACATTGATTTCTCTTCCATCCCTACCATTTGCTTTGCTAGCAGCTGAGATGTGGGTGAGCAAAGTGTGACCTATGGACTATGTGTGGCACTTGGTACCTCTAACTGCAATCCTTGAAGCCAGCCAGATGTTCCCAGAGCCCCATTTTTTTTTTAAAGTACCAGTTTTCAGGCAATTCCCCCTGAAAACCACCTCAAAGTCTACCAAGCCATCCACTCCAGAGCCCATAACCCCTGAAAAAAAAAATAGAGAGAAGTGATGAAATTGGCCAAAATGGTGGCTGGAAGTGACCTTGCATCACTTCCAGTGTGCTGCAACACAATAGTATGGCACGCTTCCTGGGAGCATGGGAGAATGCCCCCCGCTCATTCCACAGTTGCCTACTTCTGAACTATTATCTTTACATCCCATTTAATGCCATTGTTGAAACCTTACTTTGTCCCTAGTTCATTAGCTGGAATTCTCAGTATATTTTCCTATATTGCCTGCTTCCAAATAAGTATGATTAATATTAGAGAGATGCATCCTGAAAAAAACACTCCTGCTAACAGTTCTGTGGGTATAAATTTAATCATCTCCATTGGAATCTATGCATAAAAGTCTTGGTGCTGCTGCTGGATATACTGAGCTGACTACAGAATATCTCACACTCGGATGAATTTTGTCTGTTTGTCATTACAAAACAAAGGACTCTTGTCCTTCAGCCTTGCTGGACCAGAAAAACTAACATGGGTAAATTTGGCTTTGCATAAATTTTATTATATATTTAGTTTCTCAGTTCAAGCTGGGCATCTGCCTGAGTAGCAAGATGTCCTTCTCTTCTTCTCCAGCCAGTTCCAGACTACCAGAGAATCTACACCACACTGTCTGCCTTCATTGATTTAAACCTTACCTTCCTCTTTTATGTCCAAGATCACACAAAATGTATAGGTAAAATCAAAACCACATTTCCCTGTCTACAACTTATGCATACTCTCCTTAAGGCAATACACACACATACATACACAAAACACTTAGGTGTTGAATGTTGAGATTAATTTTGTGATGAAAACATCTCTTCTACAATTTTCCTATCCAAAAAGAAAATGCATAAAATACAAATAAAATAGGGATATGAATATTTTCTAAGTTTCTCCTCTGAAATGAGTTTCACAATATAGGAGTTTTCCTTGTTAAGTGTAATACAGTAAAAGCAATTTCCCACTTTAAGACAGTAATTATTTATTAAAAAAGATAAAACAACAGAATTCCCATGAAGATTTCAAGATGGTCTGCTACTTGTCAGTTTAAAAATGTTCCCATTCAGTGTCAAATGGACATTTGCCATGGCAAGATGAGTGCACATTCTTAATAGAAAATTGTCTATCTCTCTTGACACCTAAGATGCATGGAACAAATTCAATATGGTCCAGCTAGGATAGTGCAAATAAATGTTTTATGCACCATATGGTTGCAGTGAACACCTGCTGCAAGGTGTCACCCAGCAATATTGCACATCTGATAGATCAGCCTCAACATGATTTTACTCAAAAGGCAAAGTTTGGCACCCTGCTGATAATATATCAGTCACAGAGGGTATAGGTGACCTGAAAACAAAATGATCCCATCTATAATACTGGTAGGATATTCTAAGTGTGCCCAAGTAAAAGAGTTTGTGACTATCATTGATTTCTATAGGATTATAGAAATCTTTTCTTTTCTTGTGGGAAGACTCTGAATATCATATCCCTGGCATTCTTTATGAAGTCTTGGTCTTGCTATATAGTCCCCAAACCCAAAGAACAGGAAGCTACATGGAAGAGAAGCAACTGTCTGTAATTACACCTTCCATTATTACCAAATAGTGGCTCCCTGACAATTTACTGATGGGAGAAGTGAGCCCCGATGCCTCTATGACACATGGGAGACACATGCAGGGGTGTGAATCTGATTATCCTTGCAAACACAGACAAGGCTATAGTATTCCAAAAGACTTTGAAGACCAGTTATCCACTTTACCTAGCTTTTAATTATCATTATTTTATTGTGACAATGTGTTGATTTAGTACTTTAAGCTTTTGTTCTAATATGTAATGCTTATATTATGCAACATATTTTCTTTTTTAAAATGTTTCCCATTTTCTTTGATATTATTTATAATTTAAAAGATGCAGTAAACCTATATTGCTTATTTTTATGGCTTGCACATACAAATCTATGAAAGGACATTTAGAATGCTAAAAACTATCTAACAGTGCCTATGTAAGTAGCATGTGTAGTAACAAAGTAAATGCATTTTGTACATGCTCCCCTTAACTATGAATGATTCACATACTTTTTGGTTCTGTTGTTGTTGTTGTTGTTTTGTGCCTTCAAGTTGTTTCCAAATTATGGCAACCCTAAGGTGAGTATGTTATGGGGTTTTCTTGGCAAGATTTGTTCAGAGGGGGTTGCCTTTGCCTTCCTTTGAGATTGAGATAACATGACTTGCCCAGTGTCACCCAGTGGGTTTCCATGGCTTAGCAGGGATTCAAAACTTGGTCTCCAGAGTCATAGTCCAATGCTCAAACCACTACATCACACTGGCTCTACTGGTTTTGCCCATTCCTTTTAAAGTACATCCCTTCTAAGAAGAGAAACTCATGATTAATCAAGCCATGCATTTTTTTTCTTTCTCCTGCAGATGGTAAAATCCATGTGTCATAATAAAGAAGGGACTGGTAGGCATTTAGTCATGATTGACTGATTCCTGGGTATTAACCTCTGCATCATCTAGCTGAGGTTAAGTGCATGCAAATTATCATTATGACCCCAAGGGCTCCTTCAATTTTGTCACAAATTATGTGTTTGCATTAACAATCCCATAATTTATTTCTTCTCCAGTTCTCTTTTTTTAAGAGGCAACTGGTACTATACTCCCTGGGGTCATATAGAAAGAAGGAGGACCATTTATAGAAGATGTGAAAAAGGTTGAATGAGTCATCAAAATATAGTAATTTGACAAAGAAAAGGTTCTATAATAATGCTTTGGAAGTTGGAAGTAATTGCAATAAATGCTCAGAATACATATAAATATGGCACTATGCTTAAGTGAAATATTATTATTTTAGAAACAAATTCCAAATTTTGTCTGAACATTTTTAGTTATGTGAAAAGGAGCTGTCATTTTAATTTGAAACAACATTTAGAGTAGCAACACTTAATTCCTAGCTTAACAAAAAGAAAAGCATTTAATTGTTTAAACTGAACAAGCTTTCCAGAACACAGCCATTAATTATTTCTTTTCTTTCTCCTGAGCTGAAGCTCATTTTTTCTGTTGTTACTCTCATTAATTCTAAAAGTAGCACATATTTTTTAAAAGCCTAGAGATGTACAATTTCCACTCCCACCCCAACCAAACAATAGCAATAGCAGCTTTATTTATATACAGCTTCATACCGCCTAAGCAGTCTCTAAGTGGTTGCCCCAAACAAGCTGGGTAGTCATTTTAGCAACCTCAAAAGGATGCAAGCCTGAGTCGAGCTTGAGCCCATGGCTGGTATTGAACTCGCAATCTTATGGTTTGAGAATGAGTGGCTGCAGTACAGGCATTTAACCACTGTGCCAACAGGGCTAACACTTGAACTTGTTCAACTGCTGGGATGATTGTAGACTTCAAAACTAAAATTCTGTACTCATTTATTCCTGCAGCATTAAGATGGGAGTAAAAGAAATTATTCTGCCATCAATGTCTGGGCCCTGAGCCCTCAATCTTCATTACTTGTTGTCCTCTGGTTCTCAGGAATACTGTCTCGCTTCCCTGCTTACTTCAGTTTAAAGCCCTCCTGGTCAGGTTTGTGAAACCCATAGCAAATATGTCCTTATCAATCATTGTGATGTACAACACATCACAAGCTAGATGTTCACTTCTAGTATTCTCTTCCATGTTCTTAGACCATGTCATTCAAGTGAAAGTGGTGGTGAAAAAATAAACAGTGCCCTAGTTTCCTTCGGCTTCCTTTCCAGAGTGTTATGGCCCTTTCCAATATTTTGAAGTATTTTGCAGTATTATTTGTTCCCACATGAATCATAAGAAGGGGATAAGAGTGGGCTCGATGAGTCTTATCAGCCTTTTGGTAACATCATGGAACTTTTCCCCAGAAGACAACACACCTCTTGAGATATCTGTTCTTCTCTGCAAAACATTAATTCCTGAAATTTACAATCCTTGGTGAGTTTTCACTCAATATGCATGTCTTAAAAAGTATTATGATATATTTTTTTTCAAGCTGATAATAGCATGGGTAATTTGGGACGTATGAAAACAGCTGGATTGCTAAATTCCAAGATGCACTTTAATTCAAGAGTGCAAATCAGGTCACCTTGTATCCAGATTCACAAAGTTCAAAATTGTGAAACATCTTCATTTTCTTTCCCCCTAAATTTACTTATAGCTAGTGAGGCATAACTGTGCTCCCAATCTACTGGAAAATGTTACTAAAAAATGTTACTATATCTGTCTATATATATGATGCATATTCTACACATTAACACAAGCATAAAATGATCTTAAAATTATAGATTTCTTTTTTTTTCTAGAGTTGAGGGGAGATATTTATAATCATAATAGTTTTGTGCTTATTTTTAAAACAGTTCATAGTAACAATAAAAAGGACAATTCAAGCCAATTAAAAGTAATGAGAAATACTGAAGAATAAAATTTCACTCACCCACTTAAAAAGTAGCAAAAATGAGAGTGAGGAGGAGGAGGAGGAGGAGAAAGGTTTCATAATTTTGCTGTGAGTGTTTGATAGTAATGGCTGTCTTCTGGGCATACTGTGAATAAAGCAACTTGGATGTGGTTTGCTATAATATAGATTAATCAGCAGGGCACAACTGCAATCTTGCATATTTGACATGCAGCTGTTTGATTATATAGGTTTTCTATTTAGATAGCAGTGGTCATAGATTTTCAGCTTTAAGCTTTTAGAGCAAGAACAGGAGGGAGGGAGAGAAAATGAATGGACGAAAGAGATGACTGCTGACTGTCATACTAATATTAGAAAATTCTTTTAAAAAATTAGGGTTGTAGCAAAATTGGTTTGGCTTGTACTTTGTAGCAAAGTGTAAGGTTTATCCTTCTTTTTGCAGGGAAAAGGTTGCTGTTTTTGGCCATTTGCACACCCAGTTTCTGAAATTCTTCAGTTCCATTGGGTGAGGAAATTGGTTTGGCAAAATTTTGCATTATTATTTGATGCCAAGCATTGGCTAACCCTTCCCAGCTGGCAATCCTGGCACTACCTCTTCTTCTTTGCCAGCTGCCAGTTTTATTACTGGCTTCAGTTTTTTCCTAAAACTGTCTAGTATCAGCCAAATTGCATTTACCACTCATGAATCCAAAGCACCCCTGGGAGTAACACTGAACACCTGGAGCCCTACAAAAGCATGGATTGCAAAGTCAGACATAGGTCAGAGGTCCACAGAGCAATGCTCTACAGTGTGATGAACTTGTCATGTAACGGCTCTGTGGTAAGTCAGTGCCATTGTGTAATGAAGACTGTATACATTTGGGAATTCAGAGGGGGGAAAAGCATATCAAGTAGTAGTGTGTTTTAGGCTAGAGAAATCACTAAAGAGCACTTCTTTCACTCCTAAGGATTCTTAGTCAAGTACATTGCTATATTTCATTAATATCTTCTGCCTGTTAAGGCTCTGATAATTGAATTATTCTAGAGGCAAAAGAGAAGACTGACAATCTCCAGAGAGAGAGAAAAAGAGAGAGCACAAGGTTAGCTACCAATGCAGCTACATATATCATTTCTGATATACCGAGAAAGTAGTATGGTCACGAAGGGAAGATAATTGCTCTACAACTTGAAGAGTCTCAGTTTCTTTTCTACCATTGTGTGGCCTTGGGTAAAGGCCATGCAAGAAGTTCTTTTGAATAGCATACATTGATACCTCTTTTTTTCCTCATAAATTATTACAGGCATGGAAGGCAATTCATACTAGGGAAAACAGTACTAGAGGAGTGGAGGTTTAGATCTTTATACTTTGGCAATTGGGAGGGGGGAACTGGGATGCTCCACATGCAATTGGAATGCCCTAATGGCCATTGTGGGAACTTTTCCCCCACAATGCCACACCAGGGAGAGATTATCAATCCAATCACAGGCAAGAAGGGAGAAGATAAACTTCCTTCTCTATGGACTTCTTTCTTTCCCCAGAGCAATGTGACTGTGGCTCTTGATGTCAATGGGAATGATGAACCTTCGCCAGGTTTTAGTCCAAATATAAAAGAAGCTATCCATGGTAAACACAG
>NC_056525.1:192017693-192028373 GCF_019175285.1 Sceloporus undulatus | reverse complement strand
ATAATAATAATAATAATAATAATAATAATAATAATAATAATAATAATAATACTTTTTATTTATAGACTGCTATTCCGCAATGATCATAGCGGTGTACAGTACAAAAATGCAATACAATACAATACAATCTTCTCTCCATCAAAGATGTGATGAATGGAGGGCTTTCTTCTTCCAGCGGCCTGGTGGTGCTAGCCTGCCTCTCTCTCCTTCAAGATGTGGCTGAAGGGAGGGCTTTTCTTCTTCCAGGCAGGCCTGGTGGTGCTAGCCTGCCTCTCTCTCCCTCAAGATGGAGGCTGAAGGGAGGGCTTTTTTCTTTCAGCAGGCCTGGTGGTGCTAGCCTGCCTCTCTCTCCTTCAAGATGGTGGCTGGAGAGGGAGGGAAAACACAGTAAAAATCGGTCCAAGCCTGAATTTTCCCTGGAGGCAAAAATACTAAATTGAGGCTGTTATACTTTGGTCACATCATGAGAAGGCATGAATCACTAGAAAAGACAATATGCTAGGAAAGGTGGTCCGGGAAAGCAGCCAAGGGCTGATAAGGCAGCTGTTCTCAAACAACAACCCCCTCCCAGCACACAAAGTCAGTGTAAGCTACACAGTCCTAGGGTTGCAGTAGCTTTACCAAAAGGGTTACCAAAAGAATTGTCAGACGGTCTGAGGTTCAGGGTACAGAGGCAGATCGATGAAGCAGTCCAAGGTCAGGTTTCCGGGTATTAAGACAAGAAGCCAAGGAGCCAGAGACAGAGTCTTTCCCCTAAAAGAGTCAGATATCCACTGGCAAAGAACCACACATGCTCCAGGTGCTTAAGAAGGCAAGGAGCTGGCCTTCAGCTGTGCCTGATTACGAAGACGCTTCTGATAAAGCCTCCGAGATCTTCAAGGCCCTCTCTTTCTGCTCGAGCTCATGAAGGTAGCACACTGCCCAGATCTCCTCCATGTCCACAGCCTCGGCACCAGGCAAACTTGACTGCTGAACCTCTGGAGGGGCCATAGACTCTGCTCCAGCAGAACTAGGGCCAGCCTCTGCGTCTCCACACAGGTTCAAGCCCCTGGGGTCTTGGCTCCTCCATTATAGATTCGGATCCCAGAGGCTCTGCCATCCTCTGAGTCCTCCAAGCCATCTTCCAGGCTGGGCATGACAGTGGAGGGAATTAGAAAGGAAAAAAAGTCACATACTAGATGGATGGACTCAAGGAGGTCATGAGTATGAATCTACAAGAGTTTAGAAGAGTAGGGGGAGAATAGGGATTCTTGGCGGTGTCTCATCTACAGGGTCACCCGAGTCACAATCGACTCAAAGGTGGTTAACAACAAACAAACACAACAACAACAACAATCCTGTTATGGACCCTATGTTGTACTGGACATTGTGATTGATACCAGTGTATCTCACAGCAAAGAAATTAGTATTCACAAATAGAAAGTGAGCAACAATCAGTTCCCCCACTTACCCTGCACAGAAAGTCTGGCAGCTAAATAAAGCAAGGTAGTCTTCTTTAGTAAAAAACAACACAAACATTTGAAGTAGATTTATTTCATTTCATAACATGCTCTTCCTGTAACATGTGCTTTTCAAACATGGAAGAGAGAGAAAAGAGAACCACAGACTACAAACTGGAGAACGAACAAACTCAAATTAAATTAACTAACTGGTGCAGGAAGAGAGAGACTGTGGCTAACACCAACAAAGGAAAGACACAAACTCTTGGACAATCAAGCTGTTAATTAGTTGCTATAGGTATGCGGGTTTGCTACCTCTAATATTTTGACCCCCTTTTCAGCACTTTTGAGATTAGACAAATCATACATGAATTACTGCCCCACTGATGTCAGTACCATCAGCTGATGCTGCCCAGACCTGTAATTAATTAAACAAAAGATATAGATATGATGTTAACTCTGGGAGACATTTCAGACAGTCTTTTATTTTATTTTATTTTGTTGTTGTTTGTTTTGATGGTTTGGTTTGGTTTTTGATCTATACTGTACTGTTAGGACTGGATTATAAAAGATTATTGCCTGGACAAATAACTCAATTGCTCCCTAATGGGTGCAGCCCGGTTGCGGGATGCAGGTGGGTATTAGGCTTGTAATCATCACCAATTCTATTGGAGATTGCATCCGGCTGCATCCTAGGTCCTAGGCATGCTTTGGAGGCCACTTTTTAAAGACAGAAAGCTCCCAGCATTGAAAAGTGGCCTCTGAAGAGCACCTGGGTCTCAGGATGCAGCCGGAATGCAATCACCCCAGCAATCAGTGAAGATTATGAGCAATATACCAACCTGCACCCACAATCCATGCATCCTGCTAGAAAGCATTCAGGTTATTTGTCATGTGATAATCTCCTGAGACACATTTGAGCTCTGGAAACATCCATTTACTGATGCAGCACATCAACCAATTAAATATTCATATGTGAAATGTACATAGAATGATTGAAAGATTTCAATGTGTACAAAACCTCAGAATAAACAATGCTTTAACAATGCTGACCCCTTCAAAAATAAGCACAAAAGTACATATTAAAATTTGAAAACAGTAAAGCTATTTTATTGTTTCAACTGTACTGTTATTTAAATTGTTTTTTATTTTTAACTGTATTTTTACATTGCTTTTAAATGTTGTTTTCGGTTTAGGTCCATTTGTTGATCTTATCTATGTTTTTTATTGTATTTTAATTTGCGAGCTGCCTTGCATTCCACTTTTGGGGGAAGGTGGGTTATAGATTTCAACACTAATAATGGTAATAGTAATGGTACTTTGAAAATGAACAAGTTTTATTTGTTATACATTTTTGTAGTCAATAACACACTCCCATAAGATGTGCAAAATAAATTGACCCCTTGAAAGTGTATGTGAAATGTAATTTGTTCATCCTTAAAGTGGCATAGGACTCTCTTTTTTATATTGTAACAGATTACCATGTGTCATGGTGAGACTCACCCATCCAAACCACTTATTTCAGATGGCAGCACAATGTTGTTGTTGTTTTTATCCCACCATGGCCATCAGTTACATGATGGAAAAAATTCAAATTCAGGACTCTCTTGTGTGTCTCCTGCACTATTACTCTCATTTCATCTCAACCCTCTGGGTTTCAAATTCCCCCCCCCCCCCCAGCTTAACACCAACTATTCTTTGACAGCCACACACCCATTATCTAGTTTGCCCCAAACCTAGAAGACTTTTCTCGAAGTTGGTAGCATTTTTAAGGTACTTTTGAAATAACTCCAGACAGCTGCTTGTTGAAACAAAGTAATAGGTTTATTTACAAGTCAGGCTTTATACAGTATCTCTTTTAGTAAATGGTGTTAACATTGGATACAGTGTTTAAATCATTTGTTATAAAGTTTGACAGTTCCTTTAGCTTGTCTTTGTAGTTGTTTCCTTGTAACTTTATATCCTTTCTGGTAAATTGTGACTTCTCTCGTCACCCTACCTAGACTCTCACACTTGAACCCTCTTAATTCCAGCCACCACTCAAAAATTTATAGTAATTTCCACAGCCTTTCTCTGGCTGTAACCCCTCAGGATTTTTCTGGACACCATTTACCAAGGACTCTCCTAGCTCTTAACCTGGGTACTCAAAACCCCTATCCAATTGCCCCTCTGATCAGTATACCTCAGCTACCTTCATTGTTAAAACCCCTCAGGGTCTTATAAATCCTCAAACTCTAACTCACAGATCTATCCCTATCTAGTCCCTATGTAACTCACACGCACTCCTCTCTTCCTATTTATATTTGCTCCTGGGAGTAGCCCTCACCTTTTTCTTGGCTAAGCTTCCATTGGCTGTGATTGGATGTTGCTAGCATTTCAATCCACCTTTTTTCCACACCATGACTACCCCATTTTTCCCTAGAAAAAGTGGGGATGGAGTTTGCCCCTTAAGGAAAAAAAAAAAAAAAAACAGATGGAAGACATGAACCAGATGTGGAGGTGGCAAAAGAAAGATCCTATGGAGGAACAGTCATAGCAAAAGGCTACATCTTACTGCTGAAATTAGATTGGTTAATCTCAGCTACAATAGACCCATTAAATGAAACAATGGATAGTAAGCGAACACATAGATACATTCAATTGATTCAATAGGTATGTTATAATCAGAATTAACAATAGAGCTAAATAAATGTCTAGCTCACCCATCTATGTAAATGGGACAGAAAGAGCCTATATTATAAAGACACACACACATACACAGAGGAGTAGTACATTGCTTTTTGAAAAGGCTATTAAACAGATCATTACTGGTTTAGTTATACAGCATCTTCCCCAAAATCCACATAGGCATTGCCTGTACCACTGCACTGAGTCAAATCTCTCATGTGTATTCTTTAGTTCATTGCCTAAAAGAACTTGTTTTCTCTCACAGGCAGAAAGAAAGCCATGAACTTTAGCTCATGTCCATTAATTCAAAATGTAACTTTTCCCTCAGGTTACAATTCAGTGCCACTGATGCCCTGCTCAACTTTAGGAGATGGTTTCTTTGCTAAACAATTCTTGAGTGACATTGTAGAGAGCAGTGAAGGAAGAATCAGCAATATCATGCCTCACTAACTCCGCTTTAACAGAACCAGCTAGGAAATTCAGAGTTATTTGGAGCTCAGAACTGGCAGTGTTTCTAATTCACACGCTACTGTTAAGTGAGTGTAGTAAAAATTATACCACAGATATGATTGCAATCCTTCTCCCTTCCCAAAGAGCATTACAGAATCTGTGAAAATTCATGTGGAATTAAATTCTATGTACTGT
The DNA here is from genome assembly GCF_019175285.1 of Sceloporus undulatus. Lineage (NCBI taxonomy): Eukaryota > Metazoa > Chordata > Lepidosauria > Squamata > Phrynosomatidae > Sceloporus > Sceloporus undulatus. Next base: position 192,023,622 of record NC_056525.1, on the reverse strand, counting down.
GAGATCAGGAAGCCATCTTTTTGGGGGGGCGGGGGCAGGGAGTCCTTTACAAAACTGTTTGAATCAAACAGCCCCTGGACCATTATTATCATTATTACTATTATTATTACTTGTATTGCGATTGGGGCCACTATTACTATTTCTCCAGTCAATACTGCTCCTCAGTCAATACTATTACTATTTTCCCAGTCAGGAAACTATTCTTTGATAAGGCATGAAACAGAAATATCAATGATTCTATCCTTGAGTGAAATAATAATAATAATAATAATAATAATAATAATAATAATAATAATCCATAATTATTCATGTACATTGAGGGTGATGGTGAGGGAAAGATCCTGTTCTCCAGGATCCTACAGACCACCTCTGACCCCATCCCCAGAAAACTGAGTCCCCAAATGGGAGTCACCCCCACAAAAAAAAAAAACCAAACCTCTGGGGCACAATACATCCTCTAAAAGCAATGCCTTTGGGGGCTTTTTTTTTTTTTTTTTGGCATAAAGCCATTTTTTTAAACCAAAGGAGAGTGCTTCAAAAAGGTCCAGGGAGGGCAAAAATGCTCTTTGGATCTTCAGGAGCTGCCCATTCATGAGCAGCACTGAGCACATATCTTCTTGCATAAATGTAACTTAATGCACACCCAAAATACTCTTCCCATTTGACAGGATTATATTGATCAGCAAGGTATGCTTGGGTGTGAGCTCTTACCTTGGGGCACTTTGTTGGCATGGTCACTTTGTTTTTGCAACATTCAAAAGTACATGCAGTGAGGCTCGATTAGAAATCTTGGACACTTTCAATGAGTTTAAAATGTTTTTTTATTATTATTATTCTTATAGGATACAGTTTCATTGTTTGAGACCACCAATTGCCTTTGGATTTGAGTTCAACTGACTCTCTACTTGAAGTAATTGAAATCCTCAGCTTTGCCTTCAGGAAGACAGTGATAGGCTCTTTCAAATCACATATCTCTCCATGGAATTCTGTGCCCACATTATTATCATGATTTTAACAGGGTGAAACAATCCTATCCAAGAGATCGAAGTGGTACTGCAGCAATCCAGAAATATATCCTCTGGGATATTATATTGCAAAATATAAAATTTTCTTATTATCAGTTTGACACTGGAGAAAACAATTTCTCTCTCTCTCTCTCTCTCTCTTTTGTTGTTGTTTATTCTATTAATCCAAGGGATCTACTGCAGTGCTGGTGAAATTAACTCATTTTTATCTTCACAACCAATCTGTTAAATTGATTTCAAAGAAATCCTGTAGAATGATAGCTACTTGTCCTCAACTACTTGGTGAGTTTCATGGATAAGTATCTACCATTTTCCAACTAGGTGTTTTAGATTCAATACTCCATCTATGATTTAATAGCGAATGTAACCCATTCTCTGTTTAAATCTAGTTAGCCCCACCCACAGATGACTTATGTAGAAAGGAGTATGTGCGACTGATAGGACAGTGGGGCTGCACTATTATTCTCTATCACCACCATCATCCTTCTCATTTTCAATACCTATACACCAAATGTGGACAACCATAGTGAGGAAGCTTCTGGTACACAAATCTCCATGTGTAGAAATTTCCACACAAGCCAGAACTATGGATAGATGAAACTTTCATTTCAGTATGGTTTTACTGTGGGTAAGACAAGACCGATAAAAACACCAAGAAGAAAAGAAAATATACAAATTTCTCTACTCAGACTTAAGGCTTTGAATACTTGTATATTCAACCATATTGACACCGAATTAAGGTCAATGCCCTTCTTTTAGATAGGCTCTTTTTTCTTTCACAGTTTAATGGGAGGCAAGGACCTCATCGTCATTTTTATTCTGTTTTCTGGCTGCTGCCGATGAGAGATAATTTTGTTTCTGTTCATTTTTACCCAAACCTTGATCTCTCTCCCGTTTCCTCTACCTCCCTCCATATATATGGGAATTAAAGAATTAAAGTTTTAAAATTCAAATGCAAGAGTAAGTGGAACCAACGCATTCTCTCAGTTCTGTCAGAAACCAGCTCCCTTTTATTGTTGCACATGTAGAATTCTATGCATGCTGACTCCCTTGGCTCATGTTTACATGCCTAATTTGTGGATTCTGGGTCAGGGAATTTATGCAAAGTTAGGAGTAAAGCCATTAGAGTTTCCCCAATACTCCCTTTGTTGTATAACATACTTTCACATAAACAAGTTGGTGGAATCTTCAACTCCATGAATGCTTTACCAATTGTTGACAATCCAATATTAACTTTTAAAAAAAAACAAAAAACGTCCAACAGGATAATGCTTAATTCTTCGTTGTTAAGGCCACTTAACAATGAAACAAACCGGCATTCGACACTGGCATGATGCCGGTGTGGGGGTTTGATGTATGCATGCCGGCCACCCTCAAGAAACCCCTACACTGGCATCAAGCTGCATGCCCAACAGCATGGTGGGGGCGTCACAGCATTTAAACATACTGCACCAAGGGAGCGCTGAAAAGCTGCTGCTGTACTGGCAAGGGCAGCTTTTTGCCAGCACTAAAAGGAGAAGCATTTTACCATTCTTTTTAGCGCTAGCAAACTGCTGGATTGGAGCCTCAACATGTAGTTCCTGTGGCCCTGATCTGATGAGGAAAGGAGTGATGGGACACTGCTCCAAAGGAGTGGTTTAGCCTTTCAGTTGCTGCCAACAACCTGGACTCCCTTGTTTTAAATCTCAATGCAATCTTCTTTGATGAACATAGATGGTAAAACCTGTAAGCAAGGTCATATCACTCCAAATGTGGTACTTCTCTTGCCCACAGTGCTCATTCTAAATAAAGTTGTGTTGACATTGCAGTTGAAAATGATGAGGGATACAATTAAAATGAAGGTAGGGTGACTTAGGAACAATTATGTTTATAATGGTGTTGAAGAAGGGTTGAAAGGATGGGTTAAAATAGGAGAAGATACTAACTTGAAAAAAAGAAAAATATATAACTCTCTCGTGAGTTACTCTATGAGAAGGGAGCATGATATGATCAAAGGAGAGTGGAGGCAGCAATGAGTTTTCAACTGCATCTGTGTTGAACAAATCAACACACAATAAGCTGCTTGTGCACAGGTGTGAACACTACTGGAAACCCCAGTTGAACTGATGTCCCATTTACTCAGAGTCAGCAGGTTTCAGGCCACTTTGTGGGCATGGCCTTTAGATTACGCAAACCCCAGAAGAGGGCAGAAATCATGCCATAGCGGTTCTAAGAGAGGAAAAGCCAGACTAAAAAAACAACCAATAATGAACTGCTCTTGCCCAGAAAGTGCATACCTTCAACTGTGCGTATAAACACCCTGACATGAGACCAGTCCCAAAGGAGAACTCCATCCCAACCCTAACCTAGTGTATAAATGCATTAGTGCAGGTGTGCATTTAAAAAGGATGGAGCTGGCAGTCAGGGCAGCAATTTAAAAAATGGAAAGTGTGACACCTCCAGTGTCTATAAGTACAACACACATAGAACAGACAGTCAAAGAGAGGGCATGGGATGAAGGGGGCATGTGGGGGAGCATGATTGTGCATTGCCAGTGTTTTACTGGTCATACCTCTGCTCTGATGCCCTGTCCTGGTGAAGGGTTGCAGGTGTAATTGTGTGCATGATGAAAGGGGGTGGCCATCCAATGGGATGGTATCTGGGCAGCAGGCTGTCACTAGTAGTGTGTTTGTGCAACAGTGTGCAGGGATGGTGGGGGGGAATATTAAACAAAAATTACCCAGCAGCACGTCTTGATGCCATGCCATGCAGTCATAGCATGTGTACACAGGCCACTTTGGAAGTGGTCAGTGCGGTCAGTGGGGTCTTGGCCCATTCTTGCAAAAGCAGCTTTGGGTCACTCTTTCCTGTCCATCTGCTTGAGTCCATTAACATCCAAAGTGGATTCTCTGCCTTAAAGACATGTGAGTATCACCTTCTACTGTTCTCTTCACAGTTCTGTTCACAATCACATATCGTTCAAGGTATGTGGTTGACTTATGAAGCATGACTATGGCAAATAGAGCATGTCATTTATTTCTTCTGGCCTCTTCACCCATTTGGACATCTTAACAAGGCTCTAGTTAAATTACACTTTATGATGCAATACAGAATGAGACCAAGGAATATTAACAGGCATGCAGTAGGAGAAGTGGTCTGACCTCTTCTTATAACCCTTTGTCAGTTGTGACAGTCTACACTTTTTACAGAATCTTGGAAATCATTTGTTTGTCTTAAAGTGTTTACAGTGGCCAGTCCAAAAACAGCCAGATAATACAATGACACAAGAGTGAGTGAGTTTATAGTTAGCTCTAAGGCCTCAGTTAAGAAATGAGAATGAAGGTACAATGTTGTACTACTAAATGGACTCCAAGTCTAGCTAAAGTGGCTTTTCAGTGCATATTTCCATTCTTATTAAAAAGTCATAGTCATTTAAAGAACATTATGAAGCAGTTTTTCTTTTCTTTTTTAAAAAACCTTTTATTTTATTTTATTTTAAAAAGAGGTTTATGAGAGCTGACTATTTCACTGGAGCCATTATGGTTTATCATGTGTTTAAGAATTTCTAAAATATGAATCATTGATAGACTCCAAGGAGCAATGAGGGTTTACCATATAAATATTTATTCAGTGTGTTTCTGAGTGGATATTATTCACCTTACATTGACCATAATAGCTCCGTGTGGTCTGTGTGATGGGATAGCCAACTTCCTTTAAAAATCAAGCAAACAAACAAACAAACAAAACACAACATATCTATGATCTAGCTTTTGGGCAACACCTGAGATAAATGCTATAGAAGTGTATAAATATAGAATCAGATGTCAAAATATTAGACTTGCATATCTGACAAAATCAAACATACACACAGCCAGCCAGAAAATGGTAAAGATAATCTCTTTCAGCTAGAAATTCTATACCACACAGATGTATCTAACAGAAATGACAACATCATTTTAGAATGGAAACTGTTTCTTCTTGACTCCTGTCCTGGGACAAAGGGAAGATATATATAAAATAAAATAAATATAAATATATTCTACTCATTGGCCCTTATCAGATGAGTGTGGAACTGGGGGTCTTCTGCACTGGGCGATTCGAATTCGCGTCATAACGCAATGTACTGTCATACCTGGGAGTCCTTCCGCATTGCAGGATTCAAATTGGCCAATCCACATTCGCGCAAAGTGCATTCAGTGCAGAATGTTTGTCAAACCGGAGCTCAACATGCGGATGGCCGATTCGTATTGGCCGCTCGGCACATGCTCAGTGGTGCCCTGCATGGGTTGCCGACTTAAAGCTTCGGGTGAAAGGGGAGGTCACGTCATGACAGCCCGGTAAACAGCTGGAGAGCCAGCTCATGCACATTAACAATCGCGATAACAACGTGCCCGTTACTGTTTCCTCTCTACATTCCTGCTTGGTTTTAACGTAACCATGACCTTCCCTTGCAACAAATTAGCAATGCCCGGTTCTGCGTGTGTGTGTGTGAGTGTGTGTATGTATTCTGGGGGGGGGGGGGGAGGGAGGACAGTTCCAGCGGCTGTCAAAGAGGCTGGATGGCCATCTGTCAATGGGGATGCTTTGATTAGAGTTCCTGCATGGCAGAAGGAGGTTGGACTGGATGGCCTTTCTTGGGGTGCCGTGATTCCAGCGGCTTCCTCCTCCCTCCTCCCGGCTTGGGATCCAGCCTGGCTGCATCCCAGGCAGGGAACAGGCCCGGGGCCGCTAGAATCGCGGCGATCGCCGCCATTCCAGTGGCCTCCTCCTCCTCCTCCCGGCTTGAGAGGCATCCCTGGCTGCATCCCAGGCAAGGAACAGGCCGGGGGCCGGGCCGCTAGAATCGCGGTACTCGTGCCGTTCCAGCGGCCCCTCCTCCTCCTCCCGGCTTGAGAGGCATCCCTGGTTGCATCCCAGGCAGGGAC
>NC_056525.1:191971488-192015525 GCF_019175285.1 Sceloporus undulatus | reverse complement strand
ATTGGCCAATTCAAATCCAGGTATGACAGTACATTGCGTTATGACGCGAATTCGAATCGCCCAGTGCAGAAGACCCCCAGTTCCACACTCATCTGATAAGGGCTATTGCAACACTCTGTTTAAGACTCAACATATTACAATATGCCTGTCCCAGAGAAAACAAACACACACACACCTTTATAATTATAGTGCTTGGTGGCATGTGATTTAGTTTTAGGAAGCATAGGCATGGAAGCAGGAATCTCTGAGGGTCTGAAGAGGGATGCTGATGCTGATCCAAACCCCATGACAACCCATCAAATTACACTTTTTTTACAATTGCAGAAGGGCTCCCCAATATAATTTTTTATGTGCCGCAGTTTGATAACCTGTTTTGTAGAGATCACTTAAGCCACATTTTCCTAGGGCAAATGTCATAGGAAATTGTGCTACAGCAAACCTGGAAGCCTTGATTTAAGGTGCAAGTGACACTGAACAAAGAAGGAAATAGAAAAGGAGAAGGAGAGAACATGTGGAAACTTTGCATGATCCTGATTCAACAAAATATGAGTTATTCCTAAAGAAAGACATTCATATTCATTCACTCATGCGCACACAGGATTTCATCTGTAGTAATACTAGAATATTTTTAGAAATGAAACTACTTCTTCACATGCACTTTTCATTGTAAGGATTATGATGATGCTGAGGGAAATGTTTAGCCAGTTATTTTAAAGAGACTAATCCTCCAGTTCTTAGGAGGATGTTATAAGGGCCCCACTGTTGCCTATGCTGCTCTCTATATAACATTTTGGTATAAATGATAGCCCATATGACCCCTAGATGAACTCTGGGTGCCTGTCCGCCATTAAGAGTCAAACGAGAGGACATGTACATACCACACCTAAAGGCATAGTCATCTTAAACATTGTTATTCTAGATAGTCTTGGAAGTCGCAGATGGGACTTTGCCCAAGAGGTGCAATGTTTGCCTTCCCAGAGGCACATACACCCTCCCCGGGTCTGTTGTCTGAGTAGATTAAGGCCACCAAGACAATCAGACCTAGTCATCCAGATGAAAAGCAAATAATTAAACACCTTTGCCAGAGGGGTCTTTTGCCCCTATAAAACCCCCAGACTTTCACAAGTCTGTGTGCCATCTGAGAGGTCTACACACTTCACGTCAGTCAGACCTTTGACTTGGACACCGGTATTTCCGTTCAAGCCCACGTTGAGGAACAGACTTTTCCCATTGCCATTCTTTCAATTTGATTCCTGGAGGTGAATCTACACTTTGGTGCGTATAGCCCTAGTGAAGCCTGAACTCTTTTCCCATGCTAATCCCTTATTTTCCTGAGCCTTGTATGAATGTGTGTGTGTTAGGAAATTGTGTGTGGTTTTGACTATTAATAAACTGGATATTAACTATAGAAGTTTGCCCCTGCTCTATTTCTGGAATTCCCTGATCTTCTCCATATACATAATGGGAGACGACCTCACAGGACTATTGTAGCAAGCCCCCTCTTGTGATATTGAGCTAATGTAGGTGCGGTACAGACCTCCCAAAAAGGGTGGCCTGCCAGTGCCTGTTTTTCCACTGGAGGGAAGCCTTAGCTGCCAAATGGCGCGGCTTCCTGCCGGAGGAAAAAGAACCCGCAAAAAGCGGGTTCTTTTTATGCCACGGTAGTGGTGTAACAAGTGCGCCATTGGCACACTCATTATGTAAGTGCTGTGTGGCACCGTGAGGATGCTGCACGGCACTTACGTAACAATGGCGGTGTAACGGCTAACCTCTCTTCTATGGCAGGCGCTTGGGACTTCTATTATCCCACCCCGCTGCCTGCCAATTCCTGTAACGAACCCCCTTTAATGTATGGCGGGTTCACCGTATTATTCAATATAGTAGCGTGGGTAAACAGATATGGCCGACACGTCTTTAAGATGAAACAAAACCATATGAACTTTATTGAACAAGATGCTTAACAGATATGACTTGAACTTAGTTCAGGCGCGTTCCTTTAGGTTACAAATGTATTTTTCCCCTCGTTACTATGTACCTTTCATCCCCTCTATCCTCTTTATCTGTCCTAGGATTTCTCTGTCCCTCTCTGGGTAATTCTTTTAATATCCCAGCCACTACGGTTGCTCTATATCTCAACCAAACTAGTAACTCAAACCTCTCTGCCTGGGTCTAGTTACATAGAGTCTCTCCTTTCTAGACTCTTTAACTTAACTCCTGTCCCTCTTTGGACCTACTCCTATTAATTTGTCTTCCCTAACCTCTCCTCCAGCCTCTCCCCCTGGGTTCTAACCCTCTAACTGCCTCATAACCGCGAACATTCCAACTGCCCATCCCCAATGGATGCCCAGAACGTTCACAAATCCCAGCCCTCATTTCATTGGCTGGCCCTCAGCTGCCTCCTGATTGGTCAGCTGGGCGTGCTCTCCGTTACAGGCGGCACCCATGTAAACAGGTCACTGCCATTTTTATGCCCTCGTCACATGACGAGGGTGCCCGAAAGGCCGGTATGTGCCAGGCCATAATAACAATAAAATTGCCCTAATCAGACCCTTGGCTACACCAGGGTATTGTGGACCTTTCTCTCTGCAGTGGTGGGAAGGGGTTCACAGATGGAGAAGAATGTCTGCCACTCAAAGCTTTCTTTTTCAGGAGGTAAAACATATTCTCTGCATCATTCTTTGTCATTTCAGTAGTTGAAATGGGCAAATGGAGTCATGGCAGAAGTGGATCTGGGGAGGTATTAAATCCACTGGATCTAAAGATCATTTGTTTTTATATTTATTTTTTCATTGGTAATGTCAAACACCAGGCCAAGCAGTGGCAGTGTAATATGATATTCCTGTAGCTAATATAGCTATTTGCTTTCTTTGAAATGATGATACAAAACCAGAATAAGACAGGTGCAGTTTTCAAAACTAGAAACAACAATAACAAAAAATCCTCTACCATGGCACACACCCAAAAGAATTTGTGGCCTAGTCATTCTTCTCCTGCTGTGCTACATGAGATCAAATGTCATATTCCTCAGTTCATAATAGAGTAATTTCCTCAAACTTTGTTCAAGACTTTTTAGGTTCCCTGGCCAAATGCATTTTACCCAGAAGCTGGAAAAATAATTCTGGTTTCCTGATTAGGACTTTCTGAGAGCCCTGACCTCATAAAGTAAGGCTGTTAAGAAGCGGCGGGATGCTGCCCCTTTCCTAGCCAGTTTGGGGCCACAGCAACCTCATGCAATGGCCCCAATCTGGCCTTTCAAAGACAAAAAAAGGAGTTTTAAAAAGTGGCTCCTTTTTGCGCCCTCAAATGGGTGCCATAGCCACATTGTTGTGGCTATATGGCACTCCTTTGGCGCTGTATCGTATGGACATAGCACTGGAGGAGCGCCATGACACTGCGTGCCATGTGGAGTGGTGCACAGCATCAGGGAGCTCTGGGGGGCAGAGTCAAGTGTGCATCGTGAGGACACTATGCCCCGACTCCACCCCATGCTGGTCTTAATGGCCAGTGTGTACAGGGTCTAAATTTTCCTAGCCTTAATTCTCCCCATAAACGACTGAGAATGCTAGACATATTCCATTATTTATTTAAAGAATTGTCACAGTATGGGGATGGCTGTTTTGCCTCTCTCTGCTTTCTTTTAATAGGCTTTAGGCATTGCCTTATTAGGTTAGTGAATTATTAATATTAGTAATAAAATAGCAGTCACCTTTCATGACAGTTCTGTCCTAACTAGTACCTATTTGTCCCAAGAAATCTTGTTTCCCCAGTGAGTAGGAACATTAATAAACTGAAAAACTACTGAAATGTAGATTTTATGCATTATAAGCTTCTTTTAACTGTTTCATATGTTGTATATTTCTTGTTTCAGAACATGACTTCATATCAGCTGCTTCTTACCTCCAAATGTATTTATTATTTCAAAATATAGCATGTCACATCTGTAATTAGAACTGTATGCAAGGTTTATAAGAAAACATGGCCATCTACAAAGCACATGGAGAAATTAACACTATTATCTCACATTCCTGCATTTGGAAAATCAAAGGTATCTGGGCACTCACTGGACTAAAATAGGACACACATAGTGTTGGAGGCACACATCTGTATCATACTTCATGTCCAGAAGATCTGCCTATTTAATATCCATCTACAGCTCCTCTTTTTTTTTTTTTTACCTAAAAGTAATTTAAAAGTAGCCAGGTTTAGTCTGTATAATGGAAGAAGGGTATAAATAAATGAAATAATAATAACTGTGAGATTGGTTGGGATCAGTACTATAACATGGAGATCTCTAAGGTAGCACCTGCCTGAATGAAAGAGGATGCCTACAATGTACATAGGAAGAAAGCCCTTGGGAAAGCTTTTCCCTTCCATGAATTGTATATATGGTAGTAATCTGATTCAGGATCACAGCAGGGAGGAAAAAGTTAAATCCCTGCTGCCTATTCTGGTAGAATTTTGATCAAGATTCAGTTCCTCCTTTGTTATCTTGGGGGGAAAGACACCACTCATCTGCTCCAAATTAAAGTAATGATTAGTGTGCCTGTGAAAACCCTGTGGCGGGTTACAGACGGGCAGGGGAAGACGTCTTGAAGGTGTCTTCCCCTGAATACGGAGCCTCCAGACCGCCCACCCTCGGGGCGTGGCTCAGGTGTATGGGGCTTCCACACCGGGAGGCAGTGAAGACGCCTCACCTGGGGCCATTTCTTACCTGCAGCTTCCATACCGCCACCTCGCAGGATGCTGCAAAGAGAGAGGCAGCTTCCGCATGGGTGGCCGCAAACGCGGCTTTTTTTTCTTTTGCTGGCTGGCGGATGCGCAGCTGCGCAGCTGCCCCAGTCAGCACCGGCGGCAGAAAGCATATGTGCACATTTAAAGCGCCCAGGCCCCATTAAACATTTCCCCCCGCCCTACCCAAGAACAAAGGTGGCCTCCTGCCAGCTGCTGATCAGCTGGTGTTGGTATCCTTGTCCACTTGCGCGTTGCCAGTGTCATCAGCAGCATGGATGCCTCCTCTCCTTTGATCCCCGCGCTCTTGCTGAATCTGCAATGCACAGCCACAGCTGTCGCTGCTGCCACCGCTGTCCCCCTGCCATCTCCCATCACCTCCCTTGTACATATGTACATATTTAAAGTTTTAGCGTTTTTTATTGTTAGGTGAAAATGGCCCAGGAATGTGTGTAGGGGTTCACTTTAAATTCCAAACTTTTCCTTATCACTTTCTCCAGCCAAAACATCTGCCAGCAAAACTTACAACTTTCCACGATTCTAGCAGCGCATGCGTACATGTTGCTCTAGGGTTAGGGTTACGAGCATTAAAATAGAGTGCAGCTGCGCCGCAGCTTCCACAGCTGCATGGCATCTGACGCTGCAATTAAAGCCTGACTGCAAACCGCGCATGTCCCGGGACCCCGACTCATTATGCGACGCAGCAGACACGGAACTTTTAAATGGGCAACTTAAATTTGCAGCGTGACAATTGTGGCGTACCAGTGCAGCAGCTTATATACAGAGATGCGCACGTACGCCGCTTATCAAAAAGAAGCAGAAAAAAGTGGCACCTTTTTAATGCCGCTTCTTCCCGCTTGGGGCATGCAGGTGGCGCGTTCATGACAGCATTCAGGTAAGGGCCGTCTAAAGGCTATACCTTCATGACATCATGAGCACACCCCTTTTTACCCGTCTGTAACCCGCCTGTGTGAACAAGATTTATTTGTATTTGTGACATTTTGTTTGGGACCAATTTTTTAAATTTAAAATTTAAATATTCAAAGCAGTTTACAGTACAACAGAAACAAATTTCATAATAGATAAAAAGAATATAACAATGAATCTTGTATAATAATTAGAAAGGAACTCCCAGAAGTCCTAGCCAGCATAGCCAATAATTGAGAATTCTGGGAGCTAAAGTCTCAAACATCTGAAAAACCAAAGACTGAGCATGACTGGCTATATGGATGGTGATATGGCCTTCTTAATTTTCTGAGCCCCTTGATTGGCTGAAAAGATGCTGAGTGCTCTTTCAATTTCAATGAAGAAAATTGTCTATTTTCTTGAAAAATCTGGAGGACAGTAGGTGATATTTAGTGATATTACTCTTCCATATTTTATATCAGGGATGGCCAGCATACAGTCCACAGGCTATTCAAATGCCCAGTGTCCAGTGCTCTCACATTTTTAAATCCCTAGTCAATCTAGTTTCCCAAACAGAAACTATCTGAACTGTCCAACTCTTTTGCCATATAAAAGGGCAAAACAATAAGTAGGCTTGTGACACTTAGAATGCTAACAAATTTATTTTAGCTTAAGCTTTCTACATTATTGTGGTTGTCCTCATACAAAACTGTACTGTTTTTGTATAGTGGTAATAAAGAACTTTGTTGCCTTCAAGTCATTTCTGACTTATGGTGACTATAAGGTGAACCTATCACCCGTTTTTTATGACAAGGTTTGTTTAGACAGGGGCTGCCTTTGCCAAGCTCTTGGGCTCAGAATGCCCAATAGGGATCCATGGTTGAGTAGGGATTCAAGCCCTGGTCTCATGAGTCATAGTCTCAAACCACTCCACCATGTTGTCTCTACAATCTGTTAAAATCCTAATGGGAAGAACGCACATAACATTATTTCCTGACTTTCTGGATAAGTGTGTTTGGGTATAGAGTGAGTTTGACACATCACAGGCTATTGCATAAAAATGCATCCCCTCTGTTCGTACAAGAAATAACAAAGAAGTGATCATGATTGTGTACTCCTGCATGGCAGAGGGTTGGACTGGGTGGCCATTATAGTCTTTTTCAATTCTATGATTCTATGATTCAGAAAACCCGAACCCCTCAGATGTATGTAGCAAGTCAGAAATAAGCAAGAAATAAAGGGCCAGATATTTCACATTGCTTGTTTTGCTTCATAGGATGCAGAAGAATACAAGTTTGTTTGATTAACCATTTTTAGTTTATTTACATCCAGAATATGTCAGGGGTATTATTCCTCCTGTACTTTACTCTGTATGCTAAGGATTAATAAAAGTAAACAAATCAATAGATCCTTGAAAATCTTTTTTTTTTAACCAAAGAAGAGTAAGCGGGTAAACCCAATCCATGAACTGGGTTATTGTCAACCATATGGTTTGTCTGTAGGTTTAAACTAGGAGATAAGATGGGTTTTTTTAAATAAATAAATAAAAAACAAAACAACGCTACAACACAATGCTATACTCAGAGGTAAGCCACACAGAATCAAGTTAGATTCATGCTCAAGTGAAAAGATACAGGACTGTTGCCTTAGAAATATAATTCATGCAAAAATGTAAGAGCTTTGGAAATTCAAGGTTAGTATCATAAATAGAAGTCATCTGAAAACCAGTCATTGAATTACTAGACCAATTTGCATTTTACTGTGAGAAAAGCAGTAAGCTTTGGAGGGAAGATTTACAACAGTGTGTGTGCCATTGTCTGACAAACAGCAGGGGTAAGGTGAAGGTTAACAGACAAAAGTTTGCCAGTTATAGATTTGCTTGAAGGACAAAAGCTACAATATCCTTCTACTCTCCTACTCTTCTATCAGCTTTAACATCTTGCTCAGTCACAAAGCTGAGTCTGAAATATTGTCTATAGATAAAAGATTTGGTTGAGTCTAGCTAAAATCCTTGCTCTTTGGTAGATAGATGGGATCTGGCTGAAGGCATAATGTGCCAAAAGATAGAGTATACATGCAAATATTCTTAATAACTTACAATGAATGGTACATTTACCAAGATACAAAGTAACAAACAAGACAAATATTTCAGGACACTGGGGTATTTGTTGCTGCAGCTCTTGGAGTTGTTAACTTTTTTGGCACTTTTTGGCACCAGCTACAATGTTTGATCCCCATCTTTGTATGGGTTTTATTTAATTCTGAGAAAAATCACAATAATATATTCCCTTCTCTTGTCCTTCCCCATTATTTCTTTTTCAAAGAGTTATAGCATTATAAGGTATCAGTACAATGACATGTTTGTGTTATAATTCTAAAAAAAGGGTTTATAAAATTCAGAGAGACAAAGATTTACCTTTCAAACCATAGGTCCATCTCAGAGGGAAAAGAAAACAAAACTCTGGCTGAGCTCTAGTGCATATTCAAGAAATCACTATGAACAATCCCTCCTGCAAAAAGAATGGAATGAGTGGATGTGGAGGTGATAACAACTAGCAAAACCTATGGAGCTATATTCTGAGAACTCAGGCTTCTTTAGAATGATCTGGAAAAGCCAAAAGATTCTTATTTCGCTTGTCTTTTAAAAAAACCTACTCTGTATTTATTCATACGAAGTCATCAGAATCGCCCAACATATTTTGCTGCTTTGGACAAATGATAAGATGGTACCCACCTGGGATGGACAACATTGTCAGTGTGGGGGCTCTTTCACCAGACCTGAAAGCACCAGGGCAATTTAGGAGAAAAAACAAGCTGAGTAGCACACACAATTATATCTCTAGAAATTCCCCAAGAGCCTAAGAGGAAAAATAGCCTCTGCCCCTAATTATTTGCTAACTGCGGCAATTGCCTCCTCTGTCTTATGGTAGGGCCAGCCATAATCATTTGTTTGTTTTATTATGTATTTACTTATTTGATTTCTATGCTGCCTTTCTCACAGATAGGGATCCAAGATGGCTTACAGATAAAATAAGGTTAAAACTTTCCAATAACATTTTTAAAAACCATTAAAAACCAACCTCCTAAAAGACTGCAAAATTACATAAACCTTACAAAGTTTAAAACAAAACTAGAACACCCTCCTCATATAAAAGGCTCCCTGACAATAATTATATATTAAAAGCCTGAAAACATCATTGATTAGTCCTTTTCCTTGACAAGCGATAATCGTATGGGAAGATTTTGATATATGAAAACATTTTTTCTCTTTCCCCCTAATAGATATTATTAAAAGAGCATTTAAACTAGTTAATTACTCTTCCCAAGTTATAGTCTCATAATAGTCAATACACATCAAACAATTCAACCACTCAGTATATGAGGCAAAAGTTGAAATAATATAAAGGTGGTTAGAAAAAAAAGGGTCTTTTTCTACTCTCTTTTCCTCTTACTTTTGTTTTTCTTTTATGAGATGAATTAAATAACAATAATCATGGATTCTCATGAAACACAAGTTGGGGAAGTTTGGACTGTAAACATCTTTGCTTCAATATGTTTCACCTCAGTGCAAGAAAAGCCAAGATCTCCCCAAATTTGGTCTCAGCTGATATTGCTAGCATCGAGATTCACCCAGTACCACCAATGTTTGCTATGGCCAGATCTCTGTATGGAAGTTACATTTTTGTAAGTGGATCTGCATATGTGAGAATGAGAACTGGGCAGGTTTGCAAAGTCATTATCTAGTAGAGGGTAACTGTTATGTTACTGCATAGCAGAGCCAGCAACAAAACTTTTGCACAAGGAACCAATGTGCATTGGACACTCTTGCCATTGTGCCAATACACATCTTTATAATTCATTAACAAGTTTTCTTAGCACCTCTGCTTCTTGGCTAAATATATGTAAAGTTATGTTAAGTGAAATATGGGATTCTGCTGTATAGTTATATCACACTTTTCCTTCACTTCTCCTTTTCCTATGTTATCCTCACAGAAATCCTGTGAAGTCAATCAAACCAAGAGGTTGAGAGAGCAATTAGCTCCAATTGAAGTGAATTCACCCAGATCTGTACACATATAGATACATTAGCGAATGGTAATCATTGAAAATGATTCTGCTGTGGGGCTAGCAGTGGAGTACATCACAATGTGGTAATGTGGGGGAAATAGCCTGTTCTTTTCCACAGTTTTGTCACTTGTTCTTTCAGTGTGTGTGTGTGTGACAGAGAGAGAGAGAGAGAGAGAGCACACATAGTAAGTGCATCCTGGATATAGGAAATACCAGTCTATGGGCTTTGCCTGCTCCCTTTTTGGCCAGAAGTCAATAATTTCTACCTTATTATATCTACCTGTGTTAACAATTCTGATTCTCCTTTTTCATCTTTCTTAACTATCTCTCAAGCATTTATAAGTAATCTATATTTTAAAGATACATATTATATTTGTATAATATAGCAGCTAAATGAAATTAAGGGTATAATTGAGGCTTCTTTATATTTTAGAACGTATTGACTTTATAAGGCCTAAAACATGGTCCTTTAAAAAATATATTTTCTTCTGTGTTTTCCTTTCTGTCAAAGGTGCTTGTGCTATGTTCAAAGACAGCTGCACACCAAAGATTTGTTATTGTCCAAAGATGCTTCTTTAGATAGCAAACCAAAAAAGCAGAACATAAACAAGAGCAAACAGCCTGACTGGTAAAGGAAGTGTCAAAATAGCAATTTATTAAGGTGAATCACAGCATCCAAGGGGCATAGGCTTATCATTTTACATCCAACAAATGCCTGAATATAAAAATAAATAACTTTGAAGGGAAATACAAGTAATCACTTAGGTAAAGAAATGCAATTTTCCCATCTAAAAGTCTCTGTTTCAACACTCTGCCCTCTCCTCTCAGAAAACAGACTTGTAATAAAACAAATTGCATCTCAATGAGATTAACCTTTGAAGATTTTATTTTATTTTATTTCAAGCATTTATACCCTACCCCTCAGTCAAAAAGGCTCCCAGAGCAGCTTACAACTTGTTAATTTGACAATCCCTTGCTCTCAGGTTTACAGTTTAAAAAGGCACAAAACCCAAGGAAAGGGGGATCGCAGTGTGTGAGGGGTAATTAAGTCCAACAAATGGTGGCTGCTCTTCTCTTCCTCAAAGGTTAGAACATTTAGTTTGGGAGAGGGTGTTTTCTAAGCCGCTGGAACCAAGGCACAATGGTAACCTTCCCATGTATTCTCTCCTTCAGAGGTCTGAGCATTGGCAGCTGGAATGGAGGAATGATCTTTCATCAACCACTAATAAAGTTGATCCCCTTCTAGCCCCAATTTCACTTTTGTTCACATACCAGCTGATCCCATTTCCAGACAATTGGCTGGCAATTGTGTCCACCCACTTTAGATGAAGTTTCTGCCATGCTCAACATAACTAGCATTTCCCCACTGTGTTAACTGGGGAGTTTCTCATTTAGTTGTATATGTTGTACAGAGAAGTTTCTTTCATTTAAACTCATTTGCTTGGAAATGTGAAGTCCTTGTTCAAGGGTTTTTCTTCTATGAAACAAGCCAAATTGGCAACTAAATTTGACATGGGGTACAGCTCATTCTAAGATATGCAAATGACACCATACTACTGGCAGAAAACATCAAAGACTTGGACGAATGATTAAGGAAGGTCAAAGAAGAAAATGCAAACTGCTGAACTTAAAGAAAACAAAAATTATGACCACAGAGGATTTACATCAACTCATCCTGGACAATGAGGAAATAAAAATAGTTAAAGAGTTCTCATATCTTGGATCAAACAATGAACAGAATGGAGACTGCAGCCAAGAAATCAGAAGAAGACAACGAATGGGAAGAGCAACTATTAAAGAACTAGACAAGAGCTTAAAGAGTAAAGATATACAAGTGAGCACTGAAGTTAGATTCATCCAAGCCATTGTATTCCCCATCACCATGTACGGATGTGACAGCTGGACAGTGAAAAAAGTGAATAAGAAGAAAATCAGTTCAACTGAGATGTATTACTGGAAAAGAGTGCAAAGAACATCATAGACATACAAAAAGAAAAAAAAATGAGCCCTTCACTAGATCAAGCCTGAAATCTCTCTAAAAGCCAAGATAGTCAAACTGAGGTTGACAGACTTTAGCCTCATTATGAGAAGACATGACTCAATAGAAAAGACAATAATACAAGGAAAGGCAGAAGGTAGTAGAAAGAAAGGAAAACTGCACAATAGATGGATAGATTGAATCAAGAAGATCATGACCAGGACCAGGAGGAGTGGAGGATAGGGGGGATTGGAGGTGTCTCATCCACAGGGTCGGCATGAGTTGGGGTCAACTCAAGGGGATTAAAAATGCATCCCTGAGATTCTAACTCCTGCAGCTTGGATGCTTGAATCACATTCCTCATGTCAGATACAGTTTGACTCGGTTTTTGTGAATTAACACCCTAAAGCTCTATCCTGGGAATGTGTAATACATTTATCTTGAGCCTTTACAATAGATTGGTATTTATGGCCCAATTATTCCAGGTGAATAACTTTGTTAGTTGTAAGGATATGTAATCACAAAATGTTTCAGTTGATATAATAAATAGGTAGTTAATCCTCAGATGTACGGAGAGAAAGATTTATCTCAATATTTTCAGGCGAGAGCACAGTTACAGATGCTTAAGTTCCATTAAAATCAGGAGGAATTTAATATGTCGAATTGTCTGATGAGCTAGAAAGCTAAAACACAATCAATGCGCTGTGCAATTAAAGTCAAGTTTTTGTGTCCTTTAAGTATCATCATTGTTATTTCTACATGGTTATTCCCTCATCAATCCACCATGCTGTTCCTGGAATGCCAGAACACAGGCTACATTTGCCGATCTGTTTAAATGACTGTCATTCCCATTTGTCACTGGTTCCTGTCATACTTTGATCAATTTCTGTCACAAAAAAGCAAGTCAAATATAAATAAATAAACAAATTATTTGAACTGCAAAAATAATGCACTTTGACAACACTTTAACTACCATGGTTCAATGTTATGTAATTCTAACATTTATAATTTTTTGTTGCACCAGAGCTCTCCTGCAGAAAAGGTAAATATCTCACAAAACTACAGATCTCATATATCCAGCGCACAGAGCTGTGGCAATTAGAAGAATTAAACTATATTATTTCTGCAGTACTGATTCAGTCTTAGACCACGTGGTAGCTGTTGGAAATATTACTTTTTGCAATTAAGACTTGGAATGACAATCATGCTTTCTTTGAATCCTTGATGTTATAGTCCAAATAGTAAATCATCCAAGATCTTGGAGAGAGAGAATGAGAGAATGAGGATATGACTTCTTTTCCTCAGTAAAAGTAAACACAGGTAAAGGTTTTTCTGTGTCTTCAAGAAAGAATAAACTTGCCAGGGAGAATAAGCCCACCATCTCCCTTCCAGTCTGATCTCAACAATACTGGAAAAACCACACAGAAGTGATATGCATGCCACAGTGTGATGAACAATAGGAACGGGTGAGAAATCCGTTTCATTTCATTTTTGACCAGTATTTCTCCAATTTGCACCTACTGGAACTGAATGAGGAGCTGAACATTGTTTCTAGTTTGTACACTGTACATTTCTGGGCTTCTGGTGTGATTCCTGTGACCACAGAAATGTGTAAATTTAGAAGATGTCCACAGTTAATTTGTACTTTTAAAAAGGGTATGTAAAATCTCATAAAAACTTTCATGCAAAACAACAACAACACCCTAAACAAACTTTGCAGTTCTATATAGACATGAGTTGGAAAGAGCTTCAAGGCAAAAATTAGAGAACTGTGAGAAGCTCATATGTTTCTGATTGTCACACCGTAATAACTAGTCAAAAGTCAAATTATACAATGAGACTTTTGTCTAAAAAGCCCCCCTTCCTGCCTTCAGCCTCTCCCACATCCACTACATGGCAAAACACTTCTGAAGTTTTGAAACAGTAAAATATATCTTTCAAGACAGCATAGAGAATTGTAGGCCAAAACACATTGCACAAATAATCCAGTTTGAGACTGCTTTAACTTCTCTTGCTCAATGCTAGGGAATTCTGGGAACTGTAGTTTTGTGAGACATTTAGTCTTCTCTGTCAGAGACCTCTGGCACCAAAACAAACTACGGGCTCATTCCCACTATGAAATAAAGTGAATTGCCGATCTGTTTAAATGACTGTCATTCCCATTTGTCACTGGTTCCTGTCATACTTTGATCAATTTCTGTCACAAAAAAGCAAGTCAAATGCAACCCCCACCCCAGTTTTTCCAGACATAAGTTTCCTATCAGTTCTTTTGAAAATAATCAATTCTGAATCATATTCAATGAGTGGGAATGACAAATCTGAATCACATCATTCTGGAGGGGAGGTACTAATGACAGAGGGGTGTTTATCACCCCTCCTCAGAATTTCACACACACACCAGTGCTGCCTTTTTGCTTGTGGTGTGACCTATGGGTGCATGGTGTTTTGGCTTGTTTTGTTTTGTTTTGTTTTTTTAAAGTCATAGAACATTCAATTCATTGATTCTGCAACTACTTGCAAAGGCAAGTAGTTGCCAAACCAATGAACTTATTCTTTGATCAATTTATTGTTTAAAAAAACATTGAATGAGCCATGCCTTGCTTTCCTCTTCCTCCTCCTCAAGCTGCACTGCCCCTTGCTTTTCCTCCTCTTTCTCCTCCTGTCTTGTCTTCGGCTTTCTCCTCCTCCTCCTCCTCCTGTCTCACCTTCCTGTTCCTCCTCTTCCTCCTCCTGTCACTTTCCTCTTCCTCCTTTTCCTCCTCCTACCTTTTCTTCCTCTTCCTTCTCCTTCTTTTCCTGCCATGCCGCACGTTCCTTCTTCTCTTCCTCCTCCTCCTCTGCCCCACCTGCTGATGATTGACATTCATTTTGAAGTGGCGCAAACTAGTGGGGTGACAATTGTGCCAAAAAAGAAGCGATTAGACTGGGATAATGAAAAAGATCCAGTTTCACAGTGGCAATGATGGACCTTTTGTAATCGATTATCAACACAGAGCAAAGGTAAATCAGAAATTGGTTTAAAATGTAAGTGGAAATGAATCCTACAATTCCCAGGATTCCCTAGCACTGAGCCAGAGCAGTTAAAGCAGTCCTGTACTGGATTATTTCTGCAGTGTTTTTTTTTTTTTTTTTACTGTAATCTTCTAACAAATATGCCACTTGGTTTTTTGGTTCTAAGATGCAATGTCAACATTCCTAAAGAAACTCTTGGGACTAAAATCCATGCCATATAAAGTGCTGGTCTAAATAGAAGCTGTGTTTTATGTACTTCTAATGTGTAATTGATATTCACAAATGATTTATAGGAACATCTCTCCATTAAGTGGAAAACACTCTAAATGTTCTATGCTGTATTGTATTATAGTATATTCTCCTTTTTCCCCTCCCATGCAGTGGCATGACCTCTGCCACCAGATAAGGTTGGTACTAGAATACCTATTAATATCATGACCAAATATTAACAGCTGTCCAGTGTCGCGGAAAATGTTGTTTTGTGTTTAGTAGACCCTGATAGATAGTGTCACTTAATCTGGTGGTTCAAAGCTGGGAAAAGGCCAATAGCTAGGAATGGACTAGGAGAGCAACCATTCCTGATAGCAACAAGCTTGAAGAGTTCTCATAGATATTAGGATTGGAGATGGGTTATGCTTACACACACCAATCTCATTTATTTGTTTCTGTTTTAGATAATCTCAAGGATCCAGCTTCCAGTTACCTTACTTGGGTGAAGGGGTTGCATTCTAGACTAGGGGACCCATTATTCAACCAAAGAGATAAGGATTGTTGGTCCTGGAATAGTCGATGTAGAACTAATTGTTTAGGGGACCAATTCTTCTACTTGCAACACATCAGCTAATGGACTGTGATTCTTTGTCGGCTATAAAGCTTATTGTATAGCAATGTTGTGTGTCAGTTTTTGGTGCCGAAAAAAGTCTTGGGGATCCCTGGGATTACAGCCAATTCCAGCTCAAAACACTGTCTAAGTATAAATAACCTATTTCTTCAGGATGGGAAGCCTCACCTTCCAAAGGCCTTGAAATGCCCTCAATGGTTAAGCCCTCTGAAAGCACACATTCATCATATATTGATCGTACATCATATATTGATCACACACATTCATCATAGATTGATCATTGCAGATTATTTCTGTAAACCTCCTACCAGAGATGTATTTCTTTGCTAATTTTCTTCTCCAAGGATTCAGTGAGTAATTTTAATAATTGTCATCCCTCTAAGAGAAAGTCACATTTTGAAGACTATTTCCAATTTGGGATTTATTCTTGCAGTACATGTTTTTTGCACAGAAAGAAATATTTTTTTTGCATAGAAAACAGTATTTTCTGAGCAGGAAATAATATTTCTGCTTCATAATGTTATTCTCCATGCAGCAAATGCTGCTTTAGAGCAACAGCAATAGCAAGTACATTTCTATACTGCTTATCAGTGCCCTTAAGTACTTCCTAAGCAGTTTACAATGTGTAAGCTAATTGCCCCAACAAGCTGGGTACTCATTTTAGTGACTTCGCAAGGTTGCCAGGCTGAGTTGACCCTGAGCTTCTGGGTGGTATTGAACTCACTACCTTGTGGTTTGTGAGTAGGGCTCACCAGGGCACCAGCAGGACTCTTAAAGAAGGATTCTGTACTACAATTGCACATAATATTTTGTTGTTTTGGTGAAGAATACTGAATTTTCTGCACAGGAATCAGTATTTTTTTAAAAATAGAAATGTTATCTTCTGCAAAGAAAATACTACTTTTCTGTCAAAAAATGTGTGAAATTTGCAAAGAAAGGGTAACTTAAAATTTTTGTCAGTCAAAGATTCTCCTTGTTATGGCTTTCTGACACTTGAGACCACTTTAAAAATATTTTTCAAATATTCTTTCTATTGCTAGCCAACACTTATAATCTGCTGTCTGCTGCATTTTATATTGTGCTTTTGATCTTCTCTTTACTTTATTGAACAAGACAGAAAGAGTCAAAGTAAGAAAATGGTTGTTCCAGGGAAACTGCTCACCCAGAGGTGACAAGCTATGAGAGAAACATTACAGTCTTCTTTGAAAACTGAAGCAGTTCAGAAAGAACCATTTTGCCTGAGGTATTCAGAACAATGTTCTTACCAATTGTCCTTTAAACTAGAATGCATTCTAAAAATAATCCAGGGGGTTGTATTATTTGATACTGCTTGTATGCCTTTTCTGGGCTGGGAAGGGAGATAGAGGCTTCCATTCTTCATGTTAGTTTTATATCTTTCTGGTTGTCACCCTGGTATAGCAGTCATTAACTATAACAACAGCAAGCTGCAAACTTGTCTCCCATATTTATATTTATCACTCAATCTCAGAAGCATGCAAGAAGCACTGATAACAGAGCCTGGTAATTGGAATATGCAATGTCAGCATGTTGCTGTCAGATCACTTCTTTGTACTATAACATGTGGCTTAAAGATCCCTTTGCTGAAATCCTGAGTTATCAAGAACATGAGCTGATTTTAAACTTTTAATAAATTTTGAGGTTTTCTTTGTAGAATGATTCAAATACGATTTTCCAACCTGTGCTGTTTTCTTCTTGTCTTCCCTCTTTTCTCTTGCACACTATATGAAATACAGATATTCTTTTCACTCCTTGGTTATATCAGTTTGATAAATCTGTAAAAACCATGGCTCCATCATATAAAATACCTGTAATCAGGAGTTTTCTGAGCTACTCAAAATTCTCTTCTAGAGAGTTTTACTGCACTGCAGTAGCAGCCTGTGGCAGCCATGTCAGGAGTAGAGTGAATCCAGTGTGGCTTTTAGTCTTTATTTTAAAGGAACTATTCAAGGTGCTGGATCCTATCAACTTGGCTTGTCAACTTGTGTCAGCCCTTTAAAGTCTGTAATAACCCTAAAACAAACTCACTTCAATCCTGTTATGAAAGCCACTAACCAGGACTGGGATGCACTAAATTACAACAAGCATTCCTCAAACTACAGTATCCATCGCAAGAACTAAAATAAAACAAAACAATTAAAGAAGGCAAGACTTTTACCCAAGACTGATCACAACAGATTGAAGAGAGAAAAGGACAGACCCCCCCCCCCACACACACACTATGGTTCACATACAGCTCTCAACTGAAACCACTCAGACACATTATCAATGTACAACCCATTCTGAACAATGATGCCACTCTTTCGAGGACTCTTAGTGGCAGACCTTTACTTGCCCACAGACAGCCACCAAACCTCAAACAGGTACTTACTTACTGGAGGACACACGGCACAGATGGGAACACAGGTACTATGCCTTGCCACAAACCAAGATGCAAACTCTGCCTGCACATTTATCCAATAAATGTCATCACAAGACCTAATGACGTCACCCACAATATTAAGGGGACTGTCAAGTGCTCATCCTCCACTGTGATTTATGCCATATTGTGTCAGCAATGTCCTTCAGCACTCTCCATCTGGCAAACAGGCCAGTCCTGTAGAGTGCTGAAGGGCATTGCTGACACAAGGGCATTGCTGATGCCAGAAGATAAATGGACATAAATCAGACATTAGGAATGGGAATACAAAAAACCAGCAGCAGAACATTTCAATCTACCTGGGCATTCCATCTCAGACATCAGAACAGTGGTCCTTGAATAAAAAAAACTACAAAGGCAGATTAGAAAGAGAAACAGCAAAAATGGAGCTCATCTACAGACTACAGTCCCTGAGCAATGTACTAAACAAAGATGATGGCTTTCTGGATCACTACATACATTTTAACACTATCTGACCCCACTCTCATGGGGGCATCCTACACTCATCTATTATTAGTTTCACCTACAGGCTAGTTTCTCATGCCATACTGGTCTCGCCACTTCATTTCCACAAACAAAGGCTAGTTCCCAATGCCTTTGTTCACAAATTACTATAATTAAAACTGGGGTTGCCACTTCATTTCTATACACAAAGGA
Source organism: Sceloporus undulatus (assembly GCF_019175285.1). Classification (NCBI taxonomy): domain Eukaryota; kingdom Metazoa; phylum Chordata; class Lepidosauria; order Squamata; family Phrynosomatidae; genus Sceloporus; species Sceloporus undulatus. The sequence goes on along the minus strand of NC_056525.1, from coordinate 191,996,898 downwards.
TTTTGAATTTGAATTGACATTCTCTCATAACAATGGCATATATATTTCTGTCTCTGACTTCCACTCTACCATATGCATTTGAGGAAGTAGACTTTAGTCTATGAAAGCTCATGCTGCCAACTTCTTTTTTTCAGTTAGTTTCAAAGGTACCACAAAATCTCTCTACTTACTGATTCTACAGGCCAAACATGGTTATATCTTTGAATTTCACCATATCCACATCATGAAAGCCTCCAGGTGTCACTGATGCACTAACTTGAACTAACTTGAAAATTCTCAATACCTGATAAAACTACAAGTCACAGGATTCTATAAGATGGAGCCATGAAAACTGAATTGGTGCCTGATTGCTATAATTGCACAGTGTAGAAGCAGATATACATTTAGTGTAAATGTTTTAATGATAACCTTCTGAGAACTGTGTTTTTTCTCCTCATGCCTATATTGTATTTTCTGTAGCCTTTCATTTTCAGTCTGATTCTCAAGCCGTTCAATATCTAAATGAAGACACTACTCAAAGTAATTGGCATGGAATTGGAATGATGGAGTGTCATCATTCACTGGGTGTCATCAAGAGACTGATGGTACCCAGCTATATTATTCCTTGTCACCCTCTCTTGAAGAGAATCTTCCTTGACTCAGAGATATGTAAGAACTATATTTCTGTTGCTAATATCCTCTTTCTGGGAAAGGTATTTGAACATGTGGTGGCTGGAAAACTTCAGAGAGTCTAACAATAAATTGATCATCTGGAGCCATTTTAGTCTATTTTCAGGCCTGGATATGGAATTGAAATGGTCTTAATTTTTCTGACTGATGGCCTACTCAAAGGAAAAACAACAGGAGTGCTACAGTGATGATATTTCTGGATATCTCAGCATCTTCTTATATCATTGATCAAAAAAAAATCTTACTTGACTAGCTCTATAGGGTCAGAATAGGAGGCAGAATGATGCATTAGTTCTGCTCCTATCTCTGGAGCCAATTCTAGACAGTAGCACTGGGTAGCCTCCATGACACTATTATATACTAAAAGCCTGCTTGAATAAAAATGTCTTTGCCTGACAGCAAATGGAAAGCAGGGAGGGGGCTGGCCTAGTTTCACATGGAAGGGTAGTCCAGAGGGTGTGAACAGCCACTGAGAAGGCTCTCTTCTGTGTCTCACCTAGTGTGTCTGTGATGGTTGCGGAACAGAGAGAAAGCCTTCCCCTATTGATCTTGGGACCCTTGAAGGAGAGTCACACTATTTCAAACAGTTTGGACCTAAACCATGTAGGGCTTTATAGATTATGACCAGCACTTTCAGTTGTGCCTAGAAATGAACTGGTAGCCAGTGGAACTATTTTAAGAAGGGAGGTATATGCTCCCTATAACTGATCCTGGTCATCATTCTAGCTACTGTATTTTGAACCTGATGAAGTTTCCAAAGGCATGTAGAGTGTGTTATAGTAGTCCAAGCAGGATGTAATCAAGGCATGTATTACCATAGCCAGATAGGACATCTGAAGGAACAGGCACAGCTAGCACACTAATTTTAACTATACAAATGCACTCCTGGCCACTGCTGAAAGCTATGCATCCAGGTTCAGAGATGAGCTCAAATTTAAAGCCTTTTGGGTCTTACAGTTTTCCCCAGTTTGTACAGTTTGATGGCTCAGGAAAGAAAGGCATACAGTTAATATGTAACTGGGACAGAGTGAGAATGTCTGTGAATTGCTGAACAATTCAATGGGGACAAGACTCACAGCTGTTGACAGCCTTGGTCTTAGGGCAGTACTATTGAAAGACATGAGAAAATATTCTTTCCATATGGATATTTCAGCTAACACTTTCATACTATGTATGAAGGTTTTTGGTCTATTATGTATGGTTGTATGTGATAGTGGTTTTGAGTTGGTTCATCAAAGTGTCTTTAAGAAACAGGGAAGAATGAATAATGCACCTATATCTTTGTAATGTCCAAAGGTGAGGTATAAGTCTCAGACTAGAGCGTACTGATATTTGAAATGTAGCATATGAAGAAGATATCAGTCAGAAGGCTATTATAATCCACCTTTACAAATCATGTGTTTCAGTAGTGGGAGGAAGAGGAGGTGGAGGAGGGAGAAGGAGAGGGAGAAGAAGGGACAAAGGGAAGGAGAAGGAGACATTATTTTAGCCATTTTTATTAGCAGCATTAACAATAAAGTTGGGCCTAATTCCCACTTTGGAAAGTCTATGGGGTCACATTCATAAAGTGGACAGGGATTAGTGTAAAGAATGAGGCCAAAGCAAAATAGACAGTATAGATGTCATTCTGACAAATATTGACATTTTCTTATGATGCATACTAAACATAGCTCAGTTCTATGTTTGTCTGCGTAGGAGAAAGCTCAGGTTCATGCTCTCTCAAGGCACCAAATTACAATTCAGATCAATGTAACAGCTTTCTGGACCATCATTTAGAGCTGAGTTCCATGCAGTGGCCTATAACAGCATATCAGTTCTTATTTCCAGTAATTAAAAATAATAACAGAAAATGTTTGTGGACCACATATAGGAATTCCATAGGAGAATCTGGCCTAAGGCTTGTATGTTTTGCAATGTTTTCAATGGGTTACAAGACAATGGTTATAGCTCAGCTCCATACCTACGAAAACAATATCTGTGTGCAACTTCAAGCAAACCATTTATACATCTAAATATGAATCTCCTGATAGCTTACATGTTATACATTTGACTCACAGCTTCAAGCCTCACTTTAACAACAAAGTTCACTACTTCAAGTCAGTTCCTTATTATCTGATGGTGTGCTACAGAACCTCTTTCAATGTTCAAGCCAAAGCTTCAAATGTGTTGCTGTTTCCAAGAAACTGTAACAATAGAAAACTGTAACATACCTGTAAAATAAACTATAAAAGAAAGTATAACAAAAGAAAAGAAAAAAGATAGTTACAGCTCCAGTCTCTGAAGGTCAAGCTTGATGCCATGAGGAGCACATGTTTCCTATGATTTACCTGGTTTTCCCTCTTATAGTAAGGTTTTCCAAGAGATATGTACACCAGCAATCAAACTTGCAAATTATGCCCCTAATTTCCTTCCAAATATCAGTCTCAAAGATAAGCACACTAAATGGAAGATAAATAGAAGAGAAATAATATACAATGAGGATCAGATGTCTTTTATTACTTCAAAGATCATATCTACAAAAGGTGCTAAAAGTATAATCTAGTTTGATTCTAACATAACAAAAGGAACAAGGACTACTAGACTGTCATGGTTAACCAAAATATTTTCCTAGTCAGGTATTTCTCCTTCTTTTCCTTCAAAATCCTTCACTTCTCATGACTGAACTAGATGGGGGACTATAGACTTACATTTTGGTTTCCAAATGAGAAAATCTTATGAGCACTCTCTTAAATAATAATCCTATTGTCTTCAATGAGGCTTCAATGGGCTGTATAAAGTATTGTGTATAGTACTGTACTGTTAGTGTGAAATTTATGGCACAGAAAGTAGGAGAAAGGGGATCAAAAGAGGAACATAGTGTACATGACATTTCCCATATTAACTTATAAATACCTCTTTGGATTTTAGTGTAAATTTTCTCAATCTCTTGTTGTACTTAGGGAAAAATACTGAGTGTATAACATATCATTTTAAAACTACATATGAATCTTGCCTAAAAAATATGAGTTTCAGAATTTGATTTAATATTAAATATTTAAGGTTACTACCTTATGCAAACATATCCAAATACCCCCTCACACTACACAGTTGTAGAACTAAATTTCACTTTACTGCCATAGGTTCATCCTATGACTTCATGTGATCTGCAGTTTAGAGAGGGCTTAGTTAGCATTCTTAGCCAGAGAGCTTTAGTGCTTCCTCAGACTCCAAATTCTGGTTTATTACTTGTCAGAACTCAAGCCATTTATAGATGTGAATTGACCAAATGCACCACATTAATTTTCCTGGGGATATCTCACTTAGGTAATGGCAATGAAAACTACTACTCCCATAAAGATCAAATTGAAAAGCATGCTTTGTTCTGCTAAACGTACGAGCTAAAATGTTAGGAAAAGGACTGGAGGCCAAAACATGCATTTTATGAAAAATCTCTTTGATCCATAACAGCTGTGGATGATTGGAAGGAGGTCCCTTCTTATAGGATATTAATATTTATGCACATCTTTGAGCTGTTTCTGCCTTTGGTTAATTAACTAGAAGAGCTGCGGAGTCCAAAATCAATCTTCTTAAAATTTTATATCTTAACCTTTCTTCAAGTTCGATCAAGGTTCCTCACCTCAACATTTGATCTGTCAGTTCCCCTTGGAAACTTTGACACAGATAATGCTGATAAACAAGTCTTCCCTCCTGGAGATAGCAAATATCTGAAAATGGAATCATGAAGTAGAGCATAAATGAGAATCTGAAGCACAAGGAAAGGTTATTATTTCCTAACATGAGACACAACCACTCATAAGAAGTGTAATTTATTTTTCTTCATCCACATCAATGGTGTTGTGGAGACAAGCCTTATAGGTCAAAGTGTTCTGGCTTTTTGATTTGCAGGGATGATGATATCATCTTCTAGCTCACTCAGACCTCTTGTTCTCCCTCAGCTTAGATGAAATTCACACAGGAGGAGGAACACGTTTTCCCAGGGACTATGTATTATGAATTCTCCATGCTATAAAACAAAGCTTCCGATCCTCATAATGATCCACACAAATGTTAAACTGGGTTGTTTTATGTTTGTTGTGAAAAGACCTATTTAGTAATGCTTTGCATGGTCTTTGGGATGTAATTACATCTCAGAGATGTAATTTTTTGCTGATTTTGTTCTCAAACAAAACAACAGATATTTTCAGCAATTTCCTTTAGGGCAAGAAAATCTTCAAAAACTGCACTGTTTATGAAGACTATTTGCAGTTTGGGACTTATTCTATGCAAAATTTGCACCTTTTTACACAGATTTCTTTGTGAAGAAAATGATTTTCTGCCCAGAAATTATGATAATTATTGTGTGAACTTATCCAGCGCAAAATTCATACATGCTTTTTTAAAATAGGGATTTATCATATTGGCTTTGCTCCTGCAATAAATATGGGATGTAACTTTAAGAAAGCACATCACATTTCCCTGTCACTGGGGAGTACACAGCCCATTTACAACCTGGGCTTCTGCCAAGTCTTTTCAAGAACAGGAAAATCCCATTCTTGAAAAGACGTGAGAGGAGCCCAGAGAAGCCCAAGTTGCAAGCGGGCTGCATACTCCCCTATGAAGGGGACATGCAATAAGATCCACTTATTTAAAGTTACACTCCACATCTGACATGGGAGCAAAGCTAATGCGATAAAGTCCATTAAAACAACAACAACAATTTTTTGTGTTGGAAACAATTATACACGCACACACACACATATATATATTGCAAAAATAATATTTGCACAAAAGTGCTGTTTTCTGCATGAAATAATATACACATACTGCACAACGTGAGTCCCAAACTATGCAGAATAACTCTAGAAACTTTTATCAGTCCAGGAATCTCCTTTTCAGGGTTTTCCAGCATTTGAGAAACATGCTTTTGCCCATTTTTGAATACTTTCAAATGGTAAAAAAATTGGCTTTTTGAAAATATTTGAAAAAATTTGAAAAACATGTTTTTTGAGTGCCAAGAAACTCTAATGGTAAAAATCCTGCACTGGCAAGAATCATAGCAATTCAGGACTTATTCTGCACAAAATTTGCATGCTGTTGTTTTGTGCAGAAAATAGTATTTTCTGTGTGGAAATGAAGATTTCAACACAGAAATATTAATTCCTGTGCAGAAAGCTGTAATTATGGATTTGTTTTAGATAAAGTATTTTTTGTATAGGAATCATGAAAACCTATTAATCACACTTAAAGAAGCAAGTGCATCCCAGCATTTGATCATCGTAATGTGTAACCTGGACTCATGACAAGAAGCCACTGTTAAGACAAAATATGGAGAAATAGAATGGATTCTAATTGGCAAAGAGGTCAGGCAACCCTGCATTGTTTCATCCTATCTGTTTAACTGGTATGTTGAATATATTATATGCAAAGCAGGATTAGACTCGGAGGAAGGAAGCATCAACAATTAAAGGCATGCAGCTGAAGCCATACTACTAGCTGAAAAGAGCAAAGACTTGGAAGAACTACTGAAGAAAGTACAAGGGCATGTTTACAGTTAAGCATTAATGAAATATAAATAATGACCACAGAAGATACATACAATTTTAAAGTAAATGATGAAGACATTGAAATAGTCCAAGATTTTCCATACCTTGGCTCAGTCATTAATTAGAAACTGCAGTCAAGAAATCATAAGACAACTAGGACTTGGAAGGGGAGCAATGTGGCCCCTCTTTGTCATGGTGGGACATAGAATAGGGATTCTTGATGAACACAATAAATCAAGAGTGGGATCATAACTGAGGAAGTGGTTTTTCTAAGAGCCTGGAATAATAAAATAGATATAGAACTGCAATGTAAATAAAGAAAATTTCAGACTTTAAAATTTCATCTTTCTCTCCCTCTCTTTCTTTGTTTTGCTTTGACAATTTATATAACACTCCTTAGGCTTCCAAAAGCAAAACCTTTGGATCTGTCATAAGAGACAACAGTCCTACTGTGAAGGTAGAAGAAAATAAACTGAATCAAATATGTTTGACTTGAAAAACCTGTTGGAATTTTAGCCTCTATAACTGATTACTTATTTTTAGAAGTGGTAGTGTTAAACTATAATTCCAATTAGAAAACTTAATGATGTCTTTTATGTAAAGAGAACATTTTATTTTGTTGTGTTGTCACATGTAGCTTTATCAGTTATCAAAATATAATTTTCACATATCGCACTTCCCTGCCATAAAATGTTGTCCTTGCATCTGTCAGTGATCAGACAGATATCTAGTAAAAGCAGATAAAAGCCATTCCTGAGCAAACTCAAACAAGATGCATTTTGCTAAAGGCTTTGAAGGGAGGCCAGGTAATATACCTCTAAAGATGTAAAAGACTCATAAAAACTGTCTACCTGCCTGTATCTGCTAAAGTCTGCTTGCCATATGTGCAGACTGCAGCTTTCATACCAATGAGAGCTTTATAAAATACAAGAGAAATATTCCACTTTGCTCTTAATACAACTACCAATCCCCACCTAACTCCCCCAAACTCAAATAGCAATTCAATAGATGACAATAACAACTGCTACCCCCTCGAATGTGGTACAGAATTCATTCTTCCTTGTTTTTGGAGTACAGTAGTGTTGAAGGAAAATGGCTGCACTGCTGTTGCTCAGTACAGCAATGGGGGAACAATCATATTTAGAAAATATGTTTTTTTTAAAAAATTTAATCAGTGATACATTTCAGTGTACAGATGAAGATGGTCACTCACCAATTTCTATGGGGTGAAATGGGTGGACCAAATGAAGTCACTTCCAACCACTTTGTGGGCTTGCTCATTAAATGATGCATGCCTCCAAAGGAGCTAGACGCTGCACCATCCAGCTCCTGAGCAAAAAGGAGCCAGGATAATCTGACTCTTGGTGGCACCAGTCGGCTCCTGCATAAGGTAGTATGTATTGGGGGCAATGGTGGCAGTCTGGCCATAGTGCCTCCCCCCTGATTTTCTTTGGCATTTCTTGCACACAGGGACATAGGAAACTGCCTACTACTGAGACGTTTGGTCCAGCCAGCCAGTCTTATTTACTATTGCAGGATTTTTAAGTATTTCAGGTTGCATCTGTACTGCAAAAGTAATGCAGTTTGACATTGCTTTAACTGCCATGGCTCAATGCTATGGAATTCTGGGATGTGTAGTTTAGGGAGATATTGAGTTTTCTCTGACAGAGCTCTCTGGTGCCACAAGAAGCTGCAAATCGCAGGATTCTATTACATTCAGATATGGCAATAAAAACAGTGTTAATCTGCATTAATTCTGCAGAGCAGATGCTGCCTTAAGTAACATTCTTTGCTAGCTCTGCCTACTGATCTCTATATTCTTTAGAGATCAGGTGGGCATTTGCCAGGATGGTAAATGTGTTGGATAACTGCTCCTATAGCAATGCTGCTAGTGAGTGTTGTGATTTGTAATCTGAGGCGCCATTTTTGGCAACCCTGGTCTAGATCATCCAAGTCTTGCCTTCTTTACTCATGACTGGGACCCTAATAATCCCCAAATGACACAAAAAGCTCTCCTTTGTCTGTGTAACTTATTTTTAACTTGCCTGCTAATTATACTGATGACAATTTTAGGCTTATCTCCATGCAACCCATGATTAAAGGAAGGAAGGAAGGACAGATGGAATGATGGATGGAAGAAACAAACCTTGGAAATGACCTCCAAGAACAGCATCAGAGCAGAATCATAGTGTTTCTTTTAAGTTCAGGCTGCTGTTTAAACAGATCTGATTTGCTGTGTGATGCACCAATGTGCAGTAATTCAATTGATGCATGCTTCATGTCACAGGATTTCAACTGGGATTTAGATGTGTTGTGAAACCAGCATGTTGCTTTTGTTGTTGCTCTTTTGAATCAAAGGATCAATCATACTTTTGTTCTGTGCTCAGGTCTGATTGTATTTTGGTAAATTTCTCTCTATAAGGCCAAAATGAACAATTTATCTGGCTTTTGTTTAGCAGACTTTGCTTTCAATTTTATGAGCAAAGAAATCTCTGAACTTTACCTGACAGCAATACAACTATGATCTTCATTAGTTTATTCCACAGGACTTATTTTATAACCCTGCATCTGACATGGTTTCTGAGAATTTCAACTGCATGATATGTTATAAAAATACATGATTTTCATGATGGCATTAACTTTATTGAGCTAATTTAGCATTATGAAACAAGCCAAAGGCAGTAATAAAAAGAATATATTTTCCTTCCAGAACAACATTCAGCCCAGCCCAACCAACTCTGAGAGTGAAAACATGTATAATATCAAATATGAGTTTATACGTGATATTGGTAGTAATACTGGTATTCCTGGCATTTATCAAAAGATAATGTAAGTCAACACCAACTTGCCAGTCGGAGGCATACCATTAAACATATTTACTACTATAAATGTCATGACATTTATTGTATACAGATAGTGATGGTAGGGAGTAAAAAAAATCAGGTGAATTTTTTTGTTATGGCTTATTATTGTCAGCTAAGTAGCATCTTTTTCCTGGAGTTTTCAGGGCCAAAATACAAGGCCAGAGAGGAGGTCCTTGTGGTGTCTCACACACACACAGCAAGCAAGGGTCAGCAGGCATACTAGAATTGCTTCTTGGTCAGCTAATTGTGGAAACAGGTAAGTGCTGCAGAACTTGGAAAGTCTTGCCCCCTTGCTTGGAGACCTGGGTTCCATTGACATTACAAAATGATAGTGCTATGATTTAATTTTACCTGCCATGAAAATCCTGGGATTTGCCATTTAGGGAAAGATATTTTGAATAGCTCTCATGAAAATCCATCATGAGAAGGCATGACTCATTAGAAAAGACAACGATGCTAGGAAAAGGAAAATACTGGAAACGCTAGAAGGCAGTTGAAAGATAGGAAGATACTTGAAAAGGTAGAAGGCAGTAGACAGAGAGGAAGACTACAAACCAGATCAGTGTATATCAGATCCATCAGTGAGATGCATGGACTCAATCAGTGAAGTCCTGCAGGTTGAGACTAGGGAGACATGAAGATGTCTCACTCACAGGGTTGCTGTGAGACAAAGCCGACTTGAAGTCCGGTAACAAAAATGACAACTTTGAATTTTCTGCCAGAAGGCTCTACTGTTTCATCAAATTACAGATTCCATAAGATGTTGTCATGGAAATTAAAACAAAAACATAGTGTTATAATTGTGTAGTATTACAAGGTCCTTAAACAAGCACAGCGATTCTCTGAGACTTCAGCAAAGGAGATGCAGGATGTAAACTTAAATAGGTGGATTTTCACACACACCCCTGTGCCCAGGCAGGACTTTCCCATTCTTTAAAAGGTGCAGGAGAAGCCTGGACTGGATACAGGATACCTACTGCTAGGACATGAGGGTGTGTGATAAAATCTGCCTATTTAAGTTTACTCCCCATGACTAGTGTGGGAGGAAAGGCAGTGTTATAATCTCCAAAGACCCCAAGATTTGGCAGCCCTACTTTGGCTACATGGATCAAGAAATACCTCCAAACATGTAAAGAATGATGGGGTAGTTTAGGAATCAGGCTGAGCACAAGACTGAACAATTTGCCCTTAAATGCTTCTTCTATTGAGCACTTCCAAGATTTTCAGTGCAATGGTGGTATCTGCTAAATACATTGTAACTATGCAATTTTCTTTCATTTTCTTTATTGGATTTAGAATCAAAGAATCAGAGAGTTGGGAGAGATCTCAAGGACCATCATGTCCAACCCCCTGCCATGCAGAACACACAGTCAAAGCATTCCCAACAGATGGCCATCTAGCCTCTATTTAAAAATCTCCAAAGAAGGAGACTCCACCACATTCCTCCATCAAACAGCTTTTACTATCAGGATGTTCTTCCTAATATTTAGGTGGAATCTCCTATTCTGCAATTTCCATCCATTGCTTCATGTCCTAGTCTTTGGAGCAGTAGAAAGCAAGCTTACTCCATTTTCAGTATGAGATCCCCTCAAATATTTAGACAGGGCTATAATATCACCTCTTATTTATATAAATCTATATTTATATCCCACCTCTCCCCTCAAAATGGGACTGAGGGAACCTCACAGTAAAACTGAACAAAAGGAAAATGCATTCAAAACAAAACAAAAAGATCAGTGTTAAAACAGAATTAATTTAAAAGTACAATACTGAAATAATTTTAAAAACCCATCTCTTACAAAAATAGAGCAACTGCTAACAAGCCCAGTGCTTAGCAACTGGCCATTGTCAAAAGCCTGCGTTAATGTATGTGTGTGCAGAAGGACAACAGGTAGGATGCCAGCCATTATGGGCTTATTTTCCTTCTGAGGTGGTTTCATTTTGCTAATGTTTGAAAGCACATAACAATTTAGGAAATGTTTTTGTCTATGTACAAAGGTTTTGAAATAGTATCAAATAATTATCTTTCTCTGAATCTGGTTTATAAGATACACTTAAATATTGCACTACTTTGCTACCACCTTAGTATAGTTGAATATATGGTATCTATAGATTTATAGATTGTATTTTATAGAAATGCTTTTCATGTGTCACAGTGAGAGCTGGTCAGTGGGAAGGGGAATCCATTCTGAATCACACTTTTATGGTCTGAACTTTAAAAGAGGTACCAAAAGTGCTGAACTTTATCCTCCAAATAACATCAACCCCCTGGATAGTTCCTTGAGGGGTTGTCCACATAGGCTGAAAGGCCTGTGTTCCCAAACAGATGTCATGGCCTGTTTTGTTGTACATGGAATAAGAAGAGCATGAAATAAGAGGAGCCCTTTCCCTAAAATGCTCCAAGTATTTATTGGGATAGGAAATATATAACTGAAAGCAGTAGAACTATCAGGTGACCCTCCTTTAATTTGTAATGCTTGGCCTGGCTACTGTAGGGCAGTAAATAGGGAGCCAAACTTGGTTTAAGAACAATGGAGGCATCTGAGTCCACATTTTAATCTCAAGTTTACTAAGTGAACTTGGGCCAGACACCACCAAATCTATCTGTTATCTCCACAGCATAATTCAGTGAGCACTGACTCATGGACTCTCACCACTGAGCTAGGACCTTTTTGTTTCTGCAAACTTTAAAAAAAAATTCTTTTTGCATGCAAGAATGAACAGTTTTAACATTTTTCTCCTTTTCTTAGTAGCCCTGAACAACAACAGTAGCCACAACAATAACATACTTAAAGACAGGTTGTATATTTTTAAAAAAATAAAATAAAATAAATAACCATTATTATGAGTTTGTTTTAGGATAATATGAAGAGCAGGAAGCCTGGTGTACCAACAGGAATTCCTTGGAGGGATGTTTATGGATGCATTTCAGACTGCAGTTTGATATCTCTGATAATCCAGTCTGAGGGTATATTGTTATCTTACAGGTTTATAGCTATTTAATCTGATAAGTTACCTATTTACTGTTTATTTATATTTTATGAATTTTGATTGTATGCTATTGGCAGGTTTTATGTTGTTTTATGATTTTGTAAAGTGCTGTGCAAAACTTACAGAGCTATATAAATAAAAATACTACTGCTACTATTACTACTAATTATTATTATTATTTCAGATATGTCATTGTTTTTTAGAATAACAACCCTGTGTATGAAAACAATCTTGAGCAGAGGGATGCTAATCTCTCTGTCACAATTCTGTTGTGTTATTCTCTGAATCCTTCCATCTTGCCCTACTTTGAGTTTTGAAACACTGGCCAGAAACATGTTGGTGTCTTACACATATATAAGTTTCCTTACAGAAGCAGATGAACATTTTTTTATCCAATAATGAATGTCCACATTTAGTTTAAGGGTTGCAGAAGAATAATTGCATTGCCATTGTGCATGTGTATGTGTATTAATTTGTCCATTTAGTTGTACAATGTTGCCATTCCACACAGGGGTTGAGTAGCACAATCAACATATAGTTGTCACCATAATCTCAATGTAGAATCTTGGTCTTTGTTTATGCATTTCTCTGAAATTAATGCATATTTTTATTATTATTTGCTAATATGCTTGCGTATTTATATATTTTACCTAATTTCTTTCCTGTCCATTGGCTAAAATATGTGCATGCATATTTCTTCAATATTGTAGCCATTCAAACAGTAAAAAATATGTGCATAGTTTTGTGATTACTTTATTCCCCCCAAATGCTCAATAAGCCTTGAAGAAGTATAAATCCTTGAGGTGAGGTGTGTTTTTTTCTTGCAATAATTTTCAAGAGGTGTGAAAAGGTTTCTTTAATTCCAGCAAAATTCTTCTCCATTCCTATTTTTCAGCTCTTTTTCTTGGTTCAGAAGCTCCTGATAGAAATACATGAAGGATAAGATTGTTTTTCCTCTTTGTAGTGAAACTGTTACCTGTATTAATATTTTTAGCTAGTGATGGTTATATATAGTGTTTTAATGATATTTATCTTCCCAGCCTTGGAAAAATAATTTGAAGAGGAGGCCATAAATTTAAGTAATAAATAAACAGATGGATGGATTGTAGAATCAGCAAACCAGAATAAGGCAGCTTTGCAAACAAGTCCATTTAAAATCCACAAACAAAATTCAATAGCCTACATGTCTGCAGATACCTATCAGAGTCATCAGTGTCATCTCAATAGTTTGAAAAGTAGATAGGCAACTCTACTGGTTTCTGTCCTGATTCACCAAACACCTACCCAGGCTGGCTGAGAGGGAATCATCAACTAATAGTGCAACAAGAGGCAGTAAATGATCAGCAGCTAGAAAGTGTCCTTACCTGTGGGAGTCCATTATGGGAAAGGGGTTAGTCAAGCAGTCTGAATCAAGGAGACAATAAGAATCAAGGTCAACATAGTCCAAGGGTCGAAGAATCCAGGATGTCCAAAGTATGAAGTGCAGGCATCTGGAAACAGGTATCAGGGATAGGAATACTGGTGAGGAAACAAATGAGTTGATTCCAGCACTAGCCTTAAGAAGACTCAGCTCTTAAACGGCCTGACACAATTGGTCCTAATCAGAGCCTCCCTGTTGCTGCTTGATCTGCAGTGTCTTTATTATATCCTTTGTTGTATCTCTTTGTCCTTTCTCCTTGACTGAAGACTTAAGACCTCAGCTGTGTCCTCTGCCTCATCAGCAGCTGAGTCTTGACTTTGTCTTGCTGGCTGAGGCTACACTGCAACAAGGAAAGCTGCAGGCTGTTATCTGTCTGGAAGATTTGCCTCATCATCAGACTCTTCTTCTGGGTCCCAGTCTGGTAACCCCTGGCCCCTGACAGTTTCAGGAGGCATTTTTCTCCTCCCTCTAGGGGCTGCATGGACAAACAAACAAACAAACAAACACCCCCCCCCAAAAAAAAAAACAAATGCCCCAGACACACCAAACCTGGAAGTAGCTAGAAGTCAATTTCTGGTTTTGACACATATGTATGTATGTATGTATGTATGGGATTTATATCCTGTCTTTCTCCCAAAATGGGATTCAAGGCAGGGGTTAAAGAGTGCAGAAAGAACCGGCAGCCCATGCAATGTTAGATTGCTACTCCTATAGAGGTGAAACAAAAATAGAGTTGTCTGGGCAATCTGGAAGGATTAAGCACTGCAAAAACCATCTTGAGAGAGCAACAAATGCCCCCAGCCCATCTTTGGCTGAGGAGGAGGAGGAGGAGGAGGAGGAGGAGAATACTTACCCATTTACCAAAGCTTCTCTACATGTCTGGAGGTGGCTTTTCCTCAACACAGCTGGTTTGGCAAGTGATTACTCTACAGCTTTGAGAAAGAAACACGAGCTTCAAATAATCAAGATTCTTAAATGGGCATAATTTATTTCAGAGCACATTCAGAAATAGTATCTATTATTTGTATCCTTGACAAGAATTATTGCAACGAACACACAACACTGCCTTCCAAAAATAAATAAATAAAAATAAAGTAAAGGCAAAGCTTTTCCCTTTGACATGAATGTCAAGTCATGCCAACTGTAGGGGGTGGTACTCATCTCTTTTATTAAGTTGAGGAAGCCAGCATTGTCAAAGATGATTCCATGATCACATGGCCAGCATGACTGTATGGAATGATGTTACCTTCCCACCAAAATGGCACCTATTGATCTACTTGCCTTTTTACATGCTTTCAAACTGCTAGGTTGGCAGAAGCTGGAACTAGTGACAGGAGCTCATTCTGTCCCATGGCACTTGGGTCTTGAACTGCTAACCTGCTGACCTTGCAATAATCATTGTCAGAGTTTATACTGTTGAGCCACCATGTCTGTTAGGAAATTTAAGAGGAGAGCTTATTCCTCAGTGCCAGGAAAAACAAATTTTTGAGAAGTCACACAACTACCCAGATATCAGTGAAATGTACTATCAGCTGGGTTTTCCAAAGCCAAAATATCTGTCTAGCATGACTAAAGCCAAAGTCTACTTCTCACACAGTACTGGCTGTATCAGTATTTTGTTCAGAAAAAAAAAAATGGAGAATGGAAAAGCAAGGAAGCGAGGACCATGCAGGCTACGTTGTGCTTTAAGATTCCAGAAAGAGTGACAACAGTGAAGCAATACACTGCATATGTGCCCCAAGATAGCTGGTTAACATAACTGATAAAGAGACATGAATAATATTATTTTTGTTGTTTTCTGCCTTCAAGTAGTTTCTAACTTATGGCTACCCTAAGGCAAATCTATCACAAGATTTTCTTGGCAAGATTTGTTCAGAGGTTTGGCACTGCCTTCCCCTGTGACTGAGAGAGTGTGATATGTCCAAGGTCAACCAGCTGGTTTCTATGGTTTTTTCGAACCTGTAGTCCAACACTCACATGACTTCACCATGCCCAAACAAAACAACCAAAGGGTTCTGGCAAAAACTATAAGGGAATAACAGCACCCTGGAGCAAAAAAAATAAAAAACAATGTAGTATCTAAAAGGGTAAAATTACCCCACTGGAAGATCTATAAATGCTAAGGGTGGATAAAATATCCAAAGTACAAAACCAGAGAAACTAACTCTGGAGAAAAGCCAATAAAACAACAGAAAGGGTGGAGAGCCCCCCCCCCATGCCCACTCATATTGGACAAATGGATGGTCCTCTGTCTCCTAGACTAATCAATTACAAAAAGTGGGCTGGAGGAGGTATGAAGGAAATTTTGGCTCCTCCAGTAGATTCACAAGCCTCTCTCATGGCATCTGCCTTGTATATTTAGAAATGTGTAGATCTAAGGAATTAGTGTGATAAGTTCTATGAAAACATTTATGTGTATATGCTTAAACTCATGTCTATGTTTAGATAGGGGTCTGTGCAATCAACCTATTGTTCTGTCCACATCTTAAATCAGTCAAGTTATAAAAAGAATAATAGTTCTCCTGTATGCACTGGGAAAAGAACAAAGAGACAACCTTTTGTGGTCTCATCTCTGTTTTAAACATTGGATAGAGGTATGAATTGATTCTCACACCCAACTAAAATATTTTCATGTTCTCATCAAAAACAAAAGTGTAGCTTTACCTGACATTTTATTAACAGGTGATTGGGATTTTCCCAATTTTATGCATGAGATCTGATTTAACGTCATTGGCAGAAAGCACTAACGAGGTGAACACACTGTGCTTCTTGTAGGCACTCAGCAATAAAAACAGCAGGGAACTCAACTTTTTTGAAAAATATGATTCCTTGGCAAGACAGGAGAAAGGGAATAGGAGATTTAGAAAAAAACAATAACCACCTTTATGCAAGTAAACAAAGCACCATATGCCTGTTGTTAAGAAAAGCATGCTTCCTTTTGCAGTTAGTGAAACTTTTCATAGCCAAAATGAAAAAAATCTTCATTGTCTTATTTAATGTAAGAATACAAGGAGAGCCATGATGGATTAGACCAAAGGCCCACTTAGTCTAGCATTTTGTTCACACAGTGACAAATCAGCTGCCCATGAGAAGTCCACCAGCAAACATATAGGTAACTGTAACAGCTCATGAGACTTTTGGTGTCTCCTTCTTCCCCCATATTCCACTGTATCTGCAGCCCTTTCTGTCTGATCATTCCATTCATCTGATCATAACATTAAATAACTAAATCTGTTTTAAAAATTGAAAAAGTTAATTAGGTAAAGGTACCAGAAATTTTGGCATAACAATAGAGTGAGGGGCTTGCTAGTCTTATCCCAAGCATAGAGAATACTGTTTTTTGCTACAGCTGCCAGAATCTCTCTGTCAGTATGTCCAGTGACCATGCTGGTGGGGAATTCCGGAGACTGTAGACAAAAACAAAACAAAACAAAAACTTTAAGTTTTCCTCTTACCTTTGCAAATAACATTTCCAAATCCCTTTCTTGCCTCTCCCACCCTATTGTAGACAGTCTGTGCCAATATATGAGTGTTGACTGAATGGGCTCCTTGGCATTGATATGAATCACTAATATTTGTGAGTGTAGCCCTCTAATCAGTGTTCCCACTGCTGGCTTCCACAGCCCCACTACAGCTGTTGCTTCCTCTTGAGTGGGGCTGAGACACTTACTGACTCTGTCAGTATACTATGATTCCCTGAGGTATCACAGAGGTCTCCTTATACCACTGCTATTTATTTTTAAACACACACACACACACACACACACACACACACACACACACACAGAATTAACTGATTATATGAACAGTGGCTAGTGCTCAGTTTTAGTGTTTTTCTGGAGAGCAGCTTTTATCAAATGTCTCACACTGCTTTTGGATGATCATCTGCCCACACAGAGAAAATTGTTTCTGGCAAGCTGGCACTAATATGACGTATCCATGCTCAGCAGCAATGCTTTGGTCCACAGTCATCCTCTCCTTTAAATTATTCAGTGCTATGCTTCAGCATTTGGAATCTCTACGCTAAATGGCCAGATAAGACTCTCCCCACTGCCTGAGGTATGGCTGTATTCAGATGGTTGGTTGTGGCTTCATAAAGTATGGACAAGTGCTACAGCTATATATTTCTACCTTGAAGCTTACAACTCTCTGAAGATTTATAGGATTATGTTCACAAGAAGAGAAACCAGTCATTTGGTATTGAAGGAATCAGTTCCTGGAACTGCTGCTATTCTCTGGTAACTATATGGTGGATATATGTTGTTCTGTCTTCTTTCAGCAAGGTGTGCGTTACTGATTGCTGATACCTATTATTGTTGCAAATAATATGATATGAAATGCAATGGGATTTTAGCACCCTCACAGGAGGGTAAATTTACCACTGACAATAGTGTGTTTCCCTTAGTAAACACCAGCTCCCAACAAACTTTGTTTCACCTGGAATGACTAAAGCTAAATGTCATCCCATCTCTAAATCTGCAGATCCCATCCAATAAGCTCACAGTGACACGAGAAACTCAAATAAAGGTTGTAGCCATTTCCAGGAGAAAAAAAATGAACTAGGAATATAACTTCTTCCTTGTTTTGACCTCACAGGCATTTTTACTGTTTTGCTGCAAGATGTCTCAAGAGAATTTTCACATTTGCCAGATCAATTATTTTACATAATTGCATAAGTTGCACAAATTACATGAGGAAAATAAGGTGGCAGGTCTCTTATTGCAAGGATTTTTTTTTTGAAATTAAAATAATCAAATGGGTGGTTTTCATCTTTTTGATCAACCAGCCAGTACTTGTATGCATGCTCTGTGTGTGTACAATTTGCATCACAAAGCTGACAGAGGCTAGTTTTGCATAGAGACACTAGTTTAATTCCTGTTGTTTGTCTTGGCTAGAGTAGACCAATTGAATCAAAGGAACTTACCAACATGTTGATTCACTATTTAACAATTGATTCAGTGTGACTATTCTTCTTCAGACTAAATAAAATTTAGACCATTTTGTTCAAATTGTTGAAAGGTCAACAAAAAAGGGCACTTGTTTTCTCATTCAGAAAAAGCATGTAGATGGGAATTCATGTGGGAGTTAAGAAAGTTTCAACAGGTCATCTTGATGCCTTGAGACAGCTGGTCTCACTGAGAAGAAGTAACTCACTATGGCGGGGTACAGACCGCCGCTTTGCGGCGGTCTGCCGCCGCCGGTAGGTCCGCGGGGGAGCCGGAGCCTTCAGACAGCGCAGCTCCCACGCGGACCGAAAAAGAAGCTCCAAAATGGAGCTTCTTTTTGAGTCACGTTTGTGACGTAGCGAGGCGCCAGGGGTGCACTCGCTACGTCATAAAGGCTGCGACACGTACGGACGCTCAGCGTCCGATACGTAAAGATGGCGGCGCCCGTATGAACAGGGCACCGCCATCTTGTACATATTCAATACGTACTAGGGTTAGGGGGGTGCGGAAGCACCGCCCCTTCCTAACCCTAGTACGTATTGTATACGTACTATTTGGCGGTCTGTACCCCGCCTGAGATTTCATCACACCTTTAGAATAGTTACACTTCCTTCACAGTCATTCCAGCTTTAGACCTGCCCACTCACAACTATTTCCGCCAGTAAATGCTGTAGCTTTCTAGCAATGTATGATTCTTGAGTAAGCAAGCCTCTTGCTAAGCCTGGAGGGAATTTTAGCTATCTAAGTACTGCACATAAAACCATTTGATTTTAAAGAACAGATAAAGCATGAAACAAGTCTCTAATCTTTTAAGAGATTTGTGGATGGATCAGCTCTAAGTGGAAACTTACCTCTGTTTGTCCAGTAAAATGAAGAGGTAATGGGAAATGGATTGGAGTCTAAAGACTGTGTAGTTAACAATTCAATCTAAACCTTGAAAGGTCTCACAACAGAAAGGAGATCAGACTTTTTAAGTGGTTCTGCCTGAACTAAAGTGGTTTAATTGTTAACAGACTGAACCAGAGTCTTAGGTTTGCTCCTTTAGAGACTTTAGGCAGCATTTTGATCATGAGAACAATGCTGGAGCAAACTGCACTGCAACCTTCTAATTTAATTTAACCTTTTGGGGCATGTCTGTCTTACTTGATAATACTTATAGACACAGCATACTCCTTTAAAACAACTAGATGACATTTTGAAAAAAAAAGGTGCTAGTTGGGAGGGGCAGTTGCAAAGGAGTTTTTATAAAGTTAACATTCAGATTTATTGTTTTGATTTCATATAAAGATTGCTTCCTAATGCAATAGCTGACCATTTTTGAAGGAAGGTTTATTGTGGCATGCTTCATCACAGCATACTATACACAAATATTAGTGCAGCATTATGTGTTCATAGGCTTTGATGGTTTTTGAATACTGTTTACAATTTTGGTGTGTTGCAGGAGACAAACAAATATAGTAAAAGCAACTGTGATACATCATTGCCTTTTTAATTTATCATTACTACTTCTATCACATCATGTCCCAATGACTTAATTTCTTTTTCTGAAATGGCCAGATAATCCAAATTTAATCCAAATTTAGACCCATCATAGCAAACTCCTGCTTGATCACTTTAGCCCAAGTGTTTTCAAGCTGCCATGGTCACTCTGGCTAAGACCATCAGTTACAGGATCCCCACAACAAAACCAAAAGCACACAGATGAACTTTTTCAAGGTTTCTCAATAATCAAGTCATTTTGGGGACAGTGGTAGTTAGATTAATGCAGTTTAGATTGTTTAAAATAGCAGGGTTTTGGTTTTTGGTTTTTTGCCACCTAGCCACTCATTTTTAAGTCCCCAAAACTCAGTGTTACTATCACACTAGTGTCCATAATGTTCTGATCATGTCCTAGAAACACTCTGCAATGCAATGATATGGGAACGGGTGTTAATTGCATTTGACCCATAATAGCGCAATGTTAGCATGATGACAATGAATGCTATCACAAACCTTTTGCTGTTCTAGTGGTAATGGTGCTCAGGTCATTCATAATGCATCTCTTTTTTGCGCATGTATACTGTCACTGAAGAGGTTTGTAGTACTGCAAGCCCCCCCCCCCCCCCCACGTGGCCCTTGTAGGAATCCCAACAAAAAATTTTGGTCATAGGGTTTGATTTTTTTTTCCTATTTACATTACCAGATTAATTGTTATATTTTTTTAAAAAAATTAAGCAATGTAGAGCAATAATCTAGGAGAAAAAGAAGGACTGAGGGATCAGGCCATATCTGCCAGGTTGCAGGTTTGGAAGAAGAGATGGAGATCTTTACTAAGTTCATTCTCAAAGGAAGCAGCAAGTAATTTTAACAAAATTGTTCCAGCATTCATAAATTATCAGTCTGAAAACTGCACAGTCTTTGAAGACAATTTTGTATTTTAGAATTATTCCCCAAAATCACACCTACTTTTTGCACAGAAAACAGTATTCTCTGTGCAGGAAACATAATTTTCTTTACGTAAGTCCCAAACTGTGTAGATTCTCCTCACCAGTGCTTCCCAACAATTAAGGAACACATTTTTTCTATCATTTTTGAAAGATATCAAATATTCCTTCCATTTCTGCTTCAAAGTAATGAGTTACAAGTAATACAATTACCTATAATTAATCATCTTGCAGCAGGGGAACAAATGTATAACAAAATCGCATTTCGAAATGGCATAATTAACAAGATAAAAATGGCTCTATTTGTGCAAAGTGCAATGACTTCTTAAACTCATTACTTTTAGACTTACTTTTAAAATACATTTTAAGATCATTTCATAGGCATTTTGACAGGGAATTTTCAAATTTTATCCTCTTCTTTTATCAACCCTAAGGGGGTTATTTTTCTCAAAAAAAAAAAAAAAAAAACCTGTCACAAGTCTTCTTTCTGTCAGTACCTAAAGAGTACTCTTTTAACCTCAGGAACATCCGAAGACTCCTTGTGAATGACACTGGCCCAACATCCACCCTTAATACACCTTCCCTAAATGTTTAAGAGCTAGGATCCCCAGTGTCTTCCTCTTATAACAATTAAAAATTGTGATGTTTCTTGTGCATTTATAGTTATGAATTCACTCATGTAGAAGCTTTAATTGAAACAAGCAAACATTAATTTTATTAAAAACATGTAGCAAGATTGTAGTTTGCCTGAGACAGTTTCATAGATGGTTTGGTTACAGTTCTTACAATAACTTAGCAGTTGCATGTACTTTCCTTCTTTCCTTTCACTGAACTGTTGTAAATATAAACTATTCTCTTCTGCCTCTGACCTCTCTCTACTCCTTTAATGGACCTCTGAATTCCACCCACAAAGCTCTTCAACTAAATCACATCTGTCTTTAATTGCCTCTCAACTGTTGTTTTTTTGGTGGGTTTTTTGGGCTGTTTGAAAACACTGAAATTCTGGACCATGCCAACAACTATCAGGTCCGAATTCACAGGGAAGCCATTGAAATCCACAAACACCTGTACAACTTCAACAGAAAAGAAGAAACCCTTAAAGTGAATAAAATTTGGCTACCAGTCCTGAAAAACAGCAAAAACAACACCCAGCAAATGCAAATGAAAAATAGAATTGTCAACCAGAGAACATTTGGGCCTCACTAAACTACAAACTGAATAATGCAATAAGAGGCAGCCACAGCAGTAAAAGCAGAATAGCAGCACTGTAACAGTGTAGTGCAGTAATGTAGTAAACTAGTGTGCAGTCCAGAGTGCTCTGCTCCAGAGCTACCCTAGATTCATTACGTGAGTACAATACATACTAGCATCAAAGTGATGACAAGCCACCTTACTGTCCTGATGGTCAGCCAGAGTAACATTGCATTGGTACTGGTGCCATGTCCTCCCCGAAGGTAACACTTTTGTTGCCTCATTGGCCAAGTAGCTCCATGGCAGAGCCTTGTAGGCAATGTCACTTGTGATGAGATCAGTGTTGCCAATCACCCTCGAAGGAAATTCCCTGACTGGCTTCCCGGAATGCCCCCCAAATTTCCCGGAATGGGGGTGGGACCTCTGGGTCAGGGGTGGGACTTTTGGGTCAGGGAGGAAGGACTTCTGGGTCAGGGGGGTGCAAGACACTATGGGAAGGCTAAAGGGGGTGGGACTTCCAGGATTGGAGCTTTGTCAGGAGGTTTTTTGGGGGAGGGAAGGTATATTTGGCTGGGTTTTTGGGGCAGGAAGGTTGAATTTCTCTGAAGGCTGAATTTCCCAGAATCTTCTTGGAAATTTAGCAATCCCAGAAATGACACAGGAAAACTTTAAAAATCCCGGAAATTGGCAACACTGAATGAGATCAGAATGGGGCACCCAGTTATGTGATCAAGGAGAAGAGGGGGTTGCAAATTGCAATAGTTGCTATAAACCTGTATGGGAGCATGCTAGGTCCATTCCACTGGTATTTCCATCATCTTACACACATGGAGAGTGACTATCTGAAGACAAAGCTTCTTCTATCTTGTGCAGTCTCTCCATGTGATTTAGAAAGTTAATAAGTCACAGATGAAAATAATGTAAAGAGCATCTACATACAGAAGATGGGATATAATTGGTAGCAGCAATAATGACAGAGACAGGGGAAGCTAGCAAAATTGCTCTCTTTATATATTTACTCGAAGCAGAAACCAAATTCTTGAAGAGTGTTCAAGTGAGATTTGAATCTAGGATTCCTTCATCCTAGTCTGGAGTAGAGAAATTTTGTAGTCAAGGGGCTAATTTTCTGCACAATCTGGGCCTCCCTATGCTAAAAAAAAGTGTCTAGAAGGCAACTTCCACTTTTGTAAAAAGCTCTTTTCAATGTCACTACAGTGGCAGAGTGGGATGGTTGTACACCTTCTTGTAAAAGAAAATTGTTGCTCCTAGAGAAGAAACAATTCTGTATTTCTGTCTGATTGTGTGTCTGTGTGTGCATGCGTGCGTGTGCATGCATGCGTGTGTGGAGGAGGAGTCTAGGGATTCAAAATCAGACTACATCATTCCATCCTTGCATTTGATCAGCATCCTAACCACTACAACATGCTTGTTATCTCCCATGATTTGTACATTAATTTAAGTATAGTGTATTTCATAGATAAAAATTGGTAGAGTAAATTTTATTATTTCTAGATGGGCTGGGAACATGATTAATTTTTATGACAGCTGAAGACAGAAAAATGAAACCATTGTTAATACCCCAGCTCTTATATGACGTATGCCTGTAAGTTATAGAAAGAGAAACTAAGTTTGCAAAAAATAAAACCCACAAAAAGCCCACATCTGTTTCTTCTAGCGGAGGTGATTTATTTCTACTAGACCAGTGGTTCCTTTATGGTAACCATCTGTCCTATTTTCCTGCTTTACTGAATTAATTACACACGTTTAAACAAACAATTTTAAAAAACACACACAAGCAGTACATTCTGGTAAGGGCTGCATGGGAATGAAGTTTGCAATTCTTTTGAAGACAGTATGAATGAATTACTGAGACTACCCAGAGAAGTAGCTGTATGTTTAAAAATATCATTATGTTGGTGTTTCATTTACTTCAGATCATTACAAGGAAACACTAAGTTGAAGTGTCTTAGGCAGGATACAGACTGCCCAAAAAGGACGGTCTCCCACTGCCCTGGTCTGCTCTGTGGGGAAGCTGCAGCCTCCAGAACGGGGGGCTTCCCCATGGAGCAAAAAGAACCCTTAAAAAGCGGGTTCTTCTTGCGGCGCATTTGTGATGCTGTAATGCACCAATGGCGCACTTGCAGCATCACAAACGCGCCGGGACGTGTGGACGCTAAGCATCTGTTGTGTCAAAATGGCAGCACCCATGTGTACAGAGCGTCGCCATTTTGACGCCCCCGTCACATGCTAGGGGTTAGGCCAGTATGGGTGGTGCTCCCTCGGCCAACCCCTAGCATGTGACAGGGTGCACTTTAGGCCCATCTGTAGAGGGCCTTAGGCAGCAAGAAAACATACAGTGCTCTTTGTATCCATGGGGGTTGTGTTCCGGATCGTTCCCCTCCCACAGATAGCAAAATCTGCAGGACTTCAAGTCCTTTTTCTCCCAATGGCAGTCTGATGTGCTCACAACTACATTGGCATGGCTGTGTGCACACACTACCATTGGGGAGGAAAGGGCAGGGTTATCAGTGAATGCTCCAGTCTGTGGATGGTAAGCACATGGAAGAAGAGAAATAACTATTTTCAGTTTTGGTACACAATAGCAACTCAGAATTTGAATAGAATTTCCTATGACATTATGCACTTAGAATATGGTAGAATTACATCCAATTATAAATCAGAAACAAAGAGCCCGAAAAGACAGGCCAAAATAAAGCTGCTTTGGGTCACTTTGGAGGTTTGCTGTTTAAATGACACACACATCTTAAGAGGTCAGAAGCTGCACCAAAGGTACGCTCCAGTCCTTAAGACTGGAGCATGGCTTTGGTGTGCCTTCCAGCCTCTTAGGACACATACATCCTTTAAACAGCATACCTCCAAAGTGCCCCGAAGCAGCTTTATTATGGCCTGTCTGTTTGGGCCCAAAGATGTACAGCAATTGGAATTGGTCATTTGGAATTTAGTCAATTGAGTATATCACCACAGACTAACCTGAAGTACATAAATGAAAATTCTAAGCATACATTCTAAAACATATAAATCTTGAAGCACATAAACTATCATCACATCTTTGATGTGGGGAGTATTTTGGACTTACTGTTCCTGTGGCCCAATTAAAACCAAGCGGAGAGGACATATTATCCTACACAGTCAATATGCTTGTTAGACCTAGTCTGAAAGCCCTATTTAAGGACAGACACAGGGGACAGGGACTACCAGCATGTCTAGACACCTCTCCTGCAAGTGTGGATATCTACAAAAAGACTACAACATAACTTGTAACAACTGTAGTAGGACTAGGATACCAGACAATGAATCAGGCACATTGATCATGGTGTAGTGCCACTGTTAATATGAATTATTCTTGCTACCTCCCTCTCTCCA
>NC_056525.1:191950610-191971478 GCF_019175285.1 Sceloporus undulatus | reverse complement strand
TATTATTATTATTATTATTATTATTATTATTATTATTATTATTATTATTATCCTTTATTTATGAAGCGCTGTAAATTTACATAGCGCTGTACATACAATCTTTTAGTTAGACGATTCCCTGCCCACGGGCTTACAATCTAAAAAGACATGACACAGAAGGAGAAGGGAGTGGTGGAGGGAAAGGGTAAGAGGTCCAGCAGTTCCTCTCTTCCTCCAAGGCCTGGACCAAGGCAGATGGACTGGAGGGAGGGTGAGGCTTCATAATGGATGGTTAATCATTTTCCAGGGAAAATACATACTCTCAAGTAGGATAATACATATACAGTACATAGCAATACAGGAAATGGTTCAATAAACAGGCACCACAAGAACATAAAATAGTAAGCGACAATTATGCAATGCCTGGGAAGGCTTCTCTGAACAGGATGGTTTTCAACTCCGTTTTGAAGCTGGTTAAAGAAGTGATGGCTCTTGCTTGTGGGGGAAGAAGGTTCCAGGAGTGAGGGGAAGCGAGTGAAAAGGGGCGAATCCGGGATGGGGCAGAGGAAATCCTGGGCTGAGACAGCAGGCCTTGACTACCAGAACGGAGGGCCCGAGTGGGAAGGTGAGGAGAAAGAAGGTCTGATAAGTAAGGAGGGGCCAGTCCATGGAGGGCTTTAAACGTGGACAGCAGGAGCTTATACTGAATGCGGAAAGGGAGTGGGAGCCAGTGAAGGGATGCCAACACAGGAGAGATGTGGTCAGAGCGGTGGGTGGAAGTGATAATCGTGCAGCTGAATGCTGAACAGAGATTAAAGGACGGTGGTGAGAAAGAGGAAGCCCAGCCAGGAGGACATTACAGTAATCAAGTCGTGAGACCACTAGGGCATGGACCAGGATCTTGGCAGTAGAGGCGGAGAGATATGGTCGGATTTTGGCAATATTGTATAAAAAGAATCTACAAACCTTGGCTGTGGTCTGGATCTGAGGGATACATGACAGAGAAGAGTCAAAGATAAAACCAAGACTGTGGGCTTGCTGGACTGGTTGAATAGAAGTGTTGTCCACAGAGACAGAAAAGGAGTGTTGAAGGATGGGCTTAGGAGGAAAGACAAGAAGCTCCGTCTTGGACATGTTGAGCTTCAAACGCCGATGGCGCATCCACTGCGAGACAGCTGTGAGGCAAGACGAAACTTGCTGTTCAAGCCTTGGAGAAAGGTCAGGAGTGGAAAGATACAGCTGGGTGTCATCGGCATACAGATGGTAGGAAAAGCCAAAAGAGCTGATAAGTTTTCCTAGGGACAGTGTGTAGAGAGAAAACAGAAGGGGACCCAGAACAGAGCCCTGGGGAACTCCAACAGATAAGGGAACAGGAGAAGAAGTCTGAGCCCCTGCAACTACTGCAAAAGATCTGCCAGACCAGTAAGATCTAAACCAGTCAAGAACAGAGTCTGAGAACCCAAGGTCAGAGAGTATATCAACTAGAAGACAGTGATCAACGGTGTCAAAGGCTGCAGACAGATCAAGAAGGATGAGAACAGAGTAAAGGCCATTAGCCTTGGCCTGTAAAAGGTCATTCGAGATCTTGGTGAGAGCTATCTCTGTAGAATGCCTTGGACGGAAGCCAGACTGAAAGGGATCGAGGATGGAATTGGCTTCAAGAAACTCAAGACAGCGCGAATAGACAACCCGTTCCAAAACCTTAGAAAGAAAGGGAAGAAGAGAAATCGGACGATAGCTAGACAAGGAGGAGGGGTCAAGAGAAGGTTTTTTCAGAATTGGGGAAATGAGAGCATGTTTGAAGTCTGACGGGAAGGAGCCTGTAGAGAGAGAGAGATTGAAGATATGGAGAAGCGAGGGCAGAAAAGAGGGAGCTATAGAGATTAGAAGATGAGTAGGAATTGGATCAAGAGAACAAGTTGCAGGTTTGGAAGAGTTCAGAAGTGAAGAAAGTTCATCCAAAGAGGCAGGAGGAAACACAGAAAATTTGTTAGGCGAAGGCGATAGAAGATTAAGAGCAGAAGAAGAATCAGGAGGGACTATCTCAGAGCGAATAGTGGTAATCTTAGAGATGAAATAATTAGCAAAGTCATTAGGAGATAATGATGAAGAGACAGGAGGAGAGGGAGGTTTAAGCAAAGTGTTGAAGGTGGAGAACAAGCGCTGTGGGCGCCTCTCATTGGCGGAGATCAATGATTTGTAATAATTCTGTTTAGCCATAGAGAGGGCCCGTGAGAAGGAAGAAAGAACAAATTTGAAATGGATAAAATCAGCCCACTCTTTGGACTTTCTCCAAAGACGTTCGTCCGCTCTAGAGCAGGACCGGAGAAACTTAATGTTGGGAGTAAGCCAGGGCTGAGGTCTAGTCTTAGAGGAAGAAGTGTGTACAGAGACAGGGGCAAAATGGTCGAGAGTCGAGGAAAGAGTGGAGTTAAATAGAGACATTGCTGAATCAGCAGAATCCCCGAGATTTAGGGAAGAGAGAGATGAATCTAGGGTCAGACCAAGATGGTTAGAGTCAACAGACTGAAGATCATGAAAATGGCGTTGAACAGTATGACGAGGAGGTGGAGTATAAGTGAGAGCAAAGGAGATTAAATGATGGTCAGATAGTGGAAAGTCAAGTGCCAGGTAGTCAGAAATGGTGCAGTTTGCAGCAAGAACCAGGTCAAGACAGTGACCGAGAGAATGAGTTGAAGAGTTGGAATGTGGTTGGAGGCCAAAAGAAGCCAGGAGAGAGTTAAAGCGAGATGTTGTAGGGTTATTGGAATCATCAATGTGGATATTGAAGTCACCTAGGATCAAAGTGGGGACTGAATCTGAAAGAAAGAATGTCAGCCATGATTCAAAGTCTGAGAGGAACTGGGTGGCAGAGCCAGGAGGGCGATAAATAACTGCGACCCGGAGCTGTACAGGAGAAAAGAGTCTAATAGGATGAAACTTAAAGGAAGAGAAATGATAGCATGGGGGAAAAGATAGAACTTGATACTGGCAGGAGTTAGATAGCAAGATACCAACCCCTCCTCCTCGACCCTCAGGGCGGCTAGTGTGGGTGAAGGAGAGACCACCAAAAGAAAGGGCAGCGGAGGACTGGAGAGCAGCTTTGGCACAGCTTCTGGCCTCTTAAGATGCATGTGTCATTTAAACAGCATACCTCCAAAATGACCCAAAGCAGCTTTATTTTTGCCTGCCTGTTCGGGCCCTATATCTGCGATAAGCCTCAGAGTATCCAGACAAAATATGATGGGGCAGGAAGTTCAATAAAAGTAGAATTAAGAAGAGAGGGGTGGAGAAGGAGGAGAGGAATGGGGAAAATAACTAAAATAGCTTTTGATACCTTAATTGTATTAATGAACCTCTGTCACTTAGAGAATTTCCAACTCTCTGAAATAGGCACTATTTTTGACTTTTGGTGTTGTTTTTTTAATGGTGTAGCTCTAGATCTGATCTGACTTTCTTTTTTCTTCTTTAATTTATTATACTATCCATGAAAAGATGCTGAAGTCTGCTCTCACAGAAATAAATTTGTGCACTTGTACAGTGACATTGGGATAGTTTTGCAATATGACACATATAGAAGAGACAGGGGAAATTAGCTTTAGATTTATAAACAAAACCCTCTTACACAAGTGACTCATTCAAGCTGGCTGTAGATAGTCCTTAATGGTAGCACATATGTTTATGCTAAATAACCTGTAGTACTAACTGAGGTGCCACAATTCTCTCTACCATTAGTGAGATTGATTTTGCTTTGGAGTATCTCTACTCAACAGAAGTACCCTTCAGGTAACTCAAAAAAGTTATCAGGCATGTAGTGCAAATGAGCAGTGAAGATCTGGGAGATGAAGAAAACTACAACACTGCAATGAAATTCATTTTCAGTTCCCAGTGATACAGAGTAGTCATCTGTCAAAATGTATTACAAGATATGACTGCTGCTAATAAACAATGATTTCAATGGCTTAGAAACAAGACTTGACATGAGCACAGCACTTTAAAATTTAAACATACAGATATGAAAAAATTGCACATCTGTCTAGCTAATAATACCTTGTAGTAACTAGGCCCAAGATTCCTGCCAATATATCATATAGAACTTCAAGGCCTCATAGTGGTTTGGTTTTGACAGTATCACAAACTGTAGAAATGCATGTCAACAAATGTCCTTCATAAATTCATTCCAGAATTTTGTGAATAATATGATTATACAACGAGGAGAACTTTCATAATTCTTCATTTGAAGTCTGCCTTACAAATTCCATGAAGATTACATCTCTTAAAGAGGATGAAAGAAGAGGCAGTGAACTGAAACTTCTAAGGTAAAATTCAGTTTGCTTAATGCATGGTTGAATGGACTGGAATGCTTCTCATCTTTTCCAGTTTTGCCAAAAGCTTTTAGAACTGTATTGTGCTGAATTGTATTTACATTGCTGTTTTTCTCCACAGCAAACATATTGAGAGGTGCTTATCTTGAAATACCTATAAACATTTATCAGAGATCCTATCAGGTCTCCCAGACAAGGCTACTTAGAGGTACTTTTAACTAAGCATATATTTGTAGCCGAAAATATTAGCTTCACCTGTAACAAACTTTACTCCCTTATAAAACATGGAAATTCTCCAACTATGAGTAGCATACAGAGTAAATTAGGATAGTGCCACAACAGGATTATACTTGTAACAGGAATCTCACCTTGATGCTCAGTGGGGGTTTATTAAAACTCCACAGTCCCAAAGGAAAACTGTTCAGAAGCTTAACCAAAGCAATACAAACATAATTATGCACCTCGATATGTTGACCCAGTACTATCACATAACAAAGTAATTATGAGGAAGATTGTTGAACTTCTATTTTTTTTACATGTGTTTATTTAGAGGTAAATATCCCCCTTGCCATCCTTAAGCTTTCAGAGACACATTAAAATAACTTCCCTGTTAATAAAATCCAGTCATTATAAAAGGAAAACAAGATATCTGTTTTACAGAGTATCTACAATGCTTTATTTTTAGCTTAAACATTCTTTGTTCATTTTTCTCTTGTTTGAATAACAAAACAACAGGAATGGCTGAATACTATCTGCCCTGCATGTAATGGTGGTTCAGGTTCCATGTTAACACCATCTTCTGCCCTACAGATGTTTACTCTCAGTTGGTCCATCCCAAATTATATTATGGTCTTTTCAACTAACCCCTCCTTCTACCACTCTCTGGAAATTTATTAATTGGACCTCAGTGGTTCCCCCAAAGCCTACATATATCTATAATCTCTGTCTTCTGCCTCAATTCCTCATCATGGCTGCCAGTATACAGATTTACAACTGTACCACAGCCCATTTTATTGCATTTTGTAAAAAGCCCAAATAATGTAAAACTGAAAGATGTTATAGACCAAAACAGAATTTGCAAGGGAAATAACTGACTTAGAGAAATTTCAGTCAGGAGAACTAGTTCTACCTTATGTTTTCATACTACATGAACACAGAGACATAGAAACACAAAAGAATGGACAAACACCTCCCTAAAACCTCTGTAAAGTGTCTTGGATGTGATGGTGGTACATGCCTTGGTTGCACCTCATTTGGATTACTGCCTATGTGGGTGCTGCTTTTGAAAAGTGCTCAGAAACTTCAGTTGGGCCAAAAGAGCTGCAGCCAGGTTGTTAACTGGACCAGCTACAGGGAACACACAACTCCCTTGTTGCAAGAGCTCCATTGGTTACTGGTCTGTTTCCGGGCATATGTCAAAGTTCTGGTTTTGACCTATGAAGCCCTATAAGGCTTGAGCCCAGGTTATGTGACAGATGTATTTTGCTTTATGAGCCCACTAGAGTTCTAAGATCATTTTGAGAGTCCCTTCTCTCTTTCCCACCACCTTCTCAGACTTGTTTGGTGGGAATAAGGAAGAGGCTATGCCCAGATTATGGAACTCCCTTCCCTGGAGAGGCCAGGATGGCCTTGTCCTTGCTCTCCTTCCACCAGCAGGTAAAAACATTTCAGTGCTGTTGGGCTTTTAATAACTGACTAGGGTTGAAACTTGAATGCTGTGTGGTGCTGTTTTTAAGTTTTACATATTATTTTACATTCTTTATACATTTATGAATTGTTTAATTGTGTTTTGAATCTTATATTTATACTTTTATTTAGGCTCTTGTTTAGTTTTTATTTGTATTGTTTTAAATATGTTACTAGCCACCTCAAGTCCCATTATTTTGTGAAAGACTAATATAAATGGGGAAAAAATGGTGATGATGATAATGATGAAGATGCCACTTGGGATTAAAATAGTGTGATATAAAAGACAGTGGCATAGACAAAGAGCCATCTAGAAGCTGAAGAAACAGAGACACTTACACGGTGATGGCATAAGCAACATGAATGAAGGAAGGAGACTCAGCAGCACAAGCAAAGACTTAGCAGTGCTCCAAATGCATTAGAGAAAGATGAAACATGCAAATATATAACTGCATCTTACATGGATAAAGCAAAATAACTCCAAGGTCAATACATACTTTCATATTTGCAAAGGTGCATTTAAAAAAGAAAATGAATTTCCAGCTGGTTGTACTTGTTTCTGAAATGTTTCTCAAAATTATTCACTACCATAAAAAACATATGGGTTTTGCTTATTCACATCTGGTTTGGGTCTTCATAAACAGAGGAGATCTGAGGTTTATTCAACCTGTCTGGATTCCTGAGCAGTAACAACAGAACAGAGAAGTAGAGAGCACTATTTTTTTTCTTCCTGAAGGCACTTGCTTCTTATTGATAGATCAGAATGGGAAATGTGGTCATCCATGGTAACTAGCTTCAAAGCTATAGCTTTGATATGAACACTGGAGTGAGCTGAACAAGACAGTGCTTGCCATTTTTACATCCAGCAGTATGAAGCTCTGGAATCCATAATGTTTCTTTACAAGGATGTATTCAATCTGACTTGTTAAAATCAAAGTAGAAGTCCTTGGGAAGTCCTCCAAAAAATAGGGCCATTTGTGTGAGTTTGCACGCATAGTACTTTTAGTTTTTTATTTAAAGTGTGTGTGTGTGTGTGTGTGTGTGTGTTCCAGCTTCTTACAGTCAGAAACCAGATGCTTTCTAAAATGATGGCATTTATTTAAAAACCACTCATCATTATTATGAAGTCAGCTTCATTCATGTGAACATTATTATTTATTGTTGTGTCACTTAATAAAGGTCAACCATCCAGCAAGTGGATTGAGCGCTGCACCTTTCAACTAGCATTAGGATGTATTATACTGAATGGAAACGAACCACAACATTTCCGAACCTGCCATTCTCATGAAGGAATCTATTTAATGGGATAAAAATATTAAGTATTAGCAAAGAAGGGAGGGGAGCCCTCTTTTTAGTCATTTTGAGAAGTCATTTATGGTTCTTAAGCAGCAAATGCCAGCATTTTCTGCATAGTAGCCTGAATATTACCTATTCAAAACTGCTCATGAATGTACAAATACTTCATTAATTATAATTTTCATTTTTTCCAGAACAAATTATTATGAAGTTAAGGACTGTACAGTAGCTTCCAGACAGAGTCAGGGATGTATTTCCATTTTTAACTATAAAAGAACCATTCTTTCTTGGTGCTATGGCTGCTAGCACATTCTTCCTTTTAAAAAATAACACTTGAAACAGCACAACAGATGTTGTGGGTAACAGTAGTCAGAGAACAGAGTTCCTGCTGCTGCCAGTTCGCCTTTCAGAATGACCTAGGGCCCTTTTACAATAAACAGATATAGCAGTATGATCCCTCTTTCTCTGACTTAGCAACATATTCTGGAGTCCTGGGATTTGCAATTTAAGGAGTGGTGTTTAGAATTCTCAGCCAAAGGACTCCAATGCCGCTGACAAAACTACAGACCAGATGTTTTGGACTTCAACAGCCATATCCTCTTACTTTTAACCATGGCTGTTGGGGTTTATGGGAATCAAAGTTGAAAGCAACTGGAGGGTCAACTAGTGTCCACTCCTGAACTACAGTTACCATTCAGAATATAAAACACCTCTCCCAAATATAGGTACACCAGCAATTTTTGGGTAGCTTAGTTTTGCCCTAAATTCTAATCAAGTAGTAAGTTTAGTAAGTTTATTCTAAACTTTGTTCTAAATGTCAACTTGTCAGAGCTAAATATCTTCTGAATTCTATGGGTTGCCTTCTTGCATGACTATTCCCTTGTTGTTGTCAACTTATTTCCAATTTATGGCAACCCTAAGGTGAACCTATTTTTCTTGATAAGATTTGTTGCCAAGATTTATTCAGAGGAAGTTTGCCATTCCTTCCACTGAGGCTGAGAGAGTGTGACATGCCCAAGGACACCCAGTGGGTTTCATGGCTGAGTTGAGAATCTAACCCTGATCTCCAGAGTCATAGGCCACCACTCAAACCACTGCACCATGATGGTACTCTGACTATTCCCCATGGAGACCAAAAGATTCAATAGGCAGAAAGGGACTGTTGCAATCCTGGATGGTGGAGGTCCCATGGGCCTTCTGCTCTCCTGAAGTGACTGGATTCAAAGACACTGATCCAATAAATATGGGTGGGGATTGTGCTTAAGGGGATTTTTAAATAATTCTCCTAGTTGCAGGGGGAACAGAAAATCAATCTTACTGTTTATATCTGATTGTTCGAAATGTGGCTTCTCATAACTGGGAAGAATAACAGGCTTAGGTGTGTGTTGACACTGTGAGCCAATTGCCACACACTGCATTTCATTTCTTGGGCAACTCACAACAATAATAATGTGGGATTATTTGTGTTTAAGTTTATTTAGAAATCATTTCAAGGATATGCCAAACATATCCATGAGTCAATCATAATCTAGACATAATTTGGTGCTAGCCATGCCAGACATTGGCCTGTTACAGACTGCCAAAATAAAGCTGCTTCAGGTCTCTTTGGAGGTATGCTGTTTAAATGATGCATGCATCCTAAGAATCCGGAAGCTGCACCAAAGCTGCCCTCCAGTGCTTAGGAATAGAGTGTGGCTTTGGCGCGACCTCTGGACTCTTAGGACCCATGCATCATTTAAACAGCATACCTCCTAAGAGACCCAAAGCAGCTTTATTTTGGCAGTCTGGAACAGGCCATTGTCTGTTAGGTTTGTGCCAAATTTAAGGTTTGGCCCGTACATCATCCAGACTGCCAGCTAAGAGGCTGGGAGGGAGCCAATTTATTTGTCCTATGGAGAATGGCCCTGAAAATCCAGATTAAACTCTATACCTCAGTATGGTGAGAAAGCACTTTGTGGATTCTCTAGCTACCATGAGAGCCCATATGGTGTCTCTGTGAGGCACACTACATGGTGAGTTTTGTTATCTTTGTTTTTCCAGTTTAATACAGAATGTGTTTTGGGTAAAACTCCAACATTTTCTTCTTTGTGAAGCAAAGCATAAAGATGCAGACAGCAAACACAACAGGATCAATCACAAAGATGCAAAAAAAAAAAAAGTCAAAAATAAAAACTCATACAGTGCTACTGCTTTTACTACAAGACAATAGTTACATCCCCAATGACCCTTCATCATGGCTTGATTCAGAATGGGCTAAAAAAGAATATACTTTCAAATGAAAACAATACATTATTTTCCCTTCAAGCTCCTCCAAAATTTAGCCCTACTACTGGATTTCCAATGATGCTGCTGAGAGGAGCATTCTTGGTTCTGGAAGTCTCTCTGCTTCTCACATGACTTCAAGTCCTAGAGTATTCTCTGTTGCTCCTTCCTCAAATTTAGCTTCTGCTAAATTATGGCTTTCTGTTTATAGTGGTCCTATATTCAAGAATGAGAATTGTTGTTGTTGTTGTTAACTGCCCTTGAATCAGCCCCAACTCAGGGCGACCCTGTGGATGAGACATCTCCAATACTCCCTGTCCTCCACTACTCTGCTCAGTTCCTACAAATCCATGCCACTGAACTCTCTGATTTAGTCTAGCCATCTGGCATGCAGTCTTCCTCTCTTTCTATTGCCCTCTACCTTTTCTAACTCTGGTGCAGTACAGACCACCCCTTTGGGGCAGCCTGAACACACCCCTTTTTGCTCCGGATTGGGGGCAGGGCAGCCTCACCGGCAGCCCTGCACCCCCCAATCAGGAGTTTTTCCAGGCCACCGAGAAGTGCAAAGTAGTCCGGAAAAGGGGTGTTCTTGGGGCTTCGTATTCCCGGACACCCCGACAGCCAGAGCCATGGGAGAAAAGGGTCGCCTGGCCCCTTTCTCCTTGGCATTGTTCCCATGGCTGTTTGGTTGCCACGGGAATGATACACGTGGGAAAAGGAGCTCCTTCCAGCACCGCAGCCAGACCGCTGTAAGTGGACTGGGGTGGTGCAGAGACATCATGCACTCACCACGCCATTTGGATGTGGCACATGCATGATGGTGTCATCATGCGTCCTGTGGGGAAGGCACCAGGTAACGACAGTGCCGTCCACATGAACTAGGATTAGGGAGCGTGCAGTTGCCGTGTGCTCCCTAACCCTAGAATTGGCACCAGTACACCACTTAACAGCAGTCTATACCACACCATTATTGTCTTTTCTAATGAGTCGTGCTTTCTCATAATGTGGCCAAAATACAGAAGTCTCCGTGTGAACATCCTAGAGTGAAAATAGTAGTACCCATTTCCCATGACTCTGGTGACACCAGCTGCTACAAATAGCATCACAACTATTTTCCAAACCTAATAAACATCTACACTTCAATACCTTTCCATTTCCATAGCCATTGGTGAGTTTGAATGGAAAAGTAGAAGAGGTAAAGGGGAAGTACATAGAGTGGAGTGTTTGGAATCAGTTTGGAGCAACTATGGAACATTTGGAATCAATATGAAATGGCCTTAAAGGATCTGAGAGAGTACCCGCCACACACACTCCCAAATTTATTATCCTTGGTAAGAACAATAGGCTAAATGATCTCTCTGCCTTCTCGGAAAGAGATGTCACCTCCAATAGGAATATATAGACTAGATAGTGAAAAGGCAGATTTCAGAAAACCTTTTCCCTCTAGACAACCCAACCAGAACACTCTAGGGCTTTCATGATGATGGTGATTGCAAAGTTTTGAGAAAAGAGAAGTTGAGAAAATCAATCACTTATTTAAGTTTTAGAGCATAGCCTCTTCTTTTTACCAGTCTTATTCTTCCTCTCCTCAATATGACCTTTGCAGGGATAGTGCTTTCATTACATCATTAACCATGTTTGCAAGAATTCCAGCTATGACAACCACTTAATCACATTGTCACAGGTTGTCATAAATCTAAGGAATGATTTGGAACACTTGAAATTCTTATTCACAGGAATATGTGCTTATTGCATATGTCTTACAGTGCATTAGATCATTTCTTATTCAAGTTAATCTTTTTCAAAGAAAAGAATAGAAAATAAAAATTTGTTTTTCATTAGTAGACTGCCAAGTATAGGTTTATGTTAGTTATGATGCCTAGAAAAAAGAAAGAAAGAAAGAAAGAAAGAGCTGGAATAGGTCTAGAAGATTAAAGTCATTTGAGAAGATGAGACATCTTGAAAGCAGTTGCCTAGAGCAGAGCTGGGCTCTTCATCATTAGAAGTCTTCAGGCAGAAGATTCACAGATATGTATAGGAATACTTTCTATATCAATCGGGGGTGTGTGATTTGTATCAGTGCTTATTAAGCTCTGTGATATGGGAACCAGTAGACTCCCCCACTCCCTCAATGTGCCAGAGATCAGTGTGCCCATTGGCTACAACTTTTTCTTTCTTTCTTGGAAACTTTCTGCAAACAGTCAATGGATCATAGACTAGTACTAGTGTTTGAAATGCCACTTTTGAGTAGTGCTGATTTAGATGGCTTACCAGGATCCCTATAGGTCTATATTTCTATTATATAGGTCCTGCAATTTAATTTTGGTGATTAAATGAAGGCAGTCATCTGCAATATGTGGAGAAAACAGCTACATGTACACTTCAGGAACCATATGTCTGCTATTCTAACTAGGAGGTTTGAGCAACCAGAGTGCAGGTATTTCAGTTCAGAACATCAGAGTCTCTCTGATTTGTCTCTGACATTGAGATCCCATCTACTTCAGATGTTTTGGACAAAAGAGAAATGATTTTTTTTAATTTATAGACTAAAACCTCTAATATCACATGGCCTCAACTTAGAGGACAATACCATCATCCCCTAAGAATGTTGATAGCATAGTGCTCAAAATAGAATTAAATTATTACAATATTTAAAAAGTTACATATTAAAAATATAACACAATTAAAAAGATAAAAATGTTAAAAAATACTTTAAAACAATACAGTGCTATCCCATGTTTTTAAAACTTTCTGTTTTAAATGTCTGCCTAAACAGGTAGGTCTTAGCCTGCTGGCGGAAGGATAACAAGAAAGGGACCATTCTAGCCCCCCAGATAGGGAGTTCCACAGTTTAGGGGCAGCTGCAGAAAAGGCCCTCTTTCGTGTCCCCACCAACCATGACTGTAATGGTTGTTGGATGATGAGAAGGACCTCTTTCAAGGATTGCAGAGCCCAGGCTAATTCAAATAGCCTGGACCTGAACCATATTGGGCTTTATAGGCCATAACCAGCACTTTCAATTGTATGTGGAAACAAACTGGCAGTCAGTGGAACTGTTTCAACAGGTGCATTGTGTGGTCTCTGTAACATGCCCTTGTTAACAGCCTGGCTGCAGCTCTTTGCACCAACTGAGATTTCAGAACACTTTACAAATGCAGTCCCAACTAGATCATGTTATAGTAGGAATGCAAATGGAATGCAACCAAGGCCAAATTCAGAATTTCAAGGAATAGGTGCAGTTGGCACACAAGTTTTAAATGTGCAAAGCACTCCTGGTCACTGCAGAGACCTGGGCCTCCAGGTTCAGAGCCAAGTCCAGAAATACTCCCAAACTGCAAACCTGCGTCTTCAGGGGGAATGTAACCTCATGTAACACATGCTGGATTCCTATTCCCAGATCTCCCTTCTAATTGAGCAGGAGCACCTCTGTCTTGTTTAGATTAAGTTTCACTTTGTTTGCCCTCATCCAATCCATTACTGATGCCAGTCACTGGTTTGGGATCAGGACAGTCTCCTTGGAGGTGGAAAGGAATAGGAGAGTCTGAGTTAGCCCCTCCAGAGAGGTGGCCCAAAAGGATACCATGGTCAAACATATAAAAAGCTGCTGAGAGATCCAGCAAAACTAGCAGGGACACACTCCCCCTGTTGAGTTCCCTGAGTAGGTCATCCACCAAGGCAACCAAGGATGTGCCTGTCCCATAGCCAGGCCTGAAACCATATTGAAATTGTATGTAGCTCAGTTTCATGTTTAGCAACAGAAGAAGGTGGAAGCTGAAACATTTTGCTCTTGATGCCTGTTTTTTTTTTTTTTTTAGTTCTGTTTGTTAATCACTTCAATCAATATAAATGTCAATGTGCACATGAATGTCCTGGTATTGTCTAGTAATAATACAGGAGAATAAGTGGTTTGAGTGTTGGACTATAACTCTGGAAACCAGGATTTGATTCTCACTTTGGCCATGTAATCCACTGGGTTGCCTTGGGCAAATCACGTGGTCCCAGCCTCAAGGGAAGGCAATGGCAAACCTCCTCTGAACAGATCTTGCCAAGAAAATCCCATGATAGGATCAGCTTAGGGTTGCTGAAAGTCAGAAATTACTTGAAGGCACAGAACAACAGCAACAACAATGTGGGGCATGTATTGTGTGGTTTCCATATTACTTGTGCAACTACAACTCAATAGAAATGAAGTTTGGAGGTGAGAAATTGACAAAGCTTCAGACAAAATTGAGCTGACACCTTTCTTTTTTTCAGTATTCACAATTCTGTAGAAGTTTCAGAAATCGTGAATTAACAATTGAAGATGGCACTCCAGAGTATCTTTATCACCATAATGTATTATTTGTGCTAAAAGCTGTAGCAAACTAAGGGATGACTTTAGAGTTCAATCTTACTCTGCTGCTAGCTGATCATGCTCATCTGCTTATAAGTATAGGGCCTGGTACACACGGGCCAAAAGCAGTGTGGCGCCACCAATACTAGGGTTCGGAGCACGCAGCAACCCCACGCTCCCAAACCCTAGTACGTATGGACTCTGGCATCATGGTGGCCTCTAATCCATATGGTGGCCGCCATGATACTGCTGCCACGGTACAGCAACCAGATGTCGGTAGCAGGAAGTGGCATCATGGTGG
Organism: Sceloporus undulatus; assembly: GCF_019175285.1. Lineage (NCBI taxonomy): Eukaryota > Metazoa > Chordata > Lepidosauria > Squamata > Phrynosomatidae > Sceloporus > Sceloporus undulatus. The sequence continues at coordinate 191,957,296 of NC_056525.1, read as the reverse complement.
CACCCCTTCCTGCTTCTGGCATCACAAAAAAAGAAGCCGCTCTAGGCAGCTCTTTTTTTGTGGTGCATCTGTGCTTCAGCATGGGGATGCTGCAGCACAGACACGGGGCAAAAGCGGGCGGCACAGAGCCATCCATCTATAGTGCCCCTAAGACCAGCTCTGTTCCCTTGATAAACTTCTTTCTTTGTGCCCAGTCTTTCCATTCCTCCCTGTATTGTACGAAGCTGTCAGTTGTTAATATGTAGGCACAGGCACAGTGATTTTTTCCCTCTCCTGGTGGCATGGCAATAAGGAGGGGAACCATTCTAGCCTTCCCAGGAAAGGAATTACAGAACTCAGAGGCAGTAACCAAAAATGCCCTACCTTGTATCTCCACCAGACATCCCTGTGGAAATGGCCCTCTCCTGAGTATTACATGGCCTAGGGAGATTCCAATGAAGAGATAGTTCTGTCAGCCCAAATCTTAGCCATATACTACTGTCACAGTTAGCCTTCCACATTCACTGGGTTTAGAGGCACAGGAGCCCTGAAAAAGTGGAAACAAACACACACAAAAACTCTAGCCGCCTCCTCCCCTAAAACAGAACTGGGCAGCTGGCAAGACTTGCCACCGCCTCCACTGCTACCCTATGCCATTTTTTAATAGGGACTTACAAGCCTCATTTCTGGTTTCTCAGACTTGCAAGGCTTCCAGTAGCTATTAAAAATGGCATAAAGCAGCAGCAGAGGTGATAGCAAACAATCCATGAATAATCAAATCCTCAGATCCGCAAAAGTCAAGCTCACAAATATGGAGGATCAACTATACTATTATTCCACAATACAATATTTTATACAGGACACTGAAGAGAAAGTCATGATAGTCCTGGGAAAAAGATGATAGTGTGAAGTCCCACAGGCCATGTAGTTAGGTTGACAGTTGTGCCCACAGGTTTATTTCTTGTGGTTTTATTATCAATTGTGTTTCCAAAATGTATTTTAAAACTGTGCCAACAATATAACATACAGCGCACCCGCGCCATACGCGAGCCCACCATATGTGGTCTTGAGTGTACGCGCTCAAGCCGCAGGAAGCACACGGGGCGGAAGGGGCGGCACATCCCATTCAATTGAATGGGGGCGCGCGCCCATGGCGCCCTGCGCGCCGCCACACCGCCGTGCACGAGCCCCATTGTTTCCAATGGGGCTTGAGCATAGGCGGAATTTGCCTTACGCGGCAGGATCCAGAACAGATCCCCCGCGTAAGGAGAGGGCCAACTGGACTAACAAAATAAGCACCAAGCTCTTATCTTTCATACTGAGCTGCTTTAACAGCTCGTCAGTACCTTCTCTGAAAGAGAAGCACACATCTGCTGCAAATCATTGGATCAAGTCATTTCAGCAACTGTACCCTTTTCTCCTGTGAGGTTCTCATGCTTTTGGATGAGGCTTGCACAGGAGGAACTCCATAGTGAATTGGGTTTTTCATTTTTTAAACAATCAGTGTTGTTTTGTTGTGACACAGATTATCCGAAAGGGTTGAACAGGAAAATCTTTGAGTATTTGAGCAAAATGCCTTTCTTTCTGTAAACATTTTCTAGACTGTTCATAAAGTAGATCGTTATGGTTCTGACTTAAGTTATGTTAATTATACTCACATGCACACTAATCTACTACATGATAGTGTAGTCTGGAAACGGGGGGCATGACCTCAGCATTGTAATGAAGCTTTTTAAAAAAAATACCAAAAACAATAAAAAAGAAAAGTATTGAAATTTAATGCAGCCCACCTGCTGGTCACCTTCACTGCAATTAAATGCCTTTGAGGAAAATGAAGAACCTTTTATATATTAAACATAAATTAGCATGCAAGTAAACACTAGGGGAATTAGAAATGTAATAAATGGAAAACAAAACACTCATGTTACATAAAAGAGTGGTTAGTCTGTATCAAGGAACATATTTTAGCGTTGTGCTGAGACTCCAAGGACAATATAGACCTTGCATAACAAGGGCTTTAATTTAAGTATTCAGCAGCAAATTTTGTGAGAGCTACTTCAGGAATACAAAAGGAAGATGAGCTGAGATTATTCTAAGTGCTGAAGAAACAAAGGATGTGTCTTCAAAGAAAACAGAGTAGTAATATTACTTATTGCTCTTAGACACAGCAGCAACTTTTAGAGACACATGGCACATTTACCTGCTGACTAGCCATTTAGGAAATTCTTCCCACCTCCCTTGGCTCTGGGTTGTCAGGCTACCTGATTATCTAGTTCTTACTCAAATTCTGAGCCTATTTATCCATTTCCACAGACCCAGATGCAGTTTCAGCCAGCCTCCTAAGTCTTGCCTATCCATCCATACTGATATCGTAAGGGCCTATTTCTGTGAGATTATAAGAACTCACTGTCTGGTCCCAGATTTTGGTCTTGAAAAGTCAGGGGGTTGGGCTTCTGGTCATTTAGCAATCATATGATTTCCGGAACATGGAAAAGGTGTTTTTGTTTTATTTTGTTTACCATAGCTCTCAGTATTTTCCCAGGAAACATGCCAAATGACTTGTCACCAAAAAATAAATGTTTATGATCTGATTAGGTTCTTAATCAGTCCTGCCTTCTCCTAGCCCCACAGATAATATAAGGCCCCTGCTCCACAACAAGTTATCATCTTCTCTGTCTGGTCAATGCTTCCTCTTTTTGTGTTTATTTTCTTTCTGCTGTCCTCCCTCCATCTCTCCACATTTCAGTTCTTCTCTATACTTTGTTTCTCTGTGGATCTGGACTTTTTCTCCTGCTGTCATCTCCACTTCATTCTATTACTCTCTTTCTCTGTACAAAAAGATCCCAGCCTGCAATACTACTTGCCTGGCAATGGCGCGGTACAAATGGGCCCTCAGTGATGCCCTCATCACGTGCTAGGGTTGCCTCGGGGCGGAGGGCAACCCTAGCATGTGACAAGGGCAAAATAATGGTGGTGCCCTGTATACATGGGGTGCCCCCATTGATACATAAGTGCCACATGGCATCCGCACGGTGCCGCATGGCGCTTGTGTAATGAGTGCGCCAGTGGTGAACTTGTTATCCCTCCCTTGCAGCGTAAAAAGATCCTGCTTTGGGGGGGGTCTTTTTCACTGGAGGGAAGCCGAATGGTTTGGCGGCTGCGGCTTCCCTCCGGTGGAAAAACAGGCGCCAGCAGACTGCCGTTTTTTGGAGTTCTGTACCACGCCAATGTTAGGTATAGATGTTTGCTTATAGGTGAGAAAAGGTATGGGTGAGAAAATGGTAGAAACATTCTTCTAAATTTTTCCTGACCATGTAGCTTTTATATATCCATAAAATGCAAAAAAATAAATAAAAAATAAATTAATAAAAATAAAAAAAAATTAAAAAATTTTTAAAAAAGTGGCAGCATGCAATACTTCTATTCAGACTTCTAAAATTTCAGTTTGACTTGATTTTCCAGTTACCCAGGTGTTCATACAACCAACAGCATTCATTCTATTTTCAAGACAGGGTGGAGAGGAGAAGACATATTTCTGCCCAATCTGAACTACATTTAAACTTGCTCCCCAGTGTGCCATTTCAAGTTGCTAGCCATTAGGTTGAAGGGTTTTTTTCCTTGCACAGACTAAACTTTTTCCATCCTTATGGGGTTATTTTGAGGCTGTTTTCACATCCTTGACCCTCCCAACACTCACTTACTGAATGTTATCGAGACTATCTTTCTGCTTAGTCTTGAATATATCCTACTTTGACTACAAATCCATGGCTTGACTTGAATCAGCAACAGAGGAAATGGTAAAGTGATGTGCTGAAGGGGTATGATGATCAAACAGATTCACAGTGATTTAATTAACTACAGAATAATGCTATTGCTCAATAATTTCCATTAAATCCAATAGGACTTACTCTCAGATATTTATAGTCTTGCACCTTGAATAGTGTAAATTAGAGGAGTGGATTTTCAAATATTGTTGGGCTACAAGTCCCATCACTCCATGATGATTCAGGCTGACAGGAGATGATAAGAATTCAGTAATATCCACCATGTCACAGGCTGCTTAATCTTAACCCAAACATTGGTCTTTTCTAATATCTCTAGTGATTAAGCCACTCCTCTGATGCAAAGTGGGGAAAAAATAATGGTTCTTAGGTCCTATTCAGGTGTAATTGGATGTGGATGAAAGAAATCTGCAAAAGTCAGATGTGCATTAACCCCATTCCCTCCATCACCATTTCCATCACCATCACTATGCATAGTTTATGAACCAGATATCACTCTGTGTCTGTAGATGCTCTGTGTGAGATTTGGAACCCTGGAAAACCATCACAGAGCAAAGGCTCTCTTGCTTAACACTGTGGCTCTGCATGCATTGAGTTTGATGAAAATGATAACATGCTCACTCTATTTACTTTAACCACATTCAATAAAACTTGAAAAAGTTTATAGAGACATTCATTAAGGAGAAAGGTCTGAAACAATGAAGTCGAAGAACATAGACTAGTGATGGTGAACATTTTGGGGACCAAGTGCCCAAACTAAAAGGTGTTCCAGTACCGGGTGTTTCCTGGTGCTGGGGACAGGACTTCCATGGGGGATTATGGAGGGGGGGGACTTCCACCCTCTGGGGGCAGAACTTCCAATCTCCAGGGACAGGACTTCTCCGGGGACAGGACTTCCTTCTGCGGGCAGGACTCTCTGGAGTCAGCTGAAGGCCCAGGGTGTGAGGGAAGAAGAAGAGGAACAGACACACACCACCCTGGAGGCAGCTGAAGGTCTGGGGTGGCCGGGAAGAGAAATCCTCCTTTTCCTGGCCCTCTGTGTGCTCTGAAAAATGGCTTCATGTGCCATCTCTGGCACACATGCCATAGTTTCGCCACCATGGACATAAACAAATAAAAAACCACTAAGTATTGGAGATAGCGTTATATGTAGACTAAAACAAGATCCCCAAACCTGCCAATTTGCACAGAAGATACTTTACCTAATGTGTAAGAAGTAAAAGATGAAATCCTTTTTTGCAAATTGTGCAATAACTGTGTATCGTTCTTTCTTTTGCCTCTTACTGTAAATTATAACTGACTAACGATGGTTTTGAAAGTTATGATGGAAGTTAAAGAAAAAGAAAATGTTTAGTACCATCATTTCTTACTTTGAGCAGCACATAATTTAAAGACAGCTGCAGTGTTGCTTTTTCTCTATTTACTAAAGATGGGGTGCCTTGAAAGCACCAAAATGATCATGCAAACGGCTACAGATTTTCATAGGAACCGAGAAGCAGGATTATCATGCAAAGGATGGGCCCTGAAAGATTATCAGGATAGGTAAAAAGGGGCCTGGAGGCAGCAGAGTTAATGCAAATGACAAAAATGACAATGGGGATGCTAATTAGTATACCTAATTTATCCAGCAATCAATTTTTCTCTGTAATTTTGGAAGTGTGCTCTTGTGTGTATAATTCAAATTTTGCACATGGTAGACCAAACAGAAATCATGTGCTAAATGATAGACCAGATAGAAATAGATGGGAAAAGAGGATAGGGGACTGGATAGATAAAAGATATATGTAGATTTGTGTCTTGTCTAAATTCTTGCACACGTCTTCCTGAATTTGCTGTGCAAGAAATGGAAGATATTGTGTTTGTTATTGTTGTTTTTAAAAGTACAGTTTTGTCCCCCTGTACATGAAGTGCCTTCCTTCATTTAGTTATTTCATGGGCAGTGATTGAACTCTTCAAGGATGTTTTGTTTCCTGTGAACTTTGAAATCCAACCCATAAGTCTTGTTCTCTCTGTTCATGCTCAGTGATGGCCTTTATATATCATGTTTCTCAACATTCAGCAGGAGACAAAATGTCTGAAAACCTCTGTCTTCAATCTTAGGCCTCTCCCTTTTCAAAATAGAAGGCAAAATTAAGGTCTCTGGAGTATATACACTGAAGAGCAGTTAAAAACAATCACATTAAGGACATTATCAAATGAGGCTAAACATGAGGTCTGCCCTTCCCACCCACCACTGCAGCTGCTGCTTCTCCTCCTCACCCACTATGCCTCCATACATCCCCAACCTGGCCAGACAGTGAGTATATCTGAAAGCATGAGTACACACACACACACCAGGTTTGGCAATGCAAAAAACAGATCACACAATCATGGATTGCCAAAGCACTGTTGTGGGGAAAAGTGTGATAAGTAATTATGCCAAACTGATATGTTTCCATTCTTAAGCAAGTGGGATTGTGGCAGGACAGCAGGCTGGTGTGATAATGACGTGATACAGACTGCCTAAAAAGGGCTGCCTGCCGCCGCCTGTTTTTCTGCCAGAGGGAAGCCTCAGCCGTCAAATGGCGAGGCTTCCCGCCAGCAGAAAAAGAACCCGCAAAAAAGCTGGTTCTTTTGAAGCTGCGGTGGTGGTGTAACAAGTGCACCACTAGCACACTCATTATGTAAGTACTGCATGGTGCCATGCGGATGCCGTGTGGCACTTACGTAACAATGGCGCACCCATGTAAACAAAGTGCCGCCATTGTTACACCCTCGTCACATGCAAGGGTTGCGGGGCATGTGGGTGATCTGCCCCCCAGGCAACCCTCGCATGTGACGAGGGCGCCTGAAAGGCCAGTATGTACCAGGCCTAAGTCCTAAAATGATGAATTGAATTAAAAGAGTTTAAAGTTATTTGTTATAGTCAGAACTTTGAATTGTATT
>NC_056525.1:191932687-191950600 GCF_019175285.1 Sceloporus undulatus | reverse complement strand
TTTAAATGTCTTGGTAGCCACTGAAGCTGCCATAACCATAAGTGTTTCTGTTTTCCCTGTAACCACCTCTGGACAGCAGCCTGACCACAGCATGCTGAATCTGCTACAGTTTCTGAAACTTCTTCAAAGGAAATGTCATGCAGAGAATGTTACAGTAATCCAAACAGTATATAAACAAGACATGTGCCACCATGACCAGACCAGAGATGTCACATTGGTTTCAACTGTGCAGATGCACTCCTGACTACTACTGAAACTTGGACATGTTCCTCAGAACTAAGTCCAGGAATACACCAAAGCTGCAAACATGAATTTTCAGCAGCGAGTATATTCTCCAATAAGCTTCATATCTTGTTTCCTGATCTGTCTTTTGACTAACCAAGAATACCTCTGTCTAGTCTGTCTTAAACTTCAGTTTGTTAACACTTATCCAGTCCATTAATGACAACAGACACTGGTTTAACACTGAAATTACTTGGAATTGTATGGAAGGGGCAGGACATACCGTTGGCACCCAAACCCATAAGTCCAGACAACCTTTCCCAACAGTTTCATGTATACGTTAAATAATATGTGGGAAGAAATGAACTCTGAGGGATCCTGCGGACCAACAAATCAAGGTATTGAACAAGTGTTCCCAGAACCACCTTCTAAGGGCAACCGTCCAAGTAAGATCAGAACCATCAAAAAACTAAACAAAACAAAATAACGGGTCCTCCAGGTGCCTTCCCAAAAAGGCAGGTCAATGGTATCAAAAGCCACCAGAACCAACAGGGACAAACTCCATCTGTACAGCTCCCAGGAAGGATCATCCACCAAGATAACCAAAGGTGTCTTTGTCCAATAACCAAACTTGAAGCAATATTCAAATGGATGTAGATAATCTGGCTCATTTAGGAACATCTGGAGTTTTAAGTCAGCACAGGTCTGCTGAAAGATGTTGGATCAGACACTCAAACTGATCCACCCCAAATGAGTGTTCTGAACATAGAGAGAAAGAAAGTACTGTCTTGAACTCAGTAGAAGAGGGATGGCATGTAAATATAACTAATAAACAAACACATAGGTAATATTACATGCAGCCTGACTTTACCTTGTTTCTTGTTGTATGCCTTCAAGTCATTTCTGACTTATTCAAATGAAATTTCCACTGTGTTCAGTGCAAACTTATCCCCCCACAAGCCTATGGAGGATGCATCCTTAGGGGAGCCTCCCTCCTTCTTTCTTTATCTCTTTAACTTCTTAAGTACTAAAAAAGTGTAGACCAATACTTCACTGAATCTAACCTTAAAATGTATTCCTGTTCATTCAGTTAATCTAAAACCATACATGCTGAAGGGGAAATGGGGAAAAATAGAGAGTGATTCACCAGCCATTTAAAGTGGCACAGCCGTATTGACTTAATAGGTTTATAACTGTATAAATGGTTTTTGAATCAGTCTTGATTAGTGCTTTTGCATATGCAAAAAGCTTTAGTGCCTTGCTTTCTCAGAGAGGCTGCACAGTTGTGACTGCACATTGTATAGTTTTAAAGGAAGAATAAGTTTTAAGTTTCTAGACAACTAGAGAAAGAGACACTGTTACTGCATGGAATCCAATCTCGTAGCCAGGGAGAAAAGCATTTGCACACTGGAAGAAAATAAGTCAGAACAGCCATGGAAGCTGGCCTAGAGACCACTTCAGGCTGCCAGTCTGTTTGGCCCCTTGAATTCTTTGTTTTAGGAAACTGTTTAGGATATTTAGAATGTCACAAATGTTCTAGAGAAGGATCTGCCCAAGGAAGTCCTAAATGAAACAGCCAGACCAACCAACAATGAAAAAAATGAAATTATAGCTTGAAGCATTTTAGAAAATTTATTTTAAATAGTAAAAAGTTACCTTTCTGGATAGAATGAACCCAAAATACTGAACAATAATGGAGCCATAAAATTATGTAATAGTATATTGTATTAAATATTAAATATTAAATAAATATAGTATTAAATAAAAGAAGACAAAAAAGACTGCAGTATTTATAGGACAATAGCATTAATTTCCCACCCAAGCAAAATTATGTTCAAAATTCTGGAGCTTAGACTCCAATCATATATGGAGAGAGAAAAGGCAGATGTCCAAGCAGAGCTCAGGCAAGGAAGATTTACTAGGGACATCACAAACATAAAGTGAAAAATGGAGTGAGCCAAAAGATTCCAGGGGAAAAAATCAGCATGCACTGTAGCAAGGCCTTTAACTGCCATGATCACATCCCCTTATACTTATCTTTTAAATGGAGAATAGTTAGCCTCACACATCATAAGCTTTCGTGATGATTTTGTTGCTTCCACTCTGAGCCATTTGGCTGTCCTTTTCTGTCTCTTCTTTCTCAACATTCAAATGATAGCCAAAGAGATATATTCAAGCAAGCTCCCTCTCCGAGGTTGAGAGGAACTGCTGGACCTCTTACCCTTTCTCGTCACCACTCCCTTCTCCTTCTGTATCATGTCTTTTTTAGATTGTAAGCCTGAGGGCAGGGAACCGTCTAACTAAAAAGATTGCATGTACAGCGCTGTGTAAATCTACAGCGCTTCATAAATAAAGGTTAATAATAATAATAATAATAATAATTTATTAAAACAAAATTAAGTAGGGAAATAGACGCTTTCCTAATTCTCCTGAGTCTATCTCAGATTTTGAAAAATTATGGCTCGGTGGCTCAGCTAATCATGTGAACAGAGTAATTAGTGTTTTCCATTTTCTACATTTAAGTTGGGAGAAAACTATATATATATATATATATATATATATATATATGGAAGTAGCTTGGTCAAAACTTGGTTCCAGTTTTCTACTCTATTTCTATTTCTGCACTCAAATCTATACTATATAACACTTTAGCACAAGAAAACTGGTGCTAGTAATAACACCTGTAATCAGGAAAGATTCAGTAATGTTGCCCTCTTTCCTCATACAATCTCATAAATCAATCTCAAGAGCTGAGACAGACGCAGCATGAACAAACTGGCATGAGCAAACTGTATTAGTCGCACCCGTGGCATTTATGTATTAGTGAGGGGCAGGCTAATTTCTTCTACTCTTTTCAAAGTAAATCACTACATTCCCAAATTGACTTCAGACTTTATACATGATCTTGTAGATATTGCTTGTGATAGACAATTATTGTTGCTCACTTATTACGAGTTAGCCTGTTTGCAAATATACTGTACTGAGAGCAAGTTGTCTGGAAATGAGTTGCTGTCTGGATAAAAGAGACCCTGATAAGACTATATGCTGTGCAATCAGAACAGATACCATTAAAGATGTTTTAAAATGTCATTGTCACCACAGCTATTTCTCCTGCCTTCATCTTGCACTTAAAATTTATCATTTAAAGAAAATTATACAGTTCCTCCAAAAGATACTTATGGCTGGATGATCCAGAGAACCAGAGGATCATGGCATCTTTCAATCACTCAGAATATGTATATAGATGCCTAGGTGCATAGATGGTAGCATTTAGGCATGTTCACATTCTACCCTGGCGATCATACCATGATGCAAGGCAGTTTAAATGGTTTCCAAGACATGTTAAATAAAAATGCAAATAATGTTCCATCACCATTCTGACAGAAAGTGATGAATCTGAACATAAAAAAACCTATCTACATGTGGATGCTCTCTGTGCGAATGAATAGGGCTACAATAGAGCTGGGAACTATATGGTCCTCCTGATGTTGAACTACAACTCCCATCATTCCTCACCATTGGCTTTGCTGGATAGAACTGCAGGGAGTTGTAGTTCCACAATATCTAGACAACCAAAAAAATTCATACACCTGGGCAGCAAAGTAGAAGGTATGATAGATACAGGTAATATTAGATTTAAAGATTTTTTTAAAAAAACTTCAGATTGAGCTTGGAAGTCATGATGCCACAACAGATTCTAAGGCAGTGGGATAATGTGACCTAGATGGAATCTGGTCTCTTATTGCTAGGTTTACCTGTCACATTCCAAATGTGGCATTGGATAGATTGTAGCTTAGTTTTGATCAGTAGAAAACATGTGCATGGGCAGAAGAGTCATACCTTTCCTATTTGATTAAATTTTTAATTATGCTACTAATGATGATACATGGAGAGAGAAATTCCAGAGGTGCATGCAGGATACAGAAAAGGAAGGGGCACTAGGGACCACACTGCAAATATGCAATGGCTAATGGACCACATCAAAGAATTCCAAAAAAGAAACAGTATGTGTTTTATAGACTACAGCAAAGCAATTGATTGTATAGATCATGAAAAGCTACGGAATGCACTCAAAGACATGGGGGTGCCACTACAGCTGATAATCCTGGTGACAGGGATGTAGCCAAGGGGGGGGGGGGTTCTTGGGGTCCGAAACCCCCCCTTCTATTAGAAAAATGAATGGTGCGTGCTGCTGCACCGCCGCACCCAAGCCCCATTATAATGGTGGCACTTAGTCTGGACCCCCCCTTCCTAAAATCCTGGCTACATCCCTGCTGGTGAGGAATCTGTACCAAGGACAAGAGGCCACTGTCAGAACAGAATTCGAGGAAATAGAGTGGTTCCCAATAGGCAAAGGGGTCAGGTAAGGCTGCATCCTATCACCTTACTTGTTTAACTTATATGTTGAAAACATCATAAGAGAAGCAGAATTAGAACCAGAAAAAGGAGTGAAGATAGGAGGAAGCAACATTAACAACGTAAGATGTGTGGATGACACCATAATATTAGCAGAAGACATTCAGGAACAGTTAATAAGGAAAGTCAAAGATAAAAATGGAAAGGCAGGTCTGATGTTGAACATAAAGAAAACAAAAATAATGACCACAGAAGAAATACACAAATTCAATCTAGACAACAAGGAAATTGAAATAGTTAAAGAATTCCCATATCTAGGATCAAACATTGACCAGAATGGGACTGCAGTCAAGAAATAAGAAGGAGGAATGGGAAGGGAAGCTATGAAGGAACTGGAAAAGATACTGAAGAGCAAAGACATACAACTGAGCACTAAAGTCAGAATCGTCCAGGCCATTGTATTCCCAACTACCATGTACGGATGTGAGAGTTGGATAGTGGAGGCACCAGACAGAAAGAAAAGCGTCTATTTGAAATGTGGTGCTGGAGAAGAGTACTCATGATACCATGGACAGATAAGAAGACAAACAAATGAGTTCTTGAACAGATCAGACCAGGGCTTTCCTTGGAAGCAAAGATGATCAAGCTGAGACTATCATACTTTGGCCACATAATGAGAAGGCACAGATCACTAGAAAAAACATAATGCTAGGACAGGTAGAGGATAGAAGAAAGAGAAGAAGACCACAAACCAGATTGATAGACTCAATAAGAGGGGTTGTGGGCAAGGGCTTGCAGGATCTGGGCAGGGCACTGGAGGATAGGGATTCTTGGAGATGTCTCATCCAAGATGTCTCATCTATGGGATTGCCATAAGTCGGAACTGACTCTGCTAACAGTCTGTTCATGTGGTGTAACACATGGGGCAGCATACGAGCATGGCAAACCCCTGTCATTTGGCAGATAGAGATAACTGTCTCAAGTAACAGATTCCTGGCATTATTAACAGGCAACAAATGGTTAGTAATTTATTTCATGTTGTTAATTTATTTCACTGCTAGAGATTGGTCCTTGCTCTTGGATTTTATGCCTCAGAAGCTCAATAACTTGGTTGGCTTTGGGTATTACTATGTACCATGACTTCTGAGGGTAAGTTCATCATTTGCTGCACCATTTCAGACTGCAGAAGGTATTGGATGGACCTATCTAATGATGGGAATAGTCTTGTGTTATCCATATTACTGCTATCTGTTCTGCATGTAGCTATCCTTAAATAGAAGCTTCTATTAATGTCCAAATGCCTCTATTAACGTGCAAGCATTGTGATCATACCACCCCAAAGATGTAAACACCTTTTGAAAACTTTCTCACCTTTCATAAGAAAACATATCATTTCAAGGTATTCTATTATCAATGGTCACATTTTTTTCAGCCTGCACTTTGATAATCAGGTATTATAAATCGTAAGAGGGGGGAAAGCATACAGTGTGCTTTGTATTCTTGTTCTCTAAGTCAGGTATTCAGTGTGAGGTTTTTTGGCATTTATAGGCCCGTTCCGCACGGACGGAAAGTATACGCTCCGTGTGTACTAGCGCTAGAAAGGAGCATACTTTCTGGATGCCCCTAACCCTAGTATGCGCGGAACGCATACAAAATGGTGGCGCCTGTTTTACACTGCCACTGCCATCTTGACGTCACGGATGCCTAGCGTCCGCATGTTGCATGGCACTAATGACATTGTGAGTGCGCCATTGGCGCCTTGTGGCGTCATTAGCATGCCGCAAAAAGAAGCGCCATTTGGGGGCTTCTTTTGCTCCGCCAGGGAGCCGCGTGGTATGTAAGCAGCAGCTCCCTCACAAAGCAAGGCAAGGCGCCGCCAGACCACCCTTTTCCGGCTGTCTGTAAAAGGCCATAATTAGCCAAAGGAAAGATTGTGTGTATATGTCTTCGATACTTTGGAGCATCCACCCATATCCTTAACATATGCACTTTGGTTTGGTTCTGACTGGTGACTTACTTTTTGAACAAAACTAAAATAAATAATTAAATGATGTTATTTTTAATAAATGAACAGTAGACTCTTGCAATACCAACTATTAAATCCAGGGGTTTTTAAGCAGAGTAAAGAAGAAGTATTATATTTTATACGAATCCTTTTAGATATGCAAAATCCCTGTATTTTCTATGAGAGAAAGATATTAAATGACAAGCTGAAAATATATTAATGTTCAAATATTCTAAACAGTGTTGTAAAAGAAGTAAGATTATCATTTTAATGATACCAGAAAAGAGCAATTATCAAGGTGTTTATAGTTAATTAAACATTAGGACTGAAAGGCATCCATATTATCTTCTTTAGATTTTTCTAATGCCTAGTTAATAACACTGATGTTAATATTTTTATTGATTGAATGACATAACTATTACATTTAACTTAAATAACACCCTCCCCACACACCCATAGAGTAAAATGTGTACTAGAGCTTTAAGAATGATGGGCGAAACTTTTCTCCTTATTTTAGTTTTACTGCTGTCACCGTGTCTAGAAGAGTACACTCAGCATGCAGCAGTAACTACACTCAATATTTTTCATAGTATCATAGAATCATAGAATCGCTGAGTTGCAAGAGACCACGAGGGCCATCCAGTCCAACCCCCTGCCATGCAGGAATTCTCAGTCAAAGCATTCCAAATAGATGGTCATATAGGTGCTATCCAGACCGGCGCTTTGTGCCAGCCTGGATTTGTGCTAAGGTTGTCCGAGGGCAGCGCCACTGTACGCCGCACAACCCTAGCACATTGCGGTGACATCAAAATGGTGGTGCCCTGTCTACATGGGCGCCGCCATTATGACGTGACGGATGCATAGCGTCCGCACGTCACATTGCGCTTGTGACATCATGAGTGCGCCATTTGCACACTTGGGCATCGCAAGCATGACGAAAAAAGAACCCGTTTTTTGCGAGTTCTTTTTCCGCTGGCGAGAAGCCACACAGTTTATCCACTGCGACTTCCCACTGGTGGAAAAGGAGGCAGCAGCAGACCACCCTTTTGGGGCAGTCTGTCTCCCACCATAGCCTCTGTTTAAAGACCTCTTAGGAAGGAGAGTCCACCACACTCTGAGGGAGTGTGTTCCACTGTCAAATAGCCCTTACTATCAGGAAGTTCCTCCTAATGTTGAGATGGAATCTCTTTTCCTGTAGCTTTCATCCATTGTTCCAGGTCCTGTTCTCTGGAGCAGAAGAAAACAAGCTTGCTCCCTCCTCAATATAATGTCCCTTCAAATATTTAAACATCTCCCCTCTTAACCTTCTCTTCTCCAGGCTAAACATCCCCAGCTCCCTAAATCGTTCCTCATAGGGCATAGTTTCTAGGCCCTTCAACATTTTAGTCACCCTCCTCTGGACACGCTCCAGTTTCTCAACATCCTTTTTGAATTGTGGTGCCCAGAACTGGACACAATATTCCAGGTGGGGCCTGACCAAAGCAGAATATAGTGGCACTATTACTTCCCTTGATCTAGACACTATCCTTCTCTTGATGCAGCCTAAAATTGCATTGGCCGTTTTAGTTGCAGCATCACACTGTTGACTCATGTTCAACTTGTGGTCTACTTGGACTCCTACATCCCTTTCACATGCAGTCTTGTTAAGCTAGGTGTCCCCCATCCTATATCTATGCATTTCATTTTTTTTCCGCCCTAAGTGCAGTACCTTACATTTCTCCGTGTTGAATATCATTTTGTAAGTTTTGGCCCAGCTTTCCAGTGTATTCAGGTCATTTTGAATTTTGATCCTGTCCTCTGATGTGTGCTACTCTTCCTAATTTGGTGTCATCTGCAAAGTATTTCCCCAGTTCTGTCATCCAGGTCATTGATAAAGATGTTGAATAGCACTGGGCACAGGACAGAGCCCTGTGGGACCCCACTGGTCACTTCTCTCCAGGATGAAAAGGAGCCATTGTTGAAGACCCTTTGGGTTCGGCTGGCCAACCAATTACAAATCCATGTAACAGTTACTTTGTCTAGCCCACATTTTACAAGCCTATTTGCAAGGATGTCATGGGGAACCATGGAAAAGGCCTTACTGAAATCAAGATATACTATATCCACAGCATTTCTTTCATCTACCAAGCTGGCTATTTTATCAAAAAAAGAGATTAGATTTGTCTGGCATGAGTTGTTTCTCTGAAACACATGTTGACTTTTTGTAATTATGGCATTGCCTTCTAGATGTTCACAGTCTCTCTGTTTAATGATCTGCTCTAGAATCTTTCCTGGTATTGATGTCAGATTGACTGGACAATAATTGAGATCCTCTTTTTCCCCCTTTTTGAAGATGTCGACAATGTTTGCCCTCCTCCAGTCTGTTGGGACAACTCCTGTTCTCCAGGAGTTCTCAAAGATTATGGCCAATTGCTCCAATATTACATTTGCCCATTCTTTTAATATTCTTGGATGCAGTTCATCAGGTCCTGGAGACTTATATTCATTTAGATTAACAAGGTATTCCTGTACTATCTCTTTACTTCTTCTCTTCTGAAATTCCCCTATTCTGTCCTCTGCTCCATTATCTGCAGGTTGAGCACCCTTTGCCTTTTCTGAGAAGACTGAGGCAAAAAAAGTGTTGAGTAATTCTGACTTTTCTCTATTTCCTGTTAGCATTTTGCCATCTTCTCCACATAGTGGCCCTACCATTTCCTTCTTCTTCCTTTTGGTACAGACATATCCAAAAAAGCCCTTTTTATTGTTCTTAACCTCTCTAGCAAGCCTGAGTTCATTCTGCACTTTAGCTTTTCTGACTTTATCCCTAAACATGCTTGCTATATGATTGAATTCCTTTTTGGTGTTTTCCTCCTTTTTCCATTTTTTATACATGTTCTGTTTCAAACTTAGCTCAGTTAAAAGTTAATTAGTCATCCATCCTGGTTTCTGGAGACACCTCCTATTTTTCTTCCTCATTGGAACTGTTTTAAATTGTGCCTTCAGCATTTCCCTTTTGAGAAATTCCCATCCATCCTGAACTCCCTTATCTTTTAATATTCCTGACCATGGTTTCACCCCCAGTACGTCTCTAAGTTTACTGAAATTAACTCTCCTAAAGTCTAGAATGTGTGTCTGACTCTGCCTGGCTTCGCTTTTCCACTTTATAACAAACTCCAGGAGAACATGATCACTCCCACCTAATGATCCCGCCACTTGCACCCCATTAACCAAGTCATCCCTGTTGGTTAAGATTAGATCTCAAATAACTGACCCCCTTGTTGCCTCTTCCACCTTTTGGACAATGAAATTGTCTTCAAGGCAAATGAAGAATTTGCAAGATCTTGAGGATTTGGCTGAGTTTGACTTCCACTCTAATAGCACTCTAAAAGCACTGAAAGGGCACTTTTCCTGGTAATTGTGGTAAGGAGTACCCTTCTTCTGGCATTTTTCTGGGTTCTCTGTGAAAGAAGGATGGATGGGCAAGTGTAATTTCCTTCCAGCTGAGGCTCTGTTTGGAAACATGATGGTCAAGGAGGTTTCTTGTTGTAGAGCTGTCTAGAACATATTATAGTTTTCTTCAAGACACTACCCCTCCAGCCCCCCCAAAAAACAACCTTTGTCATCTTGCAGAAACAAGTCTTCTTTTTGTATTTTAGCATTGTTGTTGTCATTATTGTTATTCAGCACCAAATCAAGATTTGCATCCTTAGGTGTAAAATATACATCTCAACATATTTGGCATGAAGAAGGTCTCAGCTTCAATTATAACCAATTATATATATTTTAAAGGGTTTCAAGCAATATGGCTTGAAAGAATTTTGTTGAGACACTCAAGAGCCAATGGCAGGGAACATTTAGAAAACCGTTTAATGGTGACTGCCTTCCTAAGTAGTTTCATGTTCCATGCAGTAGACTATGATAAGACTCAATGGCCATGACAAGTAATTGAACATGGTAAAAGCTTGGGAAAATCCTTGAATTACCAGAATTCCTCAACCAAAGGCTGGTATCAGTGAAAGAGACAGACATAGAAGTGGAGCAAACTAGGATCAGAGACTTGCAGATGAGCTTCAAACTATTCCAGGTAATGATGAGGCTGTATCCCCTTACCCATGCCATAAAAAGATTAAAAAGGCCACAATGTCAAGCCATTCCTCCTGGCTTGGGGTTGGCAAGCCACCATGGAACTTATTACTATCATGACATTGCTGAAACATATTGCTAGAGAATGGAGTCCAAAAACTGGGATATAAGCCAAAGTCTTTCACAAACATTTCTGACTTGGCCTCCTTTTCTCCCCAAGTGATAAAACTGATCCCCTTGTTGCCTCTTTGTTGATCTTTGATGAAACTGCCTAATGAAACTACTCTCAGAGATCTTGATTCTGAGTCCTGTAGTCTAAATTTTTTTTCCAAGTTCAATTGATAATAACTGTAGCCTGTGTTAAAGAAGACTCCTACTATTTACGTTTGGAAGGAGAAAAGAATGCCCCCTCCCCATTTTGGCATGATAATTTAATTCTGAACATTGAGAAGGTGTCACATAAACTCCGCCCCACCTAGTTTACCCTATGTTCACACACTCACTGTTGTCTGCCAGAAACCTACAACCCATGATAAATAACTGAGATTAATTGAGGACCATAGCCCTTTGCGGATGATAACTTTGTTTACTGTAGACATGCTGTCGCATGTCTGTGATTGTGTTATGCTTTCAAATAAATCCATCATGTCACAAATCTGTTCTCACATTGCTGACAAATTGCTGTCTTTTGGACAGCATCAGAAGATGCACATGGACCAAAGAGACTGCTATTATAGATGCTGCTGAATACATGAGTGCATTACAGTTGCCTCTGTTTTCTGTTCATTCTCTGACTAATAATGACACTATAGTTGAAGTCAAGTGAACTGTGAATGCTGGGAAAAGTTTGACTGTAGCTTTATTATGCTCTTCCTGTTGCATTCAGCACAGAAAACAAATATTCAGCATTAGCCCATTCATGCTTCTTAGGGGATTCAATAAACCAGACCAATCGCTGTGTATGCTCTGGCAAAAGTAAATAAGTCTCAGATGAAATTATCACTATTATCAGTCTGGGAAAGTAATTGTTTTTTATCTGGAATAATTGAACTGTAGGTCTGGGTATTGGAAACACAGGTCAAATCCCTGTTCAGTGATGAACCTCACTGAGTGGTGTGTAGAAGTCACTATCTGTCAGCATAATCATACTATGCAAGGCTGTTGTGAGGATAATATCTCTATGAGATGAGAACTAGGCTGGAAAATGTTACAGAAATGCTGTAGAACAGAAAAACTGCCCAAATACTAATCACATAATAAACTACTGAATGAAGGTATTATAGCTGGCACCTAGTTCAGCCCACTCCTAAATTCCCAGTACAGGCATTCTTATCCAGGACTGCCAAACTTCATCTCACAAAGATTCAGGACCAAAGGCTAGGGAATGTTATATCATGACAATGGGAAAACAGAAGTAGAATTTCATTGCTAGTCTAGACTAAAATATTTCTGTTCTTGACTAATCAGCTGGCCCATTTATGAGTGTTCTTCACCAGTGGGCCCCAGCTGCTTCCCTAGGCTGTGCAGAGTGTCAGAAAGTTTATTTGTACAGCCTAGCTAGGACACTGAAAGTTCTAAAGAATGTTTAAATGTAAGCTGGCGTCTAGTTGGATGGCTTTGTTGCCCAACATGCCATGGTCCTGAGAGGGCATCCACAGTTAATATTCAGGTAGGGGAATTGTAGTAGCTAAATTAAAGCAGCCAAGAGGGCTTAGGCCACTCAAAGTGGGGAACAAACTAGTTCTGAGAAGCAGAACTACAGAGTGCAAGTTCCAAAATAGTTGTATTCATGAACCAAAGATAATCACTATCCACACAAAGACAATCACGTATACATACTTTCAAGGACCAACAGAATGAAACGTGATAGCAGATAGTCATTTAAGGGGTTACAGAGGGTGATATTGTACTGATTCCAGATGTGGAGTTCCAATTGGGGAATATCAGAAAGTGGCCCAGCAATCTGCCTCGGGATTGTGGAGTGGCCAGCAATGCTGATGAGTTAAGAGAGATATAGATACAAATTTTTATTCTCAAATTTGGACCAGTTTGGCATGCTTTACCTCAGCACCTACCAAAATGTCCCTGGTGCAAAAACATGGAGACTTCTTGAGGAATCCATTGTCCTCTACCTACAAAATGGGCTGTGGCCTCACAGGATTGGCAACATACTGGATTTCAAAAGAGGGGTCCCTGTTGAGATGCAAATAGACTTTAGGTTTCGTGGACTTGGCACAATTGCTGCATGGCCAGAGGAGGAGAGGCCAACCTGCTAAAGATACCCTCCTCATACCATCTTAACTAAGGACAGAAACAACAAAATGCAGGCATCTTACTAACATCTAATTTTTCTCCTGTTTGGTATGTAACATCTTTTAAAATTAAAAATATTCTTTAGAAATTAATATAAACATCACATCTTACCAACTTATCACTTTAACCACACGAAATTATCCATGTAAATAAATTTAGGCTGTGAATATGATTGTCCAGGAAAGCAGCCAACAGAACTGCTGATAAAAAACTGAGATGAGCTTGAAAAGGTAAACAAATACAAGGGCTTGCAGCAGCAAGAAAACAAGCCCAAAAGCACAGTACCTGTTCAATGTCCAATAGAGCAAAGTCAGAGGCAAGCCAAGAGTCCAGGATTCCAGAGAGCAGGTCAGCAAGTCAAGTCCAGGGTCAAGGGTTCCAGTTCAATCTGTAATTCAGGCGGCAAGGTTTCAGGCAACGAAGTCCAAGGGAGTCAGAACAAGACACTTTCGCCAGGGAACACAGATAAGGTCTGACAAAGAAGCTTGGCGTCTTGCAGCTGTTTATATCGGCCCAGTTCCTAATCACAGCTGTTTAGTGATTGCTGAGCATTTCTCATATAACCTCCTAGATCAACGGAGGCATGCCCTTTCTGCCCTTCTCTGGCTGAAGGTAGGTACAACATCCTGCTCCTCTATGTCTCACAAGCCTGGACTCTCTGCTGCGGAAAGGCTGGGCTGCTGAGTCACAGGCTCTGCTGGCGCTGGCAGAACAAAGATAGGGCCTGGCTCCACTGACTCTGCTGGAACTAGCATCACAGAGCTAGGGCCTGACTCAGCCTCTTCCTCCGAGTCCTCAGCCTGTCTGGCCATGACATCAATATTGTAATTTAAAGGTATAATTTTAATTTTGCTAGTTGCTTATGTCATAACTATTGCCATTACATTCAATGATATACAAGAATTATGACATGAGTAATTTTAGTACAAATATCTTTAATCCAAAGGATTCTATATGGTGTGCTATGGGAGGAGGTCAATGGTGAGTGACACCATGAGTTACCACACCAGGTGACACCAACTCTAGTGAAACCACTGGGACTATGGGGGATGTTGGAGGGATCAGGGAGGTTGGAAGGCACAAAAAAGAGTTTAGGGTCCCAAGAGGGCCCTGAATTGGAAAGGGATATTCTCAACACCACCACTCTATGGACATTATCACACAAGCCCTGTTCTTGTTGCAGTTGTGCTTGTTAAAGAAAATGAAAACAGCAGTTTATCAGCAGTCATTATCATGCATCTTGTCAGTCATCTGGCTGGGGCTATTTCTGCCATCATACTCCCTTCCAAACTCCCCGTTAACCCCATGTTCTTCTCATATGCCCAACCCAGAATTACTTTCACACACACACTTTTTAATGCAATTCTGGAATTCTTCTAATGCAAGTTAGTTAAAAGAAAAGAAAAGAAAGCAGAAACAGATTTTTTTAAAATCAGGCTGCTTACGAATTGTGAGAAGAAGGGGGATAGTGGAGAGGAGAAGTCTCTGCCAATATTGCAACAGCTGTGGCAGTGATGATATGAATGGGACTGTTGCACAATTGGGAGTTTATTGACAAGTTTCCCCTGTCAATGAAAAGGGATGCCATAACCATAAATTGCAGCTATAAGTCAGAGGTGTTGTTGTGTGATAAGTATCACCAAAGGCATTATTTTACAACTATAATTGTGGTTTAAAAGCCACATGTGATAATCTCTTATGTTAACATTTGTTACTTTAGAACCAGTGAATTTTGAGATAACTTCTTTAATACATATCAAACTGTAGAAAATGGGTCATAATCCATACCCTACAGGCTCTTAGCATGGTAGCTATTTTATCATATCATTTCTCTCCTTTCTCTCTTGTTGCCCCCTACTCTTGAAATAAACTCCCCAAACATCTGCGGATGATGACTTACTTGGTTAGTTTTGAGTCTGAATTAAAAACAATCTCACCCTGATATGTTGGACTGGTTAGACTGAGAGTTTATTGCTGTTACATAGTTCACTATGTTAGAGTTATTTAATGTTTAAACTGTTCATTTAAAATTGGCAGGACCTATTTTATTTTTACCTTTTTTATGATTATGTAAAGCACTGTGTAAATCATACGGCATTGTATAAATAAACAATAATGATAACAACAACAGCAATGTACCCTCTATATTTATTTTTCAGTATGTAACATAGGGAGTTCAGAATGACACTGAAAAAGCTCACAACGTGACACCAACTGAGCTCCTTAGCTGATTTATTTTTTTATGTGAGATAATTCTATATCACCTTTCAGCCCACAAGGGCTTTAAAGTGATGAATAAATAAAAGCAATTTAAGCAGTGCACACGTACACGCAAACACACACACACAGGCACACACACTTAAAAATATTAAAATATTACTTTTTAAAAAAAAATCTTAAAAACCATCTTGAAAACATTTAAAACAGAGCAATTATAAATGTTAAAGGTCGTGAGGAAAAACACTGGGGTTTGATTTTGTTTTAGTTTTGGTTTGGTTTTTTGGCTGTCCACTGGAAGCTCCAAATACGTATATGGAACCTGCCTAGCTTGCGTTGGTGAGGAGTTCCACAGTCAGGGCATTCTACTGAGAAAAGCCTGTTATGCATACATATCATCCAAATTTTGTGAGGTATTGGAACATGCAACAAGGCCTCCTCTAAGGATTTGAAAATTCAGGCAGGCTCATATAGGAGGAGGAGGTGGTCTTTAAGAAATCCTGACTCCAAGACATTTAGTGCTTGACAATATTGCAGTAGAAAAAACAAAACAAAACAGGGACCTTATCACACTACATAAACATTGTGCTGTATTCTACTTCAACTTCTATGGCAACATCCTATGGAATCTTGTAGTTTGGTGAGGTATTGTAGTTCTATGGCTGAGAATTCTAAATGCTCCTCCTTATACTGAAAATCCCAGGATTCCATGGGATGTTGCTATGACAGTTAAAATGAAATATAGTGCTGTAATTATGTAGTGAATGGGCCTCAAGTTGTCCGTGTCTACATAGTGCTTCCAGAGCAGGGCAGAATGCCATTTCTGCCATGCTACTAAGAAACACTAAGAAATAAATTTAAGAACTATATGTTGACTAAGTACACATGTTTTAACTTTTTATGAAGTTTCTCTTCTATATATAATCTTTTGTCACCAATTATGAAACTCCACCAGCACTGAGGAAAAACAATACTCTCTTCTTGTTTCATTTTGATTTCTAGTGTGTAAAAATTCTAGCAACTAGCCTCTATGTAATGCATTGTCAGAATATATACGCTTCTGCAATGTTAAGTAGAAATGAACACTCTCCCAAAGGACATAGTATTAGTCCTGCTTCTGAGGGATTAGTTCTTCCAAATTACTTGTGGGACATATATTGCATTTAAATTGTTTTGGGTCTGAGTAATGGTAAGAACAATGTTAGTCCTTGATGTCACCATTTGCAAGCTCTTGAAAATTACCAGGTATAATGAGACAGCTATTACATGGGTGGAGGGGAGGAGGAGAGTAAGAAAACCATAGTGTTAGAATAGAAAAGCAACTTGCCAGGTAACTGAGTTTTAATCACTTGAAGTAACTGCTTTGGTTTCAAGAAAAGACAACTGTAGATGGAAATTAATTATTGTCACATTATAAGAGAAGTCTTAAAGGATTACGTATTACACTCAAATGAATATCAAGAGAATTCTCTGTGATTAATGGTTTTACTGTAAATGCCAGATAATGAGACATACATTTCTTTTTGTCAAAGTGTATGTTTTTGGGTGAACACTTCAGGGGAAAAGGAGGATCCATTTTTGAAAAGAGTTTTTTGTAAGGATGGTGGTTTTCTCAGTAGGCTTGAAATTTTTACAGATTTAACATGCTCTTTCAAAATGTCAAATATACAGCAAAAGCAAATGATGATAGGAAAGCACATTACACCTTCTGCTACCAAAAATGAGCACAAACTCTTATACAGGAATGTGTTACTCACATGTTCAATGTCATATTAGTAAAATGCATCAAACCCTTTGGCTTTGTGAAAAGGCTGATCTTTAAAGTGATCTGACAGGGGAGAGAGAGAGAGAGAGAGAGAATAAACTAATATCTTTAAAAAAAAACCTTTTGGATGCAAAGACTTTAAAATCTGCATCCAATCAGAAAGTCATCTGGGAAGAAACCCTTTTTTTGTTGAAGTTAGTTTTGTTGCAGATAGTAATATCAATAATAGGCTAATATTACCATCCTAAATCAAAGATGTACCAGCTACAAGGGGGTACTGAAGAATGCTCAACCCACCCCACTTTCCAAAAACTGAGGATAATTTTGTCACTGTAGCTTGAAAGAGTGTTCCTTTGTATTGTAAATTGTCAGTTTGCAGGATTGTAGCTCTAATTTCTGATTTTTTTTCAGATAATTGATAGAATCATTTCAATAAAAAGTGTAGAATTTTCAGTTGCTAAACTCCAGACTATCATGAAGTTTCTGTTCCTGCAGAAGAAAACTCCAAAGGTAATCCATGAGTGTATGATGCAACAATGAAGTGCCGAGTGCCCATCATACACACTTCTGCAAAAGAGATGTGGCAACTGTCAGCATGGACAGTTTGAGATGAAGATGCAACTAAGTCTGAGAAGCCTTCAACAGTGCCAACCCTTGAAGTTGTTGAGAATACTCATGGCCTGATTTTGGCAGATCAGCAAACCTCTGTTAAAAGAGTTGATGAGACACTGGGAATGCACTGAGTTTACAATTTGCAAACAATTGTCGACGCAGAAGCTGTCAGCTAAGCTGGTGCTGAAATGTTTGAATGCCAACTAAAAACAAAATTGAAGATATATCTCCAAGCTGATTTTGCAGCATTTTCAGTGATCTAGTGATTTTTTTTTAATTTGGAACAACTCATCACCATTGATGAAACATGGTAACATCACTATGGTATAAAGACCAAACAACAGTTTTTGCATGGCAGCAC
>NC_056525.1:191898051-191932677 GCF_019175285.1 Sceloporus undulatus | reverse complement strand
ATAATAATAATAATAATAATAATAATAATAATAATAATAATAATAATAATATGTATTTATATTTCTCGCCTCTCCTTACGGATCGAGGCAGGATTACAACATAAATAAAAGTACAAAAACACAATAAAAAGGTACTGTCAAGCCCTATCCTTCCCACCATTAAAAATAATAAAAATTCAACAGTTAAAATAATTACATCAATATATAATCTAAAATAATCAAAATGGAATGGACCATTAAAAATGGAAGGGGCTATCCTCCTTCGGGAGGTCAGTCTGGGAAGGCCCACCAGAAGAGATCCATCTTGATAGCCTTCTTGAAAGCATCTCGGATGGTAATAAGATGGATCTCCTCTGGCAGGTCATTCCACAGATTCGGACTGGCAGAAGAAAAAGTCCTCTGGGAAGTTGCAGCTAATTTGCTCTTCTGTGGCTGGAATAGATTCTTCCCAGAGGATCTGAGTGTGAGGAGGATTATATAGGGAGAGGCGTTCTTGCAAGTAGCCTGGACCCAAGCCATGTAGAGCTTTAAAGGTGATAACCAACACCTTGTACTGTGCCCAGAGGCTGATTGAGAGCCAATGAAGGTTTTTTAGAACAGATGTTATATGGTTGAACCTGGATTTGCTAGCAACCAGTCTGGCTGCCATGTTTTGAACTAATTGAAGCTTCCGAACTTGGCACAAGGGTAGCCCCATGTACAATGTGTTGCAGAAATTGAGATGAGTGGTTACCAGCACATGTACCACTGCTTCTAGGTCCCATTGGTCCAAATAGGGTAGCAGCTGGCATATCAACCAAAGAGAAAGCAAGACTGAATTTCAAACTAAGGAATTTTTGGAAGCTATATAACACATTAGACAAGACACCTGTCTATATATATGTTCTATGTGTGTGTTTATGTTAATATGGAACCAGCTCTTCCTGGCTAAAGACAGAGAAGGGTGGCCAAGAAGGCCTCTCTAATTATATCCTATAGCTAATACCCATATTGAACTCCATTAAATTCAATTAACTACTCCCACTAGTTGTATCAAAAATACTAATTAAATTACTGGACACACGTGAATATCCCAAGGGAAGGTTCTGTCTCCAGTATAACACCCTACAATTGGCAAAACAATGCATTATGAACAGGAAATGCCACTGATAGAGAAAGACAGGTTTGAAGCAAGGGTGAACAGCTCAAATACTTTGCAGTGTCCCATTGAGTGGCTGCTTATCTGAGACATTATTGCCTTTTGTTAAACAAAGAAGCTAGCATTGTGTCTCAGAAAGTCCAAATACATACCTTTTGTTTTAAGATGTTCCCTTTGTTCTACATGAATTTCTTCACGTCAATTACCTTTTCCCACCTCTAATCCCTTAAAAAGAGCCAAGATCCAAACAACAGTCTATCTGAAGGTATGATAAGTATCTAGATTTGACAAAGTCAGCTCTAATCACTCTCTCAGAACAACAGGACCCACAATTTTGGCAAAAGAATCTGTTAGTTCCTTTTGTTCCTTAAAGACTCGGGAGATTACTGCATGAAGCGTTTAAACTATGATTGGACCCATAAAAAGAGTCTTTGGTGCTACCTGATGCATGATATCACCTCTGACCTGCATCTGCTGCATCCCATAAGTATGGTTAGGGTATTCCTTTTCATTGATGGGGGAGCATCTTCTGAAGATGCCAGCCACAGATGCTGGTGAAACATTAGGAATAAACTTTTCTAGAACATGGCCTCATAGCCCCCCCAAAACACAAAAAACGAAGGGACAAAAGTTAAGTAGTCAAAGAGACAGTGTAATGGTAGCAATCACACAATTATCAAGATGTGTGGTGATGCAGTGAATGCAAACAGGTAAAATTTTATTTTCATTGACATGTGTGATTGCGAGAATGGAGCTTGTGCAGTAAAACTTTTGATCTGAATTAAAAGAGTCTCTTTATTTTCTGATTCAGCCAAAATTATGTTCCTCAAGAACACACTGTTCAATTCTACACTACTTTGTTGCTTTCAGCCCCTAACTTTCCTTCTCTATTCTAAGTGGATTGCTGCTCAACAAAAGAATGTAGCTGTAATCTCACATTGAATTGGCATGGAATGCCCACACTGTTGCTCTCAGAGCTTGGGGAAAACTTCTCCAAAGGGTTTCCCAGGCTTCTGGAGCAGCTGTGTTTAGGGGACTCCAGTGGGAAAGAAAGATCACCTTTTTTGGATTCCACTGGATTCTGCTGTTCCACTGGGGAAGTGCAGCATTAGATATTGCTCTGTGCTTCTAAATACTCACACATACAGCTCATGATTTCAGCCAGTTGGTTAACTAAGGCCCTGTACACATCGGCTGTTAGGGCTGGCATGGGGGCAGAGTCAGGGTGTAGCGTCTTCACAACACACACATGACTCTGCCCCACAAGGCACTCTGACACTGTGCACCTCTCCACATGACATGTGGCATCATGTTGTTCCTCCGGCGCTGCATCCATATGATGCAGCACCAAAGGAGTGCTGTATGGCCATGGCAATGCAGCCATGGAGCTCTTTCGAGGGCACAAAAAAGAGCCACTTTTTGTGGCTCCTTTTTGCAGCCTCAAAAGGCAGGATCAGTGCCATGGTGTGAGGTTGCCATGGCCCCGATCCAGCTGTATGTATAACCCCTTTCTTCCTTTGAATGTTAAGTCAAAACAAGAGGATGTGCTTGCAGATGAGGGGTTTTGCAAAGCTATGTGGATGATCAACACAACCACTGCCATCACTATGATTAACAACACTGCAAAAGGATTGTGATGTCCTGTGTGGCTTCAGGGGATGAAGACATGGAGGAGCCTGGACTGACTGCTGGGATGAACAATGAGCCTGGTATGAGTTTGTCAACCCCTGTGCCACTAGAGAATGCAGCCAATGAAGACAACGAGAAAGCTGACATGAGTTCAGCAGGACCAGTGCCAGCAGACTGTCCTGCTAACTTGGACAATAATGATGAGGAAGAGCAGTTTGAGCCAGACCTACTCGTGCCTTCGTTCAGCCAGAAAGAGAGGCTTTCCCAGAGGCTTTATCTAAAATACTAAGCCATCAAGGAACACCTGAAGCTGTAGGAACGTGTGTGTGTGTACACATACACACACACACACACACACACACATATATATACCTCAGGAAACTGGAGGAAGTTTGTCAGATGTTAACAGATGGCCTTTGTGAAAGCTCTGGTGTATGTTGATGATGAGTCCATATCTTTGTTGCCTAGAATTCCTGTTTGACCTTGGACCTGCTTTTGATGACTCTACTTTCTGTTAGACTTGACTTTTCAGACTGTTATTGGACTACTCTGTGTGCCTCTTGTTCTTGGATCTATTTTGCCTCTGAAACTGCCTACAGTTTGCTGTGAGTTGGTTATCTGTGACTAAGTAATTGCCTAGCTGTTGGCTCTGGCATCTTTCCCGGACAGGGATGGATATTGGATGCTCCCGGAACTTGCTGTCCTTCTTTGTTTGCTTTTCCTGAGAAATCCAATTCTTTTTGTATCTGGTTATATTATAAACTGGATTTTAGGACAGTGCTGCTGGTCTTTCTTTCTCCTGGGTACATAGAGGATAATACTGATTTCCCCCCCTGACTTGGCAAATGATCACAAGTGGTTGCAATCCATCATTGGCTATTTTTAACAGAATAAATAGTTGACCATTTAAAGCACATGGAGCTTATCTCATTGCTTTCTGGAATCCAACATCACCTCAAGATAGTGTAAATATAGAAATGCAGAGACAAACTTCACCAGAACTATGTAAATCCCATGCAGAATAGCCACTACATGTCAATCACTGCATGCTGTTGTACAGAGTGAAACTTCAAAGTGAATGTGAACCACTGCATATTGTACAATGCGAAACAACATTACATAACTACAACATGCAATGTGGCTGAATGAACAACTCCCCTTCCAAACATGTCAGAAGAATATATCTGCTGAACTATAATGAATAATGTACCCACTGCACTGAATGTGCAGCTTGACTTATGCTTGTGTATTCCACTAATTGAATACCATCCAGTGTGTGAGACAACACACTGAAGAATTTCAGGCTCGTTAAAACAGTGCAAGTATTAAGAAAGTAGATTTTACAACAAGCCAGTTACTAATTTGTCAGATTTTACAGTCATTCACATTTTTATTATTTTGTCCCTGTTTTCATGTCTTTTCATTGCAGGAAAATATTATCTTGCTGCTGAGTTGGAGAGCTGGGCTAGATTTTTTTTTTTTTAAAATCACAGTCTCTTCAAAATTCAAAATGACCTGAACAAACTAGAAAACTGGGCCAAAGCTAACAAAATGAAATTCAACATGGAGAAATGTAAGGTACTGCACTTAGGGCGGAAAAATGAAATGCACAGATATGGGATGGGGTACACCTGGCTGGATGAAACTACATGTGAAAGGGATCTGGGAGTCCAAGTAGACCATAAGTTGAACATGAGTCAACAGTGCGAAGCGGCAGCTAACAAAGCCAATGCAATTTTAGGCTGCATCAATAAAAGTATAGTGACTAGATTAAGGGAAGTAATAGTGCCATTCTATTCTGCCTTGGTCAGGCCCCTCCTGGAATACTGTGTCCAGTTCTGGGCACCACATTTAAAAAAGGACATTGAAAAACTGGAGCATGTCCAAAGGAGGGTGACTAAAATGGTGAAAGGTCTGGAAACCATGCCCTATGAGGAATGACTTAGGGAGCTGGAGATGTTTAGCCTGGAGAAGAGAAGGTTAAGAGGTGATATGATAGCCCTGTTTAAATATTTGAAGTGATGTCATATTGATGAGGGAGCAAGCTTGTTTTCTGCTGCTCCAGAGACTAGGACCCAGAGCAATGGATGCAAGCTCCAGGAAAAGAGATTCCACCTCAACATTAGGAGGAACTTCCTGACAGTAAGAGCTGTTCGACAGTGGAACAAACTCCCCCAGAATGTGGTGGAGTCTCCTTCCTTAGAGGTCTTTAAACAGAGGCTAGATGGCCATCTGTCAGGGTTGCTTTGATTTAGATTTCCTGCATGGCAGCGGGTTGGACTGGATGGCCCTTGTGGTCTCTTCCAACTCTACGATTCTATGATTCTAAAATATTAATTCATTAGGATACCCAGTCAGTTTGAAATATCAGTAACAACTACATTTCTATACCACTTACTAAGTGGTTTACAAAATGTAAGCTAATTGTCCCCAATAAGCTGGGTACTCCTTTTAGCAACCTACAGAAGGATGCCAGGCTGAGTTGAACTTGAGCCCCTGGTTGTTAGTGAGCTTACAACCTTGTGGTTTGCGAGTGAGTGGCTGCATTATAGGCATTTAACCACTGCTCCACTAGGGCTCCAGTTGTATCAATAGTCAATTGTACTTCTGATAGGCATGTTTTCCACTCTCTTGTGAAAAGGCTGGTTGCTTCCTCTTCCATTATTTTCACTGGTTAGCTAGAGATTTATTACCCACCTAGGCACTGTATATTCTGAGCAGCCTCTGGAATACAGCTGGGTATATGAACCTATAGCAAATATAATGTCTGGCATCCTGTTCAGTATTTACAGTGTCGTAAGCCTGACTTATAATCATACATTTTGGAATTCTCATTTACCTTTGATGCATCATTACAGTGACCAAAAGTGCTCTCCAAACCTACCATAGAAAACAGGCAGCCCCGCCAACAGGAGGATTTCTGAAATGCTAGGGACAGTGGCAGTGAGTGAATTACAATAATGGAGCTCATGTTGTCATATAAACCTCACATAGTTCTAAGAGCTTCAGGGGAAGACTTTCAGTCCCACCACTATCACAGGTTTGCTTCGTAAGGACATGAGACAGAGCCTTGTAGGTGGCTGCCCCCGCACTCTGGAACTTCCTTTGATGGAAGGCTAGGCTTGTCTCCTCCATGCTTTCCTTTTGCTGACAGTCAAAGACCTTTTTGTTTCTGTATGCTTTTAATAGATAATCAGGTGAGCTTCTTTTTGAGATGTTTTATTCATCTTTTCAAACCTTTGTATGTCTTTAAAATGGTTTTATACTGTTTTATGTGATGATATTAATTGCTATTGTTGTTTTAAATTGTGAATGTTTTTTCCCCATTTATTTGCTCTGGGAGACACCTTGGGTCCTACTCTGGGAGAAAGACAGTATACAGAATAAATAAATTAATTAATAAATAAACAATACATTTGTAGTTACTTTTCACAGTAACTTACAATATGTATAGAAAAGGCTGGGTTCCTCCCTTCCCCCCATAAAAACCAGATTCATGTTCTCTCAGGCCATAACTGTATGTGCCATGTGGCAAGTTTTCATCTGAAGTGACAGTTTTGAATGGCATTTCCAGGTTAGCCAGAAACTATGCAATTAAATCCTAGTAAACTGAGCTGAAAGCTGTGATTTGTAGAACTATATTTGATGCTTAGAAAAGCTATATTTTTCATGTACAGATTTAAGGTCCTTTGCTTCCCCTCCCAGTCACTTTTACATGCCTAACATATAGAAAGATATAAATATTTTTATTAATATGTTCTTTGCAACCTTTTTCTTATTCAGCATTCTTGCCCAGATTGCTGGGTATTTCTGAAGAAATAAAAATTACCACCAAAATACAGGTTAAATTAAGACTGTGAAAGCCTTAATAATAATAATAATAATAATAATAATAATAATAATAATAAATTTGTCTTCCACTTTTATTGGTACAAATAGTGCTCACAGCTCAAAAAGGTATGTTAGCCCCCCCCCCCCTCTGAATGTCTACAGTTTAAAACACATTGCAGAAAAAAATCCAGCTTGAGACCACTTTAAATGCTTTGGCTCATTGCTAGGGAATTCTGGGAACTGTAGTTTTCTAAGACATTTAGCCTTCTCTGTCAGAAAGCTCTGGTGCCACAGTAAACTACAATTCTCAGGATAACCTACCACTGAGTCAGGACAGTTAAAATGATCTCAAAGTCGATTATTTCTGCAGTGTGTTTTGAACCTATGTCATAATGGTAGATGTTTATTATAGTATTTGAAAAGAGGAATTTTGTTGTTGTATCTATTCACCATAAAGTCATATTCAACTTACAGTGAACTCTAAATGGTACGCCTTCAAGCCTTTCTCAGTTCTTGCAGAGTCAGGACTATACATTTCTTGACTGAATCACTCCATCTGCATTGTTGTCTGTCTTCTTTTCTACTGCCTTCCAATTTGTTAAGCATCATTTCCTTTTCCATTAACTCATCAGTGTCCAAAGTATGAAAGCCTTGTGAGAGTTCAGGCTGAATGTGCGCTAGGAGCCATTTGTTTGTCTTTTGGCAATCCATGGTAACTACAGAGTTCCTCCCCAGCACATTTCAAATTAGCTGGATTCTCTTCCTGACAGTTTACTTCACCCACCACTTTGACAACCATACATAGAAATTAGAAATACTGTGCCATATATGATTGTGACTTTTAGATTTATAATTATTATTGCAAATATATTTTTCTCCACCTGTGAGCCAATAAACAGAAGATCTGACAACACTTGCAATGTTTGAAAGAATGATATATATTTAAAAAATTACAAAGGGACTTATTTTTGGACATTTGGTGTACTTTTTATAGAAACTTATGACCTATGTAGTTATTTTTCCTCCTTTTGTGTTTTTATTTTCTGGCTTTTATTACACTGGAACATTATTGTATGTAACTGTTATTGTACAACAGTTGTATTTAAACTTTTAAATGTAAATACATTTTATATTATTTAAAACAAAGACTAGAAAAAAGAAAAGAAAAGAAGGACAAACTGCTTTAAGAGCAGTTCAACAGTGGGGCAGACCATCTCAGAGGGTGATAGACTCTTGTTTGGAGGTTTTTAAGCAAAATGTGGATAGCCATCTCACACAAGTGCTTTAGTTGTGCATTATTACATGCCAGGGGCTGAACTAGATGACTTTCTTCTTGTTGTGTGCCTTCAAGTCATTTCTGACTTATGATAACAAGGCTTATCACAGGCTTTTCTTGGCAAGATTTGTTCAGAGGGAGTTTCCTTTCCCTTTCCTCTGAAGCTGGGCATCATTTGCCCAAGGCCAGCCAGAGGGTTGCCATGGCCATTCTAAACCTGATCTCAAAAGTGCTCAAAACACTACACCACACTGGCTCTAGGTGGCCTTCCAATTCTATGCCCAGTTTCCCCTCTGGATCCAGCTCTTGTCTTAAAAACATGGGGATGCTTCAGACTATTAGATGACTCTTGTAAACAATATAAGTAGCTCATTTTCTGCAATTGTGTTCGAACTGTCCTCATTCTTCTCTGATTTGACTTCAGATGCTCTAAAGTATTCAGCAAGGGCATTAAGACTTTTCTCTAAAAGCTGATGTGTTATCCAAAGTACCTATAATATAGTAATAATATGATATTAAAGACAACATTTGATTGCTGTCTTCTCCTGCTTATAGCAACTGAAAAGTGCAAATAGCAAGAGATAGCTGGCCCTGTGATTCTTGTGGTTGAGCAGCCCCAGGCAGGTCACAACTGCTATTAATTTATCAACCATTGGAAGAACATTTTCAATATTTCAGCTCCTAAGACTAGCAGGGATTTTTCTCAACCTGTAAAAGGTTTTAATTTAGCTGAACACAGTGGCAGCTGCTCCTTATGCCTCAAGCTAGAATTGCTTTTGCCCTGAAAATGTCTTCTTGCATGTTAAATATGCAATCTAAGTGCCAAGATATCTTTAGTATTTTAACAATATTCTGTGCCTCCCCCTCCCGCTGATGTGAACACACTCTAACTCCCTCTATAGAGCAATATACACAATGAAACACCATGAATGTGGTCTAGCAAAAATCATGATTTTCTATCTTGTCAGTATGGAATGTGTAATTAAGACCTGAGGCCCAAAATTCCCATAATGATGTAGCCAAAGGAGATGTATTCGGGGATGTCAATGGGACTTACACTAGAATGTCTCTCACTAATGCTTATTAAAAGAAAACAAGGGTGAACATGCTCAAGCTAAATCTTTTTCTATAAATATTTCTCTATACCACTCAGGTTGTAAGAATTTGTGCCTTTATTTTCACATTCTATAACAATAACAAAAACAAAACTCTCTTGATAAAAATATGTGATTGTCAACCTACTGTAATCTCAAAATATAATGAAATGTCAATGTAATTATAAAATCAGAATGGCTAAACAGATTTGTTTGCTGAAGCTATTTATGCAGTTTCTAACATTTCCAAATTATGGCTGGCATATTGTTCAGTATTTCTGGGATTGTAAAGTTGAAGTACAATCTCATAACTCTTGGAATTCATTTTTGTGGTTCCTGACAATCAAAGCTGAACCCCAAAAGGTATTTCTTAAGTCATCCAAAGGGTTTATAGGCACTGTAGACTGGTGTTTATTACTGCAGCATTCTCTTGGTCACACATGTAGCTTGTTCACACAAGCAGCTGCAACAAGACCCAGAGCGCTGTCTCCAGCTGTCCATCTCTATACATCCCACACATGGAAGAGTGCTGCAGTCTTTG
The DNA here is from genome assembly GCF_019175285.1 of Sceloporus undulatus. NCBI lineage: Eukaryota > Metazoa > Chordata > Lepidosauria > Squamata > Phrynosomatidae > Sceloporus > Sceloporus undulatus. Next base: position 191,923,168 of record NC_056525.1, on the reverse strand, counting down.
TTTCCCAGTGCTTTAAAAACCCTTCATTGGGGCACTGCTTGTGTTAAGAGGTAGCAAAAACCTCTGAATTTGCCTTTGGGGCACTGGAGAGGGTAGGGGATGAGAGGAGATTCCCACTCCATTGGCAGTCCAGCACATATCTAGCATCAGTTTTAGACTATAATGTTTAATGAAATAGAACAAATGATAGTGAAAAATATCCAGTATGAAACTGTGTGTGGAAATAGCAAATTTCTTCAGTTGTAACAAATTAAATAACATCAGTTAAGAGCCAGTATGATTCAGTAGTTTGAACATTGGAAACCAACTGGGTGACCTTGGGTGAGTCACATACTCTTAAACCTAGAAAACTCTGTGATAGGGATGTTCTTACGGTCACCACAAGTCAGAATTAACTTGAAGACACACAACAACACAACAAACAGCATGAAGCTGTGATAGAAACCAGTAACTGATTTTACTGAAACTGTTTGGGATGAATGTAGAAGTTCCCTGTTGAGAACGTATAAATATTTAAAATCATTGGCTTTTATATTGAACAGCTCTTAAATTATAATTATTAAATGTACATTTTTGAATGACTGCTCCCAGAATCCACCAGCCAGTATGACCAGTGGCTTGTTTTTCTGTCTTAATTAGAGTGGTGGTGGCATTTTCCATTAGAACACATCTGTCCTTTCATGGAAAGGACTCCCTCCCCTCCACATGCACTCACCCATGGGACACTGGTTGCATAAAACAAAATAAGAAGTCTTTGAAAGAAAACTTGCTCTCTGCAATAGTTGATTATTCAAGGCAGAATGTTCCTTCTAGTTTATTTTAATATACATTATAAAATTTAAATTCATTTGCATTTTGTCTCATTGTTTATACTGTTATTGTTCTTGTGGCTATATCATGGATAGGTCACTATCATCTGATGGTGAATGTGTGTGCAATGCATTTTGTTCCAAATTGAAATCCTAATCTCATTGGGAGATATTGATAAGCAGTCGTTTAGTTGCCCATTTCTGCTATCTGCATGTAGCCATTGCCAATCAATCCAAGAAGATCACATCCATTTTAATAGCCAGAATTTGTTTTATCTTAGTTGCTTAAAATCTATATATCTGTAAAAGCAATATAAATAATGCATCCCTCAATTTTCCTGCTGTCCTTGGTTGCCTTTGTCATTGGCTTCATCGCTAATATAATGTTTACTAAGAGCTTTGTGGAGGAACAGTATTTCCATAGCAACAAATGAACAATACTAGAGAGATTAATCATTTCTGCATTATCTGTGTAGTTTGCTGTAAAGCAACATTTTGTAGTTTGATAATTGCAGGTCTAGAGTGATTTTACATTATGCAATGATTAGCATAAACACTTAAAAAGGCAAAGAATGCCTATTGAAATGAGAAGAGTGACGTGGAATAGGTGATACTTTATCACAAGCCATGTACTAGATCATGAGTGTCTGAAGAGCAAAGTCTTTACAATATATTTTCAATTCAAATGCATTTTATATGTTCCATTTCCAATTGATAGATTAATGGAAGAGCTTCTACAATAGTCCTCAGCTGCTATGCATAAGATGACCTATGCTGAGTGGCAGAACCATTCCACAGTGCTGCTACTTAACACAGGACGTCATCTGTCTAAGCATGGACAAGTGTGCCCTGCTGCTCATTTTCAGTGGGCCTTCAAATGCAAGTAGCATATGTGTCCTGTCCCTTTAATAATTAATTGAATAATGTAGAATGGAAAGCACAGAAGGGGAAAAGAACAAGGTTATACTGTGTGGTAAGGAAAATCAATCTAAAACTGATCCAGATTTAATGCTTCCTGACAGTGCCATATTGAGATAATGAGATTCAGGGGCTCTATGGACTGCCCCAAGGGGTAATGGGAGGCTGTCCCTTTCCTGGCTGGATCAGGGCCGTGGCAACCTCATGTCACAGCCCTGATCTAGCCCCTGGAGGGCGCCATAGCTGGATGCAGCACCGGAGGCATGGCATGATGCCACGGGCCATCTGGAACAGCGTGTGGCATCATGACACCCTGGGGGTGTCCATCATCAGGATGCTGTGCCCTAACTCTGCCCACAGGCTGGCCTTTTGGGCCAGTCTGTACATGGCCTTACTGAACCTAAATAATTCTAATGTTGGTTCTAAAGTAAGCTCCATTGATTTCAAGGATTCAACTGGTTTGTAAATGATGTTGGGGCAAAGCATTGCCATTGATGTCATTTTCCATAAAGAAACAATGTGGGTCATTTCCACTTAGGTTCAAATACTTGCAACTGTCTTTGGCCAAGATCTTGGATCAGGAAATGAAGCTGGGGTATGACTCTTGCCGAACTCCTGCAACCTACCTTTCGTCAGCTAAAGTACCTCCAACCCAGCCATTTCTTGGCCACTGAGAGAAAGGGCAGGGCAGCCACCTACCCAGTAGTGGTCCTATAGCTGCAACAAGCATCTAGCTATGGAAAGATAGCTAGTCACTTGTCTGCTGCAGCCCTGCTTTCCAACATCCAGGAAATAGTCACGTTGGGGAGAAGACAACAGTTGAGAAAAGGTGGGTTAGAAAACTGAATTTTCTTTCACACACTAAAGCTGCGGCCCTGTTACCCCTGGGAGACTTGTGGTTGCTGTTTCAATGGCAAAACTCAAGGTCTGCTATCAGAGTAGAAGATCTGGCCTTGGATTCCTGTCCCTTTCCCTCCCTTCATAGGCAGCATTCACATTACAGAAACAATCCAGCTTGACATCATTTTAACTGCCATGGCTTAGTGCTATGGAATTGTGGGAATTGTAGTTTGTTGTGGCACCAGAGCTCTCTACAAAGAAGACTTGATGTCTCACAAACTAAAATTCTCAGAATTCCATAGCATTTAATGATGCTAATTAAAGTGGTGGCAAACTGGATTATTTTTGCAGTGCAGGTGCAGCCTTTGACCCTGAAGCACTGTCATAGGAAAAGGGTCAAAGGAGACATAATGGGTGTGTGTTGGGCCAGTTTGGGAGCTTTTCAGTTGCCACAACAATCTTTTCCCCAACAGTCCTGGAGCTGGCACTGATTCCTTAGGCTTCAGGAAGAGGGAACCAATTACATAAATAATTTTACATAAATATTGCCAGGAGAAGTAATAGGAGCAGAAACACTACTCTACCCTTAATTTCTGCCCAGTATGAGCCCAACTTTCCAGCTTCAAATCTCTCTCTTCAATAAATATTAAGTCCTGACTTAGTTGTTACACTCAGTAAGTAGACCCATAGAGTCAATCTAATTTGCAAAAGATGCTATTTACTATTCATCAATTAATTCAATGGGCCTTCCCTAGTTTGCAATTAGAGTTGCCTTGAGACTTCCGACTGCCCTGAAATCTAAATCCAATTGTTTATTGATTGGATTGGGAAGAGGATGTGCCTTACCTTTTACAAAAAAAAGTAAATGTCTATGGGAGGGTGCCAAACATAGTGAATTAAGATGTACTTTGAAGGTAGCCAAGATTTTTCATTTAGAACTGATAACAGGAAATGTGAAACACTCCTGTCTGAGATCCTGCAGAGTTACTTGAAATGTCTGCAGCAGATCCATTCCTTCATCCAGGCCAGGTTTATTAGAATTTCCTAAATTAGGTTTGGTAGCTCAACTCATGTTTTTCTATTGTGTGTCTGAGGAAGCTAGAACAGTTGGCCTTGGAGAGGGAAGGAAGTACAGAACAATAAAGCCGTAATCTTTTAAGTGTCTGAAGAACTTCATATAGTATCCTAAGAACTCAAGCTTCCAAACACTACATTACTGCCAGCCAGAATAGATAATACTGAGTTAGCTGAAATGGACAAGTAGTCCAACTTGCTATAAAGCAGGGCCCAATATTCCTATCTATGACAGTGTACATCTCCAAATCCTATTTGACTGCTTTGTTAGGCAGCGTTCCAATGCATAGAGATGCCACAGCACTATACGATGGGAAACCATATTATTAGTCAGAGTAATTACAATGAGCTCTCTATATTTGCTGGGGGTTAGGGTCACAAGACCTTAGTGAAAATAGAAAAACTGCAAATAAAACCCCCCACTCTTTTTTTACACCCGAGGAAACACATCTCTAGGAATCCCTAGGTCCTCCAGTGTAAGTCTGTGCTCAACATCTGCCAGAAGCTGACCATAAAATTGCTCTGGAAGACCTACAAAAGCCTAGAGAAGAGTTCTTCCTATGAATCCCTAGGTCCTCCAAAGTGAAGTCTGGTGGACATTAACCATATGGTCACACTGGAGAACCTAGAGATTCCTAGAAAGAACATATCAATCAAATCAGTGAATAATCAAATATGCAAAAGTCAAAGCTAAAAATGGGGGGGGGGGGGATGACTAGTATTTTTCTACATACCTCTCTTCAATAAAAGTGTAAGGGGCTGTGCAGACTACCCCTAAGGGGTGGCCTGCAGCCACCTTCAGCTATGCCGGATTGGGCCATGGCAACTGCACGCTGCGCCCCAATCTGGCCTTTCCAGGGCACGATTGCTGCAGCACCGCAGGTTTAAGGAGCTCCTTTGGTGCTGTGTCATGTGGATGCAGTGCCATGATGCTGTGCACAGTGTGGAGCAGTCCACGGCACCATGCCACCCTGGAAGGGAGAGTGAAGGTGTGAGTCATGTGGACACCATGCTCTGACTCCACTCTTAGGACAGCCTTTATGGCCGGTATGCACAGCCCCTAAATAACTTATAAGGGTGCTCATATCTTAGTTATTTTGCATGTGAACCAATGGGCAATTTCTAGTCTCTTTAAGCCTGAGCATATGTCTTCTTGAAAGAACAATATTTTGTGATGTGTTTACCCTCTGTTTCCCTATATTGTTATTATTACTCTTTTAACAATACTGCTATGTTTCTTTTACAGTAACATCGAATTTCAATGAAAATAGATTCCATTATTTATTCATAGAATTTGATTCACCCTGCTTGTTACATTATTTCTGGTGTTGATAGTTCTTGGTGAATAGAGTGCGAAGCTAGAGGGCATTTATGTGACCATGAAATGCCATAAATAATCAAAGGGAGTTCCTTTTGTTTTCATCAAGGGCTTTACAGCCTTGAAACAATTAAAACTGCAAAGGAACAAAATAAAGCTTTGTCGTTCGTATTCTGCTTTGGACTTCTATCACTTTCTTGATGGTCTGTAATCTCTACTATATAAATTTTGGCATGGTACAAACAGCGCTAAAACACGTGCTCGCACCATGCTAGGGTTATGGGAACATGCAGCAACTGCATGGTCGTAACCCTAGCATTTATTGGTGGCGGCATAACAGTGGTGCCTCATGTAAACGGGTGCCGTCATTATGATGTAATGACACATAGCATCCGCACGTCGCATCATGCCAGTTATGTCACGAGTGTGCCATTGGCGCACTCGTACGTAACTGGCACAGCAGAAAAAGAACCCGCTTTTTGCTGGTTCTTTTTCCTGCAGAGGGAAGCCTTGCAGTTTGGTAGCTGCGGCTTCCCTCCGCAGGAAAAAAAGGCCGCTGCCGCTCTGGACAAAACCCCAGGTATGTACTGAGACATTGACTGCTCTAGGATGTTTTCATTGTCTGGTGAGAAATATCACAAAATGACCACCCATAACTTAATTTTCAGCTGGCTTGAAAAATATTCTGCATCTGTAGGAGACAAATGTGATTTAGATGTAAAAAAAAATCTTGTTCATGTGGACCTTTTATATTTGGGGAAAAAGGGAGGAGTTTTCTCTTATTTGCCAAAAGGAATAAACAGTATAAGTAAAACAGATATTTTATGGGTTAGAGAACATTGGATTTCTAAGACTCAAGCAAATATTTTAAATATATCTTGGATTCTTGCCAGATATGGTATACAAAATATTCCCTTTCCTTAAAAAGAAGAAAGGGTTGTTTTGATTAATGGGGCTAAATATGAATGACATTGTTACAAATTACAAGCTGTCAGGGTATCAATTGCCACTACGTCCCTCTATTTCCATGGTGCAGGCACCAAGTCTGGAATCACTGTTGCAACCATTATCCATAAATATTGCAAAAGAAATGAACAATGAATCAGTCAGCACAGTTCTTTTGTATTTTAGGTTGGTAGAGAGAATTATTGCCATGTTTGACCTAGAAAAGGAGAAAGATAAAATGGGCAAGGTGAGCACTTTTTATGGATCAACTCAACCCACTGAAGCTAGTTTCATAAAAGTTTCATCTTACTTACTTTATATTGTCTTTGAAGGTCAGCTTTCTCGATATTACGTCTTATAGTCAAGTTTGCAATCTGGTATAGATGTTACCTTCACCATTGGGACTTGCCCAGTCTTATACAGAGAGGCTTAATTGGCACTGCAATAAGACAGGCCTGGGAATCATGCAGACCTCCAGATGTTGTTTGACTGCAGTGTCCATCCTTCCTTGCTATCTACCATGCTGGTAGAGCTGCTGAGAGATGAAGTGTAACAACATATAGAGCACCACTTAAAACAATAGTATTATGTAGTCTAGATTAGTCCCTATAGCAGTAGGCCACATATGGTCCACAGGCTGTATGAAAGCTGGTCATTTGTGTGTTCTTTCAAGTCCTTGTCCCCCAGTTTCTAGAACCTCCACAAATGTCCCAGTGATTACTATGGGAAACATAGGCACTATACAGACTGCCCAAAAAGGGCAGTCTGCCAATGCCTTGTTTTGCTGTGCGAGGGAGCTGCAGCGGACAAACCGCGTGGCTCCCTTGTGCAGCAAAAAGAACTCGCAAAAAGCAGGTCCTTCTTGCAGCGCCATAAGGACATCACAGTGCACCAATGGCACACTCGTGATGTCCTTATGATGTCGGGACATGCGGACGCTAAGCGTCCGTCACGTCAAAATGGCAGCACCCGTGTAGACAGGGCGCTGCCATTTTGCCACCACCAGTACGTACTGGACTAACCCTAGTATGTACTAGGGTTAGGGAGTGTCTGAATGGTGCACGCTCCCTAACCCTACTGCCGCTGCTGCCACCACACTACATTTTGCCGGTCTGTATCCCGCCATAGCATTCAGGAAGTATGTATTTTGTTTCCAGATACAGCACACTTCCAAGTGGTTGTACAACTTTAATTTTGTTGAGGAAAACTATGTATTCCTTCTAAAATTTGTTTCCTAGTAGATCTACTGCACTTTTGTACGAGTGGAATTTTCAGTGGTGATGGGTTTTCAGCAAGAGTGAGAGGGTATGGCCACCAGTCCCATCCCAGGCATTTGCCTACCTTATCCCAGAGCCTTTATTAATGTTGTGTATGTTTGTGTGTGTGTGTGTGTGTGTGTGTGTGTGCACACGCAACATATAATTATAATGCATATTTTTCTAATGAACTCCTTCATATCATTGTTGCTTTTCTGGCACTGCAGCTTTATTTAGTAAAGATGGACTACTTCAGGAATATTTAATATTAGGTAGAAATATTTATTATTAAAGAATGAAACAATTAAACAGACTGAGAAATCTTCTCCTTTTGTATCTGACACATGTCTGGAACATCTTAAGAGCTCAGGACATTAGTCAGATAGGATATATTGTATGTGCAGGTATTTGCTGAAGGAAACAGAGGTAAATTATACCTGGACGTTCTCCCACATATTATTAATACCTTAATATATTGTGAGCTGCCTTGGGTCCCATATTGGCTGGAGAGAGAGAAAGAGATTTCATGAAGATGAACATGATGTGCTACATGTATCCAAATGTTTAATGAAATTAGTAAGCAACTTTGTGCCTCCTTATTTTTTGTATTACAGTTCTCTTAAGTCTCAGCCAACATGGCCAGCAGATAGGGATTATGAGAGTTATAGTCTAAAACATTTGGTCTACCACCAAGTATATCTAGAAATGGCTGACAAAATACTTAGACTGTGATATTGCACGATGAGATCTTGAAATATGTCAGAAATTACTTTATGGAAGCTGCTGCCATGCAGAAATTTTGTAAGAGTACCACTGGAAACCTCCTCATAGGAAATAGCATAGGACAAGGCAATAGCTAGGTCTCTGTAAACTCGAATGCGATAGTGTATTCATATATTAGCTAATCAAATAAATCTTAATAGTGATATAGCATTGCCTAATGGAAAATTCTAGCCTCAGTCACAACAACTCCTGCTTCAATTTCTACCACTAGCCAATCCTAACATTATTATGAAGGCTATTAGATTAACAAATTTCTGTGACAGCGTTTCTTTCCTCTTGTATTATTAAAGCCAGGAGGCTAAAACTACAGGGTTTTCATCAGCTAATGCCTTGTAGTAAATCCATTAGAAAACCATTGGTATTTAATTGTCTAATCACTGCAATGGCCTAGGAGTGACATAGCTATAATGGGATTAAAGTAGATTGTAGTGTTCTGCCTCCATTCTCCGATCTGTTTGGCAGATAGCAATGACCTTGCAGGTCATTTTGGTTAATTTAATGAGACTCTGAAGAAGAAGAAGAAAAACATGAAGCAGGAAATACTACTTTGATTAAATGGGCAAACAAATGCACACTGGTTTGTTTGCGTCTTTTAAAAAAAAATAGCATTCAGTGTGAATGAATAAATGTGTCATTAACTACTAGCCATAAATCTAAGAAACACCATACTCCCTAGCATAGACATCCTGGTTGAAGTACAACTGACAATGCATATGGATGTACAAAATATATCCTTTTATTTACACAGAGTTTTCTGCTTTGCCTCCACATACTCTCCAATATCCATCCTGATTGTGAAGCATCTTGGATCTCCCGGTACTTAACATCTACTTAACAATCAATGTAAATAATAATATCTGCATAAAAATAGTTGTTCTTTGATTTTGTTTGTTTTTTAAAGCCTCAGTTGCATCAACAGTTTTGTATTACAGTGATAGGACGTTGCTTTTCTGTGCTATCTGGAATTAATTTCATTAGAAGGATAAATACTAGGAGCTCATCTAATCTGACTTTTTGTTCCTACAGCGGCTATGTAGAGGTCCATGGGAAGCTCACAAGCAATAGAAGTAAAACAACTTCCTTCTACTTGTTGTTGTCTTCTTCAACTGGCATTGAGAGGAGAACTGCCTCTGATTCTGAATGCAACATATCATCAGCATCACTAGAAGCTATTGATAGCCCCTATGGATTTTCCTTTTAAAACCAACTGACTTGGTAGTCATCCTACATGAAGAAAGAGCAACCAAACTCACTTTCCAATAAACCCTTTATGAAGAAACTTGGTAAAAAGTTCATTTCATCAAGTGGATGTTTGATTTTATATAGTGATTGGATAACCAGAAAGGGTTAGGTCCATGTACACGTCAACTGCAAATATAATCAATACTGCATTTTAAATAATAACTTCCTAATAGTTTCATCAAAATTGCTAATGAGTGAATATGCCCCCTTGCTATGTGAGGATTTGTTATTTATTTATTTAATTTGCATCCTGCCTTTCTCTCAGTATGGCAACCTACAACATTGGTAATATAGTTAAAATAATTCATATTTTAAAGAGAGAGAGAGAGAGACCCAATTAAATACACAACCCTATTAAAAGCTTCAATTTAATGTTGTTTTTAAAACTGTAAAATGCAATAAAGGGAGGAAGGATAGCAGCTCCCATTAAAAAAATGAAAAACACTTCTGCAACAGCCTGTCAACAAGCAACCAACTGTCTAAAAAAAAAAAAAAATCATTTAGGAATAGAAACCAAGGCCATGAACTCTTTCAAGTAATGTCAGAATGGCTGCATCTGCACTGCAAAAATAATCCAGTTTGACACCATTTTAATTGCCATGGCCCAATGCTATAGAATTCTGGGAATTATTGGCCTTGTATAAATGGGCCCTTTAGCACATCCTGGCAATATGCAAGGGTTGCCTCGGGGTGCCGTTTCCAGATGCCCAGCAACCCTAGGACATCACCAGGATGTCACAGCTGTGTGGCTCCATATACACGGCGCACACAGCTGTGACATCACTGCTGCGCACCATCCAAATGGGCGCATGTGGCAGCAACATGCTTGCACCACCGCAGGCAGTTTGCGGCGGCACTAAAAGGAGCTACTTTTCAGCACTCCTTTTCTTTCCACGTAGCCATGCTGCACAATTTGGTTGCTGCGGCGTGGTTACACGGAAAAGAGAGGCAGCTCCCGGCCGCCTCTTTCTGGCGGTCTGTATTCTGCCATAGTTTTGTGAGACATTTAGCCTTTCCTGTCAGAGAGCTCTGGTGCCACAAATTACAATTCCCAGAATTCCATAGGATTGAGCCATGGCAGTTAAAGTGATGTCAAATTGGATTATTTCTGCAGTGCAGATGCAGCCAATAGAAATGTAATGCAGGCATGCCTCAGTTAACAAAGCTTTTCCCAAAGATTATCCTTTTTACAAAACCTTTTTGTGTTCAAAGAGAATGAATGGATCTTTAGTAGCAGAGTTTTAACATCCAAATAAGGGAACAAAAATTAAAAATAAGGCTGTGCCTGTTTCAAAATGTTAAAAGTGGTAGGGATATGAAGGATGGACATCTCCAGAAAGGAAGGAAGGAAGGAAGGAAGGAAGGAAGGTATATGCATGCACCATAACAAAAGGTTTTCTTCACCATCAACATCTGGTAAACTCTCTTAGTTCTTTCTGCTTATATTATTATGTGCAGAGATTTTTTCTTCTTTATCCATTGCCCACACAGTCAACCTGTCAACTGATCTATTCCTTCTAACAATATTCAGCCTGATAGTAAACTTAGACCTTTAGTGTAGTTCACACTGTGTAGGTGTTAGCTCAGTGCTTTTAGAAGGATGCATTCAGTGCTTGATTCCACAAAGATCTTGGCTACCCACACAACTGACCTCCAATGAAAGGGTGAAGTTTAGCATTCCTTGGCTTCAAAACAGGTTAAGAGATGTCTGGCCATGAAATGGACTAATCTAGTTACAGTGGTACCCCGGGTTACGAAAATAATTCGTTCCGCCGCCGCGTTCGTAACCCGAAATGCTTCGTAAGCCGAAAAAGCCATAGGCGCTAATGGGGGAAAGCCGCGATTTCGTGCGAAATAGTGCCGAAAAGCACCAAAAAAATTTTCGTAACCCGAAAAAACCTTCGTAACCCGGAACAGTTTTTTTCTATTGATTTTTTTCGTAACCCGGAAATTTCGTAAGGCGGCGCATTCTGGATTGTAGGTCACCTTAAGCATACAATTTGAGCAAAGAAAAATAATTTAGTTTTTGCACATGCTGGCTCCAAGTTAAAATAATCATGTCAATGAACTATACTTTCCATATAGCTAAGCCAGCCCCTAGAGTAAATTTGAAAATAGATGCCAGTTCTGTTAGTTTCACACTGCCACTGCTGTACTATTGCTGTTATTGTTTACTCATGTGACTATTTTAAAGAAATTTGATAACTTCTTCTGTGACAAGAAACAATGGTGAAAGTACAGCTAGGCAAATGAAGAAAGTACAGACAACAACAACACTATCTGCAGCTTTTGATTTTGAGATAGCTAGAAAGATATTGACTATGTGCAACCCATTTCCTTAGAGAAATTTGGAGCTAGTTTGCTACAACCTTGGTTTCTGGGGGAAATGTACATACACACTCACACTCGTACACACCCACCCTCTCCATTGCCTGTACCTTCTTTGCCAAGGAGGAAGGGAGATGTCAGATGGAACCAAGAAACTTTAGTACAGTGATGTGGGAAACTCATTGTTCTGTGACACAAAATTTTCCTTCCTCTCCCTTTTTGGCACGGCAGGCAATTAGACAATATCTGTCCTCTGTGCCCCACTTCCTTCTCTCTATGCAACATGAAGGAGCTGTCACCATTGTGTTCCTTATCCTTCCCTCTTCCCTTTTCCATGGAAGGGATGGACTTGCAGAAGCACTAACTAAATCCTAGTTGTAACCAGTCTGCCCAAGCTCTTCCCTATTGCCACTGGCAAGCCATGGTCTGGCTCTTCTACCTGTTCTGTGGCACATTCCAAAACTCATAGAGGTATAAACCATAACAGTTAATTGTTCAACCTTAAATGATAAGTTCATTTCAATCTATGTATTGGTTTGGAAGGTATGATTCTTGCCTGTTTGTTTCAAAATACAGAACAAATGAAATTCCCAAGAATCCTTGGCTCCAAGCCATCAATATGAAAAGCCAATAATAATCTACCCCACCACAAAGACCAAAATTTCACTGGAGCTTCACTATAGTATTTGCTCAGGTGTTATGGAGTAAAAAATTGGTTGCACTGTATAATATTAATGTTGAGAACTCCCAGGAGTAGAAGCCCTTTGAAACATAGCATATGAACAATGTAGCGAAATATCTGTCTGCTAGAGATTGTGTATCTCATTGAGAAAACACTGGGTATTAGATGTTGAGCTTTGATATTTATCAAGCATTCCTAAAGAGATGTTAAAACAGAAACTCACATGCAAAACAAGCTTCCCTAAACCATACAGTGAAATAAATGCTCTCTAGGTGCTTGCTTTTATCCTGTATGATGCTTAAAATAATGTGATGCTTTTGCAGGGCTCTGAGGGAAAACCTATTTTGGTTTCAGTAATACTGGAAGACAACGAATGAGCAGATTGTAAGTGGTTACCAATGCACGTGCATGTGAAGGGAGGTTAGGTGTTATGCCTGCTAGTTTTGCCCTCAGTGTTCATGCATCAAGGTCATAGCAGGATAGGGTGTTATGCTGCAATGTGCCAATATGCCTTTGGGTTGATCATACCATCCTGCACTTTGTGAAAGCAGAAAACAGACAACATGGAGGATGGAAGTGGGAAGAGAGTAGAAGCCATCTTTATATGGCATAAATTTTGATGTTTAGGATGCATGGTTTGAAGACAGATGGTTCCATGTTCAGTCCCTTGTATTGCTACTTGTAATTGAAAAAATCCCTACCTGAAACCTTAGAAAACTGCTACCAATACTTCTCCCTGACCTGGTAGTCTGGGGAGGAGGCTTTGCTGGCCTCTCATTGGCAGAGACCAGCAGTTTAAATAAAGTGGTGTGCTCCTTGGGGTGTTAGAAGGGGTGGGGTGGGGCTTAGCCTGTTTGAGGCTCAACCACCCAAACACCTGTCAGTTGCCTTAAACCGCTGGCCCACCCTCCTACCTCAACAGTAGTGTGAGATTAATTCTGGTCGCTTTTGGGCTGGGTAGAAATTTTCTCCTCTTTCCAAGGATTTTTTTTTTTTGGGGTCTACCCTACACTGTTAGTTGGGGACTTGGACAACTGGCTTGGAGTGTGATCATAAATATGTTCCACGCATAGGCAGGGGGAGATAGAGGTTTCGGTGAACACCTCGGCAACCTACTAAAGGATGAAGGTAAGTTTCTGGAACTGAAGTTTACATCTGGTGACTAAACATGAAGGGAAAGAGACTTGCCTTGGGGATGGCTTGAGATTTAAACCCTCACATAAGCCTTGAGAGTTAAGTGAAGGAGTCTTGGGTCGGCCTTCCGGATGTGGGCTGACCAGGGAGCAACCTAGTTATGGATTGCCCTCGGGGCTCAGGTGTTTTTGCCCAGGGGAAGCTGGGGAACTGGTCTAGGAGCAGACCATCCGCCAGCAATTCCTGCACGAGGTTCTCCCCCCTGGTGTTGCAGTTCTCGAAGAAATAAAGTTAAATAAGTAGAGTTAAATAAAGTTGCCCATTTTAGAACCCAGTTCTATGTGTCTGGTCTCATTATTCAGTGACTTGATCTGCAATAAGTGTTGAGTAGAATAGATGGACTAATGATCTGACTTAGTAGAAAACGCCTTCTTATATTGCTTCTTTTGTCATTCCCAAGTAAACACCTAACAGACTTGTAAAACATCAATATTTGTTGTCTAGAATCTTTAATAGTTATTCAATCTTTGCACAAAGACCACTATTTCATAATGCATACTTTTGTGTTGGATAAAGGGAATGATTTTGCAATCAGTAATGTCATATAGGGGTGGGTAACATGCAAACCATATGCCACATGCATCCTTCATTCTTTTGTGGACTTCTGATCCTTCTGGATTGTCACTCCCATCTGGAAATGAACAATCCATAATGGAGAATTTCCAACTGTTAGAAGAAGTCTCCATGAGCAGTAATTTATAATTGTAATATAACTTAATTATGCCTTAGTGATGGCAAATCCATATAGAGGGCGAGAGGACAATTAATGGCAAATAGCTCACTATTTGTAATGAGTCTTAACCTCTGCATGAAGAAGAGCCTTCAAAAGGCTTTCATGAATATGCGGTTGCTTTTCAGGATGCAATGCTACATTAAATATGAACACACTCTGTTTGGGTCCTGTCTCCTTCACCAAGCTTTGAAATTGCAAAATAAATAGATATCATAGGAGCACCACATATTTCCATTATTATTTCCTCAGAAGAAACTGGACTATGAAATGCAGCCCCTGAAATTTACTTGTGCCTATAAATATGGGAGTGTGAAACATGTTTGTTTTACTGTGTGGTACAGGCAATCTTTTGATATTTTCTTAGCCTGATTCATTCCTTAACTATGGGTAAAACAGTAGAACTTCCACTTCTCAAATACTTGTAATATGAATATTTTGCTTCATGTTACACAGTGACCTACCCTCCCCGCCCTCGGAGTAATTAAATCACAGAGCCAAAAACTGGTTATGTGTACTGCTATTGGGGGGCAGAAAGGGTTCCACACCAAACAATAAAACTTTAAATGGACGGGTGAGTGAATGCAGTGCATGTGTTTAAAAAGGGTTTATACTTGTTGTGTCTGGAAAATAACCTTTATAGGTCAAGAATCATTTCTGTACTACAAGCCAGATGGCTCTAAAATCTTGTAGTGGGTTGAGGATTGATTTAATTTTTAATTCCAAGGCTTGACAATCTACAGAAATCCCTTTTGCAAGCAGTAGCTTAGTGCTTAATTGGAAAACTCTGTTATTGCATATGAAGTAAACCTCCCCAGGTCCACCAGCTTCAAACATGCAGAATCATGGACTAGTTTAGAGAAGTAAAGTTTATCTGGATTGTGAAGTTCTTGGTTCCTCAAATGTAATGAATGGAAAGGACCTTGATTCCCTGAACTCTTTTCATTTTATCATTGTCATAGTTGCCTGCATCTGGTACAACTGGATGCAGCTACTGGGCATACTGGGAAGGACTACAGGAAGGGAGGAAGGGATGATGAAGAACTATGTGGCAGAATGTAGGGATGTGAAACTTTAATTGTTTTGCTCTCAAATTCAGGAAATAATAATTGCATTTTTTCTTCCCACTGGGTGAGGTTGTGAGAATCTTTGAACATTTTCCAATAATTTTTGACATTTCAGGTCCCTCCCTTCCCAAAAGATAATCTCTACAAAAAACTTGTTTTTGGATAAAACAACAACATGACAAAAGTGTCCTGAAATGCAAGCTATTTTGAGGCAGTTGAAACTATTCTGGGGACAGGAACAAGAAAAATTGGCATATTATGTATACCACTGTTGTAATGTTGATGTAGCCCAGAAGCAGATGGAAGACTCTCCCTCTATTCCAACTGCCATCACCCTGGCCTTGGATGGAGAGAAGAACCAGCAGTATCTGCTGGACTTGATCCCTGTCCCTACTACCATTCACTTCTCTTTTTTTGTCATGTCTTTTTAGACTGTAAACCTGAGGACAGGGAAATATCAAATTAACAATCTGTAAACCACTCTGAGAGCCCTTGGATCTGAAGAGCAGGATATAAATACTCAAAATGAATAAATGAATAAATATTTTATTCGTCCTCAAGAATTTCCATCCATGTGATGATTCAGGCATTACATATTCCTAGCTTCTCCTGCTGCCACTTTCTTCCTTTACTTGCTATGTGGAGTGTGACAATCTGGAAAATAGAACCTACTCTATCTGTTTAGGGAAGCACTCTGTATAATTACGCAAAAACAAGTTTTTTGTAGAGATTATCTTTCCAGGGGGCTGGCTGAAATGTCAAAAATGCTAGATGCAGAAGATCAAGGTTTAAAATCACATGGAAAGCTTCCATGGATAGCAAAGAGTCTTCAAAACCAGACAGAGGAAACTGTTAATTTTTATTGTTTATTTTGGCACTGTAGAACTTAGATAAGTTGACAGAATCTGTGGAATGAGGGTAAAAAAAACACCAGTGTATGCAGAGGGCTTATATGGATGGCTTGGTGATAATGATGCAAAATCCATTGGGCTCAAAGAAGGCTCTTCTGGAATAAATTAAGGCTTTTTGGCCATGTTCTGGATTTAAAGTGAACAGTGATAAAATAAAGTTGTTGGCTAAAATGTGACTTCAGAAGAGAAAGATGAACTAATTCTTCTTTCAAATTTTAAAGTGGAATAAAAGTAGGATCCATTCCACTCTCACCCACCCCACTCCCCATGTAAGGGAAATACTATGTATTCTGGACCCCTATTAAAAATAATGGGACTTGTGTCTGCGGTGCACCCCATTACTTCTTCTGGGTGCACCATGGCTTTTTTGCACCCACGTATGACACAGGTGCACTGTAAAAGTGCATGCTGAATTTAAAAATCATTGTATTAGAAAGGCTTATAAGTTTAGTATAAGTATAACCACAGATTTCCCCCCCCTAAGATAACATTAGCCAGCCCACTGCAGGAAGACTCTTTAAAAGAAAAAAGGCAAGATTCTTTAAAAGGAAAGAATGGGTTAAAAACTGATTGTCTGTTTTATGAAGCTCTTGTGTATTTTGAAGAAGACAGATGGAAGTTTAAATCAAGGAAAAAACATCTAAAGAAAGGTAAATATCTTAATTGGTTTGCTTATATGCAACTTAATGATTTAATCAAGATAAGAAAAGTGTGGCAATAAAGATGGAAGAAAAAGAATTTTATTTAGAGTTGTGTAAAGATCTAATTTTAAAAGTGTACAAATGGCCTTTGAAATTAGAACAGAAGAGCCTGTAAAAGAGTACATGATAAAATTTTGGGCATAACATTCAAATGGAAGTATTGGGGGGGGGGGTGTAGTCCAAAGATATAAACATTACTTTATGTAGTAATTTAAAATAAAATCTGTATAAGATGATGTACAAATAGTACCTAACCCCAAATAAATTTTCCAAAATGTCCAATAGTGTTTCATCTCAGATAAAGAGGGTTCCTTCCTTCCCCCACCATTTTTAATTTTAATTACATGTGGTGGACTTTTAAGAAGGTGAAAAGTTACAGATCCAAGATTTATTAATCCCAAAAATATTAAAGGTAGATTTTTGTAATGTTAGTACAGATGTTTCTGTTGGGCATTATGAACAGTAAATATGGGTAATTTCTTCATTGCATGATAATAGCAGCAAGAACATTCCTCAAACTTGGAAATGGATTGAAGCACTGATGATGGAAGATATCCAAATTAACATGGGTTCTAAAGGATAAATCAATTGATTTTTTGTTTTGTTTTGTTTTTTGTCTTTGAAAGACTGGAAATTGTTTATGTACGTTCTGAGCAATAAGAAACCTAATGATATAATAACCTGTGGTTATGATTATTAGAAATTCTAGTGGGATCATTTAATTGAATCT
The DNA here is from genome assembly GCF_019175285.1 of Sceloporus undulatus. Taxonomy (NCBI): domain Eukaryota; kingdom Metazoa; phylum Chordata; class Lepidosauria; order Squamata; family Phrynosomatidae; genus Sceloporus; species Sceloporus undulatus. Next base: position 191,905,640 of record NC_056525.1, on the reverse strand, counting down.
GTAATGGTAGAATAATATCTTAATTTTTTAATTATCTTTTCATTACAGTTAGAATGGTGGGGTCTGAGCTCTATTATGTTTTATAAGTGCCATTTTTTATCTTCCTCTCTCTTTTTTATCTTTTTAAATGTATACTTTTAATGTATATTATCTTGATTTTGATTAAAACTAGATTCTCATTGTAAAATGAATAAATAAATAAATTACAAGAAAGATACAAGGGACACTATCAGTATTTGTCTGAAAGGCAAAATCTCGGTGCTTTCTGTGATGAAGCTTTTGATTCACCCATTGAGTTCTTGAATCAGAATTTTGAAGATCACACTGCTTTAATCTGATTATGAAGTGATTTGCCACTTTGCAACCATCAGTAAACCTGGAAGCAGTTCACTAGCTGTTAGGTACAGATCTCAAACTCTCAGAACTTTTACTAGAATATGATGAGATACTTCAGCTTGACAACACTGATGAATCTCTCAACATGACGTTTTCTCATTTGGTCCATTTTTCTGCATTATAACAGAAATGTGGTACAGAAATGTGACAGCTCTCATAGCACATATTCTAACAGCTCAGCCTCACAGCTGAATGTGTCATCAGCACAAGTGTCACACTGAAGTTCATAACCAGGATCAGACTCTCTGTTGAGTCAGAAAACAAATCTCTCTCTCTCTCTGTATGTTGCAATATGCTAGTACTCACTGAATATGATCCAAGGATATCAGTGTTTCTATGCATTGATAAATGAGAGTTGCAGATCTGAAGACACCTGTAAAGCAAGCGAATTTTGTCAGAGATTAGCAACACTCCTCATCTCACCCAGTTGCGGACAGTGATGATCCAACCATCCTGAAACAAAGGCCATTTGACACGATCAGGATAGTGCATGGCACGTATCATAACCATGAAATCTTTTCCCCCCCTCTGTGTTGTTACTGCTATGAAACCATTGTACATCTACATTTTTTCTTTATTTGCAGAGTTCAGTATGAGTACATGTATGTTTTTGATTCTTTGGGTCACAATAATAATGCACAGCTAATATAAGATTATGAGGTCTGAACTGTAAGAGCAGTTATTTTAATTTTCTGTTTATGTTTCTTTTTCCATTTCTCTTCTATTTGTTTTAAAAATAAAGCTTGTTCTTGATTTAAAAACATACTTCCAACTGCACATTTCATTTTTCTTCCTGCCTAAAATATGTCCAGCAGCACATTAAAATACTGCCAGGGTGGAGTGATTATACCCCTCCTCAAATATTTATTTGCCAGATACATAAAACATGATTTAAGCTTATGTATCTAATCCAAGGTGACTATGGAGATTATCACACTGGCAAATCATCTCGCCTGAGAACAGGCTGAGCATGGACTGACATTTTTGAAAAATTTGCTAAGATTGGGTGTTATTGCACCCCTCCATGCTCAGATCAGAGGCATCGCATCCCAATCTTAGCCATCCCAACCCCAATCTGTCCTTCTTCCATTCTTCACAAAGAACAGGAGTTAACTGCGCTCAGCTCCTTCTCAGGCCAGGAAATTTGCTGGTGTGATAATCTTCTATGTATGCTGATGTCATGAAAGGCAAATGATAATCATTTAGAATGAGCAAAACATTTTCTGTATTTGTCACATGGACAGTCAAAGATTCTAAGTTAATCAGGTTGCATTCCAACAAATGTCTTTTAACAGTAGTCAGACAGGGCCCCTTTTAGATGCTTAAAAATGTGAAAAGTCTTTCTTGTTTGACTTACGCCCCATTTAGCCATTACTCTAGTATAATGACTATGCATAGAATTACATGGGAAACCTACCTTAATTTCATTTTTAATCATTATGAACAAGCAATATTTTAAAACAATATATTACCAAATTGATTCAAAATGATGAAATTATAGAGCTGCCACCACCTTTGTCAACATCTTCCCTCTGCTTTTGTTGATATTTTTCCTTTTCTTAAAAAATAGCTCCACACAGCTGCTGTGTGAAGTGAAATGTTGAGCAAACTTGACTGGAAGCAATACAGTGTAAACCATGGTGCTGCCTTTGAGGCAAAGGAACAGCAAGAAATTCAAAATAAGAAATAATGAGAAGAAAGAAGGAGAAACCATCTGTTTTGTGCTGATATGTGCTACTTAATTCCACTTTATAATGTATATTTTTGCATATACAAACTTGTGTCAAAATGTTTAGCTGTTTTTCCATCCTCCCTCTGCTGAAGTTATACTGCTGGGTTAGAACTCATGTCGATGAGTATTAATGAAAAATTAGTGGTCTGAACGTTTGCTTTTAAGATAACTTTAGACTTACTACAAGGTGATGTTAAGCAATTTAACACTGTCCCTCTGACATTCAGTAGAGGAGAAAAGGCACTTCTTTTCTATGGACTTGCTGACTTCTCCCAGACAGAGATCTAGTTCATTAGAAGAAATTGTTTGACCACATTAACAAGTTCCCCCTTTTAGCACTATGATCATGGTATCCCAAAAGAGCAAAAAAGAGAAAACTGAAAATTCTAACACAATATTATAAAGTCAATATTTTGTGCATCATTACGTCTGTATGAAGCAAGGGTGGTGTTCTCTGTGGTGGTATCCTTACTTTGGAATAGACTCTCTGGGGGAATTCCAATGGTAGTGATGTTAAAACATTTTTTAAAGATAATTTTTATTATTATAATAATAATAGACATACAAAATACAAATCACATAATCCAAAATTAACAAAACAATAATTCTTCCAAAAAACATAAAACACAATTATATCTAATTTTCATTTATCTTCTAACAAAAGACTTCCTCAAAGCTTTGTATTTAAATCCTCTCTTTAACATGCATCATAAGTTTTACTACATAATAATTCTTATTCTTATTTCTTCTTGATTCCGATCGCGAATCCTTTTCTATATATCATATACTCTTTAATTTTTTAATCCAAGTCCAATTTTTTTAAATTTTTTTAAACATTCTTTCTCTCTTTCTTCCATTTTCAAATCACACATACGTGCTGTAAGTATGTCCATTTCCATTGCCTCTGTTAGATTTTCTAGCCATTCCTCTATAGCAGGGGTCATTCGTGATCTCCAATATCTGGCAAAAGTAATTCTTGCTATTGTGATCATGTATAATATTAGTCTTCTAATTTTTTTTCCATTTTTCTCTCTAATATACCCATCATGTTTAAAAGAAACAACAAGGGGTTTAATGATATTGCAGTTTCTAATATTCTTGACATGGATTTCTGTATTTTCCCCCAATAATTTTTGGCCTCTTCACATTCCCACCATAAATGATAAAAAAATACCTACATTTTTTGCTTCTGTTGAAGATATATTTATATACTGGTATGTAACCCAGGGAGAGCCAGCATGTTGTAGTGGTTTGAGTCTATGGGAGATTCCAGGGTATTCCTTACAATGAACGAACGTGTATCTGCGGTGACCATGAAATTGAGGGTTTAGCACATGTTTTGTTTAGTTGCAATCTGTACTAGGAGAAAAGGGATCAATATCTTGGTCCATATATTAAACAAACAGTGTTTTGGGATACCCAAGTCAGAATATCATACTTTATGGGTGGACAAGATTCAAAGATATCTACTGCCACAGCTTGGTTCTTATATAAAGCAATACAGTCGAGATCTAGATATGTGGGGATGATTGCTGTTAACTGTAGGGGTGATTAAGAGATTTGACATTTGATTTTTGATATGCAATATTATCTTTAATTTACTTCCTACTGTAATTATTTTACATATTATTGCTCGAAGGTCTTAACTTCTCTATTTTTACCCATTCACTTTTATATCTTTTAGCTCATATTTGTTATCTTTTATTTAGATTTCTCTAGTGTGTTTATAAGTTGTGCATTTTTAAGGCATTCATAAGTACTTAAATTGTATTGTACGTATATTGTATTTTGTATTTTATTAATATTTTATATATTTTATTTTATTTCTTTTTATACTCTCCATAGACTTTCTATAGAATGTTATTGAATGTATTACTATGTTTTGAGGTATTTTGAGATGGCCCTAGGGCTATTCAATAAAGATTGATTGATTGATTGATTGATTTGAGTCCTAGACTGGGACACTAGAAGACTAGAGTTTGAATCTCCACTTGGTCATGGAAATCCATTGTGTGACTGTGGGCAAGTGATGTTCTCACCGCCTCAGAGAAAGGCAAATTCAAACCCCCTCTGAACAAATTCTGGCAAGAAAATCCCATGATAGGTTCACCATGATAGTTTACAATATAACTCAGGTATGTGAAACTGATTTTACTGCTTTTGATTACAGTTTCATTGGCTTGTAGTTTTCTCTTTGTTTTGTTGACTCTTTAGTTATATCTCATATCTTACTGCCATTGTTCTTGCTGTATGCCTCTAAGGCTGCATCTGCACTGCAGAAATAATCCAGTTTGATACCACTTTAACTGCCATGGCTCAATGCTATGGAATTCTGGGAATTGTCATTTGTTATGGCATCAGAGCCCCCTTACAGAGAAGGCTAAATGTGTCACAAAACTACAAATCCCAGAATGTTATACCATTGAGCCATGGAAGTTAAAGTGGTGCCAGACTGGATTATTTCTGCAGTGTGGATGCAGCCTAAGTCATTGACAAACCTATCATGGGATTTTCTTACCAAAATGTATGCACAAGTGGTTTGCCATTACCTTCATCTGGGCCTGAGAGAGTGTGACCTGGCCCAGGGTCACCCAGTGGGATTGTCATGGCTGTGTGGGAATACAAACCCTGGTCTCCAAGAGTCCTAGTCTAATAGTCAAACCACTACACCACACTGGCTCTGTTACATGAAAGATGATCATTTGTTCTATCATTATTATTATTATTATTATTATTATTATTATTATTATTATTATTATTGTCATCATCACTATTATTATTATTAGGTGTCTTTAGTATTGTAGACTGTCCTGGAATCTATAAGTTGCTATAGGTGCCAAATAAAAAGTAATAAGATTAGAATAAGATCAATAATAGAGGTGAACAATCACATATCTAATAAGAAAGATTCTGGAAAATATTGGAGAATCCAGTTGCAGTTTGAGTTACGCTTGGTCAATGAATGTCCTTTGGAAGTTTTTCACAGCTGGCAAGTGCTCCACTCCTCAACTTTATAAAGAGTTATAATAATAACAGCTTATTTCAGTGTTCAAAGAACATGACAGACAACAGCTTGTCATGACCTACATTTCACCATTTACATAAGGTTTTTTCAGAGAAATATGATACATGAGAATTACTGAGATGTCATTCCATAAGGTATGAAACAGGTATGAAGATGGCTGATACCATTTACAATCTTCTCAATTTTTGCAAAATATCAGCAAAAACAATTGGGGCCCTGTTGGGGGAATGTGGAGCTTATTTGATTGAATTCTATTATGTGAAATATTCAATGTGATTTCCATTTAGTACAATATTCTTGTTGGTAAACATCTAATTTAAAGTGTAACACCACCAATAACTGGATACTGCTAATTCAGGTCCCAGGAAAAGAGTTAAGGGTACAGTACTGTTGCATTATGACCCACTTCACTGGGAGAATGACCAGTTTCTGATCATGTCATTTAGTGCCTGCTTAGGTTATTCCCTGATCCTGTTCCGAAGATTTTATTCATATACCCTGAAAATCTCTAACTCTTACAGAAGCAGCAAAATAGGGTAAAACACACTGAGCTAAATCTGGGCTGAGCTGGAGCTCAACACACACTAACCGTGGGTAAGTTTTATTGCTTTCTCCTTTCTCCTGTAATCTGGGACCACTGGTTTTATTTTATTTAGGAAAACAAATGAGGTATACTTTCCTAGCCATACAGATGGTTTTCAGTAGGTTTTTTTTTTATCTCCATGGATGCTGTTTCAGCTTTTTCACTTCTCTTGTCCTCTTTCCAAAATGTTGCCACAGCTGAGTCCTTTAATGCTCACTCTGTTCAGATAAAATATACCCTTCAGTTCTGGCTTCAGTTCTGATTTCAGTTCAGAAGGTGACATGTCAATGAAATTATAAAGACAACCTAGTGCAACCTTGCCAAGATCATTCTATGGTGATCCCAATGAATCTTCTTCACACGGAAATGTGCACATTCTGGATTTGCTGCATGCTATGTTCAAAACAAACCTCTACTGTGTGTGGGTTGTGGAAGTTGCTACCTGCCCTCAAATGTAATAACTGAATTACAGTATATACCTAATATAAACCCTATTTTCATTTCTCTCTTTTGGAAGCAGACACATACAATTTCACTGCATGATTGTAGTTATTCAGTTCAGGCGAGTTCTCACTCACAAATAGGAGGTTGCCCTGGAAAATACCATTGTCTCACCATCATTCCTACTGTCAAGAATGCTTGGAAGAAATATTTTATCTTCTAGAGGGTAGGGATGTTTATTCTTGAAAAAAAACAACACAATTTTTACTGTTCTTAACCAAGCATCTCTGGGGCTGGGTGATTTGCCAAAGGAGAATATTATCAAGAAGAACCAAGAAAGGAAAAAAGGAAGATAACCTAAAAATAAGGTAGCTTGTTTGCCTATTCTAGAATGAGCCTCTGTCTAAGAGCCAGGCAATGAAATGCTGGAATGCTGACTTACAGAGTTGTGTACATAACCAAATTCCAGTCCTGTCAACAGACCTAGATGTCAGACCCTTATAACTACAAACTCTAGACATTAACTCAGTTTATCAGAATGAGAAAATTAGTATCTTTTTATATATTGTGCCTTGGTTCACTCCCCCTCTAATTAGCTTGATTGTTGTGAACCATTAGGACTATTTTCATGTCAAAAACCAAAGATATAATAGATATAATATGACCATTCATTCCACAGCATCAGACAGGATGGCTTTGTTCCCAAAGCCAATTGACTGTTCTCCGCTCCTACAATATCAGACCAAATTACTTATACAGCAGGTCCACATCACAGAGCTCCAGCTTGGTAAAAAATAGATGAAACAAAATCTACTCTCATTATTTCGTCAGTGTGCCAGTGCTTAGTGAGCACAGAAGCCATACTGTTATTGCATGGGAGAGAAGAGAGAGCTGATGAAATTATGGCTCAGCTGTGTTGATAAATGCCTATACAAAGGTTTTTGTACCTCAGCTGCTATTCTTAGTGAAGGGAATGACAGAGGCAAATGCATGGGGATTTGGAGAGAAGTTTCATCTATGTGTCTGCATTTTAATGTTCACAATAATTTAATTTTTTAATAATAGAGTACTAACAATAACAGTGCTTTAGAGAAAATCTTGCAAAGAAAAAAGAGAATTGAGACATATTAAAAAAATGAAAACTGAGAAGGGAGGAAGAAGGCATAAAATAGGAGAAAACTTTCAATGAAAGAGGGGAAGGATGCAGAAAAGAATGGGCAACCACAAGGCAGAAGAGAATTATCTGGATGAGAATACAAAGAAATTAAACAGGATGAAAATAAATGTTGGCTTGGAATACTGTTTTATATTGCTAAATATCTCCACCAATTGAGAGAAAATGGAAGCACATTATGAGCTTCTGCCTCAATAATAATAATAATAATAATAATAATAATAATAATAATAATAAT
>NC_056525.1:191849295-191895051 GCF_019175285.1 Sceloporus undulatus | reverse complement strand
TAATAATGTTATTCCATTTATGTCCACAGTTTCTATAAAGAGCTAAAGTGGCATATATGATCCCCCATTTTATTCTCTTAATCCTGTGAGGTAGGTTAGACTGAAAGAAAATGACTTCCCAAGATCATCCAGTGTATTTGATGGCATAATAGATATGTGAAGATGAATCTCCTTTGTCAGAAACTGAGAGTAGAACAGCTATACCACTGAACACTAGCACTCCTCAGCCAAAAGAAAATGATTTATGATCACAAAACAGAGATAACTGGGGAGGGGGGGGGAATTAATGAACATTTGTTCCGAGTCAATGTAGAGTTAGACATTCCTATTGTCCTGTTATGTGACTTCAAGTCAGTTCTGGCTTATGGTGACCTTTTCCTAGGGTTTTCTTGGCAAATTTTATTCATAGGAGGTTTACAATTGCTGAGAGAGTGTGATTTGCCCTAGGTCACCCATTAAGTTTCCATGGCTGAGTATGTATTTGATCCCTGGTTTCCCAGAGTCCTACTCCACCACTCAGACTATTACACCATACTGGCTTGATTTAGACAAAAATTTAATAAATAAATAAGGCAAGAGCAAGCAAGATGATCATGCTGTGCACATTAGAAGCTTACTTGTTGTTATGTGTCTACAAGTTGACTTTAATTTATGGGAACCCTATCCTAGAGTTTTCTTGGCAATATTTATTTAGAGCAGTTTTGCCATTGCATTCTTTTTCGATGGAGAGAGTATGACTTGCTCTAGTGGGTTTCCACAGCTGAATGGAGATTTAAAGCCTAATCTTTCAGAGTCCTGGTCCAACACTCAATCTATGAGAACTGGCTTCTTAAATCCATTAAAATTACTGGAGCGTGTCCAAAGTAGGACAACTAAAATGGTGAAGGGTCTGGAAACCATGCCCTATGAGGAATGACTTGGGGAGCTCGGGATGTTTAGCATGGAAAAGAGAAATTTAAGAGGTGATATGATAGCCCTGTTTAAATATTTGAAGGAATGTCATATTGAGGAGCGAGCAAGCTTGTTTTCCACTGCTCCAGACACTAGGACCTGGAACAATGGATGCAAGCTCCAGGAAAAGAGATTCCACCTCAACATTAGGAGGAACTTCCTGACAGTAAGGGCTGTTCGACCATAGAACACACTCACTCAGAGTGTAGTGGAGTCTCCTTCCTTAGAGGTCTTTAAACAGGGGCTGGATGGCCATATGTTGGGGATGCTTTGATTGTGATTTTCTGCATGGCAGGGGGGTTAAACTGGATGGCCCTTGTGCTCGCTTCCAACTCTATGATTCTATGATTCTATGATTTTGGTTAAAGCATACCTCATTCATCACAGCAGATTTTCACACCTTGAGCCCATATTTTCATTTTCTCTCTTCAGATATATGTTATATGTTTCAATTCTTGTTGTTATTGCTGTGTGCCTCTAAGGGGCTGTACAGACAGCCTTGAAGAGACAGCATGCAACTGCCCCTGTTTTAGCCAGATCAGGACCATGGCAACCACACACTGTGGTCCTGATCTGGCCTTTGCAGAGTGCAAAAAGGAACTGCAAAAAGAGCCTCCTTTTTGTGCCCCTTCAAAGGGTGCAATAGCCGCATTGCTGCAGCTTGGTAGCACTCCTTCAGTGCTGCATCATCAGGATGCAGTGCCGGAAGAGTGCTGTGATACTGTACACTGTGCAGTGCAGCACACAGATTCACATTGCCCTGGGGACAAAGCTGGGGCATGTGTTGTGAAGATGCTATGCCTGACAAATAGTTGGTTTGAACAGCCCCTAAGTCATTTATGATCTATAGTGAACCTATCATCAGGTTTTCTTGCCAAGATATGTTCATATGTGTTTGTCATTACCTTCCTCTGATCCTGAAAGTGTGTGATTGGCTCAAGGTCACCCAGTGTAATTTTCATGGCTGAGTGGGGAATTGAACCCTGACACACAATCAAACCCTGTTCTTCATCTTCCCTGCCCTCCCTGATCTTTAGCTGTCTCTGGAGAGGCAGCTAAAGACACAGGAGGGCAGAGTAAGAGGAGGAGCAAGCACGTGCCTGTTCCTCCTCTTCTCTTACCCTCCTGTCTCTCCACGCACCCTCATAAATGGCTTTGTGTGCCAGAAAGGGCATGCATACCATAGGTTCACCACCATGGTACTGGCTGTCTTGGATATCCTATCACTTGAAAAAAAAATTTTTTTAAAGCAGCCATGTTGAAGAAGGAAGAGAACTGTGGTGCTTGGAGGCTTATGCTGCATAACTTTCCTGATACAAATCTCTTCCTGAAACTTCTTCCAGTGACAGAGTTTTGTGTTTGCATTTTTGAGGGATGTGCAATCACTATTCTCCAATTCTTCTCTACCGGAATCAGCTGCACTGTATAGCATGATAAAGCAACCTCTTTAAGGTGAAACAGAAAGGTAGAGGAGTTAGATGAAGACAAGATGAAGCCTCTCTCCGTACAATCCGCCCTGCACACTCAGATCAACCGGGAAGCAATTATTAAGAGTTCCGGAGGTCAGATTAGTTACTACCACCAGGAGGGCCTTCTCTATCTCAGCCCCCAATCTCTGGAACTCGCTTCCCGATGAGCTCTGCTCGGCCATCTCACTGAACCAATTTAAGAAGGGGTTAAAAACACACCTCTTCGAGCAGGCATACCCCTGACTCCTGACTCCTGACTCCCGATGTGCTCCCCCCCTCGTCAGCACTGTTGAGCTGGCATGAGATGTGGTTTTATTGTTGTAGTTGATGTTTTTTGATGTTTTGTATGATGTTTTGTATTTTGATAGTTTTAGATTGTATTTGCACATGCTGTTAACCGCTTTGATTTTTAGAAAAGCAGTATATAAATAAAATTTTTATTATTATTTATTATTTAAGAGTTCATGACTGAATGGCGCAAATATGAAGCTAAGTGTCAGTTTACCCAAATATTGGCTGTAAAATAAGAGAAACACCATTAACACTCCACTTATGGACTAAAAGTACTTTGGGCTTCACTGTTCATTTTTTTGAACCTCCACTGACAGTTAGTACCTCTCTTCTCATCATCTTGCCATAGCTCTCCTTTCCACTCCTGCTTAATATGCCTCCAAATAGTAAAGATATAATTTCCAGTGTCTGGACATACCATTTGCACAACCCATTTATTGGATGAATTTGTTTTAGCTTGTTGTCTGTTCATAAATTATGTGAACAGCTTTAGACCTTTGGAAAACTGTTTGGTATTTAAATTGTTTACTGAATGTTTTATGCAAACATATGCAGCTCATAAATTGTTTGCAGACTATTCATAGAATTATTGTAGAGACTATTCACCAGGACAATTTCAGCCATAGGCTTTATATTTCTAACACTGAACACATGTGACTACAGCAGGTTTTTTTTTGGCTTGCATAGTATGACTCTCCAGAATTGGAAAAGTGATCACTAGAATAGGAAGTATGCAGTAATCTTTTTGTGAATCTTCAGGACTTTTTGTGAGGTGATCTTCCTTATTTTGATTCTCTGTTGCATTTACACTGGCTGCTTAATCCAGGCCCATCCAGAGCTTTATGCCCCAGCTTACCCCTGGACTGACCATGATGGCGACCATACTGCCAGGGCCAAATGCAGTGTAATGCCATATCATTGTTCACACAGGCTAGAGAGGCTAACACTACATGAACCTCACTGGCCTGTCCCCTGTTCTCAGAGCTGTTGCCACCATTTCATCATGAGCAAGAGCTCTGTGCAAAGCATGTCTGGTTGCTCACCACTTCTGCTGAGGTCAGGAATGACTGCCCAGACATGGATTTGCAAGGAGTCCAAGTGGCCATTTTTGACCTTAGCAGAAGTAGCAGCACACTGGGCAGGGTTTGCATGGAGCTCCTGCCCTCAAGGAAACTGCAACACAGCTCTGAAAATGAGCCAACCCTTTCCCTTTGCTGCTTAGTGGTGCACCTCTTGGCAGCTGGACAACTGAATTGGCCTGATCCATCTGTCCACATACCAGAAGAGTCTGAGGTGACTCTGGGGTTTTTGGAAGCACTGTGATTTCCCCCAATTTTGCTTAGTTCAGAGAAAAGTTAGGTTACGGGCAAAAATCACATATCCTCCCCAGAAGCAGCCCCATACATTGTCAAGGCTGCTACCACTAGCTTTGGAATGAGTACACAGTTTTTAAACATTGTAGCCAAGCCCTGAATGTCACACATTTAAATGACATTTTCAGTATCAGCCCAACACAGAAGTATCCTCATGAAATGGCTGAAGGAACTGAAGTACCCAGCCAGATAAATCTGTCAGTTTTCGAGTGATTCTCAAAGCGAAGAGGGAATCTCTTGTGCCACTTTGAGAGATAATTCTTCTGATTAAAGGTACACTAATGGATTAAGAGACTGTGTCACTCTCTCTGAACTTGCCCAGGTTCTAAGATCTTCAGAAGAGGTCCTTCTCTCAATTCTACCATCTTCATTTGCTGTGTTGCACTGAAGCTGTGAAACTCCCTGTAGGAGCTGGATATGTTTACCTGGAGAAGAGAAGCTTTAGAGGTGATATGATAGCCCTGTTTAAATATTTTAAAGGATGTTATACGGAAGATGGAGCAAGATTGTTTTCTGCAGCTCTAGAAAATAGTTACATAGTTTAATCACCTTTTAACATTTGTATTTTGAGAATTTTTAACTATGATTTTTTAAATCTATTGTAAGCTGCCTTGAGTTTTGAACTTAAAAAAACATGATATAAATAAATATAGCAACAGCAATAAGGGAAAGGATCTTCTCAATGGCTGTTCAAAATTGTTGGGATTTCCTTCCTAAGAAAGCTATAAAGCAGTGGTTCCCAACCTGTCAGAACCCCTTTGGTGGTCGAATGACCCTTTCATGGGGGTCGCTTAAGACCATTGGAAAACACCTACTGGTATTTAATTACAGTTATGAAGTAGCAACGAAAATAATTTCATGGTTTTGGGTCACCACAATATGAGGAACTGTATTAAAGGGTCACAGCATTAGGAAGGTTGGGAACCACTGCTATAAAGGCTCCCTCCATGTTGTTATTCTCTCTGGAGTATGCAAAGCATTCTTATAGCATCTTTGAGACTGTGAAATAAATTGTAGCATAAGCTTTTCTGGTCTTGTCTACTTCCACAGATGCATGGAGTGAACTAGTCCCCCCCCCCCCCCCCCAGTTTTGCATTTCTATGGCTGTTTGTGCAGTCTGATTATAGAGGTCCTTCCAGGGCACCAGTTCACTCCATGCATCTGAATAAGTAGAACAAGTCTACAAAAGCTTCTGCTGCTTCTATTACATACCATAGTTAATCCCTTTCTGTACAGTCAGCCTTCCATATCAATGGATCTTTATCCACAAATTCAACCATCTACAGCTTGAAAATATTCAAAAATATATACCTTGAATTTGCCATTTTATATAAAAGACATCATTTATCTAATGATACTTGAGCATCCATGGAGTTTGATATTCATGGTGGGTTATGGAACCAAATCCCAGCAGATACCAAGCATCCACTGTAGTTGTTTTAACTTTAGTAAGTTTCCTATGAAAAATATGGGTGTTTGGTAAATTCTTATAAAAATTGAAATGTAATTTTCACCCATCTCTTGGAGAAACAAGCCTGGAGGGGATCTTGGTTATATATAGGGATGCATGCCCTGCAAACATGCATGTAGGTGCTCAACTCTATTTACAGAGGCAAATATAATAATAATTTAATAATTTCTTTTATTTATATACTGCTATTCCAAATATCATAGCGGTGAACAGCAAGTAAGGTAATTAGCAAGTAAGCTAATTTGCCCCCAACAGTCTGGGTACTCATTTTAGCGACCTCGGAAGCATGCAAGCCTGAGTCCAGCTTGGGCCCTTTTTCTGGTCTTGAACTCGCAACCTTGTGGTTTTGAGTGAATGGCTGCAGTGCAGTGCAGAATACACAGAGCATGGCAGCATCAACAATAGGACTCATATTGGGATGGGAGTTTCTCAAAAGAGAGATGCTGAAGGCACAATTTCAAACAGTTCCAGTGAAAAAATGGATGTTGGTCTCAAGAAACCAGGGTGATGACGAAGGAACTTTCAACCGAGCTAAGGTTGAAACGGAGCAGGGTGGACAAAAAAATAGAAATGGACAAGGGGGAAATCACAAAAGAGGAAATTCAAAGAAATGAGCAGGCATGGGGTAGGGGGAAAGTCAGAAGCTAAAGCGCAGAATGAACTCAGGCTCATGCTAGAGAATTAAAAAGAATAAAAGGGATTATTGTGCATATTCGCAGCAAAAGGAAAAAAAATGGTAAGGTGCCACTGCGTGGAGAAAGGGCAAAAGTTGAACAGGGACAGAGAAAGACGAATTCTCAACACCTTTTTTGTCTCATCTCGTTCAGAAAAGGCAAAAGGTGCTCAACCTGATGATAAGGAGTCGAGGACAGAATAGGAATTTCAGCACAGAATATAGAAAGAGATTAGAGAGGAATACCTTGTATAATCTAAATGAATTTAAGTCTCCAGGACCAAGGAACTACATCAGGGTAAAGAAAACTGCAATGTAATATCGGAGCCATTGGCAATATATTTGAAACCCTGAAAACAGGAGAAAAATCCAACAGACGGAGGAGGCAAACGTTGTCCCCATCTTCAAAAGGGGAAAAAAGAGGATCCACAACAATTATCATCCAGTTAGTCTGAATTAATCCGAGAAAGATTCTGGAGCAGATCATTAACAGAGGGTCTGTGAACTCTGGAAGGCAATGCCATAATCACAAAAAGTAACATGGGTTTCAGAGAAACAAGTCATGCCAGACAACCTAATCTCTTTCTTTGATAAAATGACCAGCTTGTTAGATGAAGGGAACTGTGTGGATATTATATTGATTCAGTAAGGCTTTGACAAGGTGTCCCATGACATTCTTGCAAACAAGTCGGTAAAATGTGGGCTAGACAAAGTAACTGTTAAATGGATCTGTAATTGGTTGACCGGCTGAACCCAAAGGGTGCAACATAGCTCTTTTTCAGCCTGGAGAGAAGTGACCAGTGAGATCCCACAGGGCTCTGTCCTGGCCCAGTGTTAGTCAACATCTTATCAATGACCTGGATAAGAATGGGGAGCATACTTATCAAATTTGCAGATGACACCAAATAGGAGGAAGCTAATATTCCAGAGACAGGATCACATTCAAATGATCTAATAGACTAGAAAGCTGGCCAAAGAACAAAGAAATTCAACCAGAAAATGTAAGTACTGCACTGAGGCAAAAATGAAATGCACAGATAGGATAGAGACACATGCTGAATGAAAGTACATGTAAAGGGATCTGGGAGTCCAAGTAGACACAGTTGAACATGAGTCAACAGTGAGATGGTCAGCTAAAAGGCCAATGAAATTTTAGGCTGCATCAATAAAGTAGAGTGTCTAGATCAAGAGAAGTAAGAGTGGCCTGTATTCTGCTCGGTCAGGCACCACCTGGAATTGTGTCCAGTTTCTGGGCACCACAATTCAAAAAGGACATGAGAAATGGAGCATGTCCGGGAGGGGCACTAAATTGTGAAAGGTCTGGAAACCTTGCCCTATGAGAAGGACCAGAGAGCTGGGGATGTTTAAGCCTGGAGAAGAGAAGGTTAAAGAGGTGATATGACAGCCCGTGTTTAATATTTGAAAGGATGTCATATTGAGGAGGGAGCAAGCTGTTTTCTGCTGTTCCAGAGAACAGGACCCGGAACAATGGATGCAAGCTACAGAAAGAGGTTCCACCTCAACATTAGGAAGAACTTCCTGACAGTAATGGAACACACTAACCCCCCTGAGTGTATGGAGTCCCTCCTTCCTGGAGGTCTTTAAGCAGAGGCGAGATGGCCACTGCTGGATGCTTTGATTTGATTTCCTGCATGGCAGGGGGTTGGACTGGGATGGCCCATGTAGTCTCTAAATGCTATTATTCTATGATTTCTTTTTCACTCTTTGCAACTCAAACACTTCATAGAAGTTTTCCTTGTGGGTGTGTGGTGTGTGTGTGTGTGGTGGGTAGGTGGGTAGATTGTGGGTGGTTATGTTTTAATAATGAATGGATTTTATCATTTTCAGTTTTTATATTGTGGTAACCTGTCTGGAGTCCCATATTGAGAAAGATGGAATAAAAAAATGATTACTAAATACCCATGTGGAATGGGTGTAAAGAGGTTACACTTGGAAGAATTCGTACTTTAGTATCCCAGTTCTTATTAGCAAAGAGAAAAAGAAAGGAAAGGAAAGGAAAGAAAGGGGGGGGAGAAAATAGCATATATTTTAAACTTCTGCAGGAGCTCAGTGAATAATTCATAGTGCATCACTTATAGATGCATTTCTTCTGATTACTGAGAGCCTGAAACACATTGCACACTCCATATTTATTTGTTAAGGGAGAAGAAGTGCTTGTCTTTATCAAATGTAAGTGGAAGTCATTTCTTTCCTAATGTAATAGTCAGCAATACTATAGTCTACTTTCCCCCCTGTTAACTGATTATGCGTGGGAGTGTGTTGCATGTGTGTGCGCATTTTGGAAATACATTAAAGAGAATTGTTGTCTCTGAACTGAGATTTCTCACATAGTAAAATGTTCATAAATGTTCAGGCTACATGAAAGGAAATACTAGGAATAATACTATCATTGAGTAGAGCAGAGGCAAATGTGAATGAAAGAGATGCTCTGCACAAGGTTTAGTATAGTGATAGGCAACAGTTTCTTGAATCTTTTATGACATGATCTTCTTTATTTCATTCTGTGGCCTGAAGTGTCTACCAATATTTTTGAACTGCAGTTTCTATCAGTCTTTCTAAAAATACCCAGAATATGGGAGCTACAGGTAGAACATAATAAGGGACCACAGTTTTCACCCATGTGTAGGATAAGTGCAGACACTGTGTTCCTCCAAATTATGGACTCCACATAACAAATCAAATGAATGAACACATTTTCCCACTCCACTTGGAGCAGTAAGAAGCAGGACATAATACATGGGGAAATGTAAAACACTGAGATTTATATTTATTGTGGGGTTTTTGGTATGTGGCCATATTCTGGAATAGTTTATTCCTGGCATTTCAACAGCATTTGTGTATGGCATCCTCAGAGAATGTGAGGATAGAAGTGATGGGGATAATTATTAATTTATTAGTTATTAACCGTTATTTATAGCGCGGTAAGTTTACACAGCGCTGTACATCATTTTTTTGTAGTCGACGGTTCCCTGCCCTCAGCTTACATCTAAAAGCACCGACACAAAGGAGAAGGGATGTGGTGGGAATAGGATCAGGTCCAGCAGATCGTCTCCACTCCGAGCCCTGGACCAAGCAGATGGATGGGAGGAGGGCTTGGCTTCTTGATGGATGTTTAAGAGGCTTCTGGTCAGAGAGAGTCCCCCTGGAATGCCTTCTCTAAACAATATAGTCTTTAATTCATTTTGAAACTGGGCAGAGAAGTGATGAGTGTGCAGGTGGGGGAAAAGGTTCCAGGATAAGAGGCAGGCAAGTGAGAAGGACGAATTCGGGAGGGGCAGTGGTGTCCACAGTGGTACAGGAGACCCGACTACCAGAGCGGAGGGTGCGATAGATGTAGGAGAAAGAAGGTCAGATAAGTAGGGAGGGGCCAACCAATGGAGGGCTTTGAAATTCATAACAAAAGCTTGTACGCGATGCGAAAGGGAAGGTAGCCAATGAAGGGTAGGATAAAAGAGGAGAAACATGGTCAAAGCGCGAGCGATGTGACAATACGGCAGCTGAATACTGGACGAGATTAAGGATGGAGGTGTGAAGAGGAGCCGGTTAAAGGAGGTACAATAATCTAGTCGCTGAAACCACTAGGGCATGGACTAAGTCTTGGCAGTAAGATTGAGAGGAATGGACGATCTTGGCAAGTTGGGAGAAAAGAATCTAAAGTCTTGCGGTGGCCTGGACTGGGAAGAAATGACAGAGAAGAGTCAAAAATGACCAAGACTGCGCTTGATGAACCGGTTGAATAGAAGTGGTCGTCGCCAGAAACAGAAAAGGAATAATGAAGGGGTGTTTAGGTGAAAGACGAGAAGTTTCTCGTAGACAGGTTGAGCTCAAGCGCCGAAGCGCACCACTGAGAGATGGCAGTCAGACAAGAAGAAACTTGCTGTTCAAGCCCCGTCGAAAGGTCAGGGTGGAGAGATACAGCTAGTGTCATCGGCATACAAATGATAGGAGAAACCAAAAGAACGGATAATTTTACCTAGACATGTGTTAAGAGAACAGAAGGGGACCCAAACAGGAGCCCTGGGGAACTCCAACAATAGCGGAACAGAGGATGAATCTGACCACCCGTGACCACTGCAAAAGATCTATCTATATAAAAAAATCTATATATAAACTGGTGAAGACCTTTGGGAAGAAGTGTTGTTGAATGACAAGGCCTCAGGGTGTCTATTTAATTAGTGGTCCATTATCAGCTGGGAAACACTCCCCTCCCAACCCTAGGTGGTTTACATTTGCATTTCCTGGGCCTTGATTTTGGTGTTTTTGAGGATTGGCAGCCAAATTTTGTTTACTTTAAGGGTTTCTTCTTTCCTGTTGAAGTTGTCTAGGTCTTTGTGGTTTTCAATTGCTTTCCTGTGCATTCTGACATGATAGTTGTTGGCATGGTCCAGAATTTCAGTGTTTTCAAATAGCATTTAATGCCCAGGTTAGTTTATAATGTGTTCTGCTACTGCTGATTTTTTAACTGACCCAGTCTGTGGTGTCTCTCATGTTCCTTGATTCATATTTGAACACTGAGTTTTGTGGTCAAGCTGATTATTTGGTGGTCAAGCTTGTGCTGGTTTGTTGTCAATTTCTTCCTGTACTCCTTGGAATCTATCAATTTCTTCTCGTTCTGCATCTGTGGTTGGTGCATATACTTGAATTATGGTGATATTCATTGATTTCCCATGTAGCCTTATTGAGATGATTCAGTCTGATTTTTGCATTGTATTCTATGACTGCTTTCACTGTATCTTTATTTAGTATCTTTACCATTTCTTCATGTTTTTTCTTTCCCTGAGTAGAAGACTGTGTGGTTGACTGATTCTAAGTGGCCATTTCCTGTCCATCTAAATTCACTCATTCCAAATACTGCTATGTTCATCCATTCCATTTCCTTTTTTACTATGTCTAGCTTACCTTGGCTCATGCTTCTCACATTCCAAGTCCCTATTTTATGGGTAGTGTTCCTTCTGATGGCATTCGCCTTTCTGAGTGTGTCTACTACTTGTCTCACCATCTTTATTTTTTTCTTAACTCTTTGTTAGTGTTCTGACTCTGTCTGTGTCTCACTTGGAATGCCTCACCATAGGGTTTACTAGGTGAGGGAGTTACACAAGAAAGGCCACCTTCACCTCCAATGCTAACAAGTATTAGCTATGGTGTCACTGTTATTCTTTTTCTTTAGTGACATCCACCACTACTGCTGCTGCCCAGTAGCTGTTTCCTACTACACACACACTCCTTTGTTGTTGAATTAGTTGATCCACTACTTGTCTTATCCCTCCTCCCTTTTTCCCCCTTCTCCCCTCATGTTCTTCTTTCTTTCCTCAGCTGTCTTCTGGGCTCTTTTTGTATTTCCTTTGGATTGTATTGTTCTGTCTCATCTGCATCTCTCTTTTGACCTTGTGGCCAGCTGCTTCCCTTTTCCTTCCATGGGGCTAGGATGGGGGGTTAAGATGGACCATTTATTTTATTTTTTATTATATTTTATTTATTTTATATTTTATTTCTTGAATTTATACCTTGCCTTTCTCCCAAGATGGGATCCAATATGGCTTATCTCTGCAAGGAAAACCACAGAGAAACCAGCCTTCCTCCAGTTCATTCTACTCACAATGTGAGTATTGTTCCATGGGGTTAATACAAAACACCAGTGAAGAAGGATGATTGAAGCTGATCCCTTGCTGGGCACTACAGGGGGGAAAGTGATGGCAGTTTGTTTGCTCACAAGTGCCTCAGGGTGTCCTTTTTTTCTTATCTTAGTCCAGTAAGGTAATAAAGATAAGAAAAAAAGGGATATCCCACAAAGGTCCCATTAACCCGAGGTTGTTACACAGATTTCAAAAATTGATCAGTAAAACTATAGCCATGTGGTGAGTGGGCTGGAATTTTATTTCTGTCTACAAGCCTGAAGGACAGGAAAGAGTCTCTTTAGGGACACTGATCCCAAAAGTGTTGCATGCTTTAATCAAATTCTTCTTTTAGTTTATGCTTCTTAACATCTCAAATTAAAGGAATCTTGAATCCAGCTGTGATATGTATGCCACCAGAAGCTGCCTTCTTTTAGAAATAAGGAGACACTCAGTTAACATGTACTCATTATTGGTAAAAAGTTTAATTAGAACTGGAAAAAATAAAGTTTGCTATCAGCGAAAGAATTAGCAAAAATGTTAGTGGAAAGATTTTTAAACTGGGTTAAATTAATGGATTCATAAACTTTTGTTTACAAAATGGAAAAGTTATGAGAAATTGTATTTATTTTTTGTTTTTGTTTTTTTCAAAAAGAGGCACTGGATTGGACACTATAAAAACATTTCATATTGTTTGTTAATGTGTCACTGCCACAGTGGAGAAATGTCTGCATCTCAAGAAAGAAAGGACAGCCCTTCGTGCCCAGTAGAGTCAATTCTTTCCCAGTAATGTTTGAGGAACTGAAAGAATAATTTGCAATTGTAAATTTCATATCAAGATCTCTGCAAAAGGAGATTTACATTTCAAAGGATACTGAAAGTTTTGAACAATCCAAGGAGTATGAAGAGGAAAATGCAAACCAACTATCTCAGAATGTGAAGGCAGTAGAATAGCAAGATATATTGTCAGGGCATGTGATGCAGATAATAGAGGAGCAATCCTAATTCATACCACTGAGTGATGGAAGGGGAGATGGCAGAGACTAAACAATACTAGAGGAAAAGGAAGATCTCAGCAAGTAGGTAGTTGAAGATCAAACTATTATGACAGAGGACTTTGGTGGTATGAACATTGTGCATAAGAAAGTCAAATTGTATTGACAGGGATGAGGGATGAGACTGGGGGAAAATATTGACAATTGCTTTCTGAGGATCCTGAGATCAAGATAACATCTAAAGTCTACATTGTTAATTGTGAGAATTTTGCCTCAATTTGTTTTTGTTTGTTTGTTTTTTGTTATCTTTGGAGAAAAAAACCTTGTGTTAAGATCAAGGTACAGTATAATATAGATTAATTTGGGTTTAAATGGTGTTGACTGGCTTATGCATAAATCTTAATGTTTGAGTCTTTAAGATAATTAATACATATTTCAGTGGTGAAAATTGGAGCTAAAGGGATTAAACCGTTTTGCTATATGATTGGTTCATTTATTAATTTTGACATTTGAGTTATGAAGATGATTATCAAATATATTTTATTGTTTAAATCAAGAAAAAATATATAATTTTCACTTATAGTATAATGTTTTGACTGGAGGTTACCCTAGGGGGAAACTGGAATTATAGAATGTGGATAACAGATTTGTTTAATAGTTAATCTCAATGCTTAAATGTTAAATTTTAAGGAACTGAAGTCAGATATTGGTGAAGTCTATTATTTGAGCTTTGAAGAGTGGAAGATTGCTTTGTTTAAATAGAACTATCATTAACTATTTTAATAGATAGATAATAATAAGCTAACCTTTTATTAACTTTTTGTAAGACAACTAAGTATAGTAAGTTTTTCTTTATATGTATACTAGTAAAATATTAATAGATTATAGAAAGAAGTGTATTTTTGCTTTTTTAAAATGTAGGAGTCTTAATTAGGATTTAGTTTTAGCAGATATTGGCATATCCTACACCCCATATTACTAGAATATAGAGTTTCATATTTTCACATTTTGATATCTAGAACCAGGCATGTTCTTACAATGACCTTTGGAATCCTAGGAAAATTCCCATGGGAAAGGCACATTGACCCAAAGACATGTGGAGGATCTAGATAGCACTAAATAAAGACTAAATAGGTTTGCTGATCACTGCATCCTCCCCACAGGCTCTCCACATATCCCTTTGCAGTAGGAACTGAGCAAGCCCTATAGCAAGACAGTTAAAAGACCATATTTCCTTTTCACTCTGAACTGTGTCCCTATTCACCTCTTCCTATCCCACCAGCCAGGGGGTGTCTCAAATCCAATCAAAGTTAAAATCTCCATTCATTCTGGAATCCCATTCTCAGTTCCCTTGGAAGATCACCATATCTTTGTTACACTGCAGGATAGCACCAAACAACCCTCAAAGCCAGTAAATCAGATATAAATATCAGCCCCACACATGGTCAGTTCACTGCTACAGACTGAGGCTCTGTCACACAGATCAGACTTCCAAAGTCTGTATAGCTCCTAGATGCTGTCTGAGCCCTGATTCATTTCCTATGGAATTCCCTCTTCATGACTGATAATTATCACTCCCTCTTACTCTCAATTTCTTGCTATCCAATCTTTCACACCATTTGTTCTGTTAGCTCTGTATAGTTCTTAAGGCTTCATTGGATTTGTGTGCTCGTGTGTACTTTTGCACATTTTTAAATAAAGCCCCTATATTCACTCAAAACCAGAGTCTCTCAGTAGTGAACACTAGTATACATAGGTTGAATGATCCCCAAAGTTACCCAGCCTCTTGCAGGCCTCCTGTTGAGCTATTAAATTTCCCCAAAATACTAAGGAGATGCCATATTTGATGGTGGGGACCCCAGATCCCCCACTTTTTTGGGGAAACACAGCTGAGTAAAAGATTGGAACTTACTTTGGCCCGTTACAGACGGGCCTTTGCTCCGCCCCCAGTACGTACTAGGGGTTGGCTGAGAACGCAGCGTCTAATCAGGCCTCACCCCTAGTACGTACTGGGGGGCGTAAAAATGGTGGTGCCCTATACACATGGGCACCGCCATTTTGAAGTGACAGACGCTTAGCGTCCGCACATCGCGGCACGGTTGTGACGCCGCAAGAGCGCCATTGGCACCTTGCAGCTTCACAACTGCGCCATTGGCACCTTGCAGCGTCACAACTGCACCGCAGGAAGAACCCGGGTTCTTTTTGCTGCACGGGGGAGCTGCGCAGTTTGTCCACTGTGGCTCCCTCATGCAGCAAACATGGGCACTGGCAGAGTGCCCTTTTGGGGCGCTCTGTAAAGCACCTTTGTCTTATTACTTTTTATCTTTTTTATTATTTATTCCCTACCTTTCTCTTTTCCTTTTCATCTTTTCTGTTTCAAATTTCTCTGTGTCTTACACAGAATGTATGGCAAAATCTTTATTGTTATAATTGTAATTTGTTATTATTTTGTGAAATACCTATTTTTTATAAAAATATTTTACAAACGATACCGGTAGCTAATGTTTCCCAAGTCCATGCAGGGATGAATTTACTTCAAGTTTTGCTATCATCATAGTCCTTGGCCCTATCTGCAGAAGCCAGATAAAATGTCCTCCACCTACCCTCTTGGCAGGGACATCAGACAACACTTGTCCCAAACTCTGGTTTTGGTGCAAATAGTCTGGACGATAGCTGGGGCGATCATCATGAGAACCAGGGCATGACACCCTTAACATGCATTAAAATAACTTACCATTTGGTTTGTATCTTATGGGAAGATCTGGAACCCTCCATTCCAACATCAAGTAGCTGTTTGAAACATGTCC
This sequence comes from Sceloporus undulatus, assembly GCF_019175285.1. Classification (NCBI taxonomy): domain Eukaryota; kingdom Metazoa; phylum Chordata; class Lepidosauria; order Squamata; family Phrynosomatidae; genus Sceloporus; species Sceloporus undulatus. The sequence goes on along the minus strand of NC_056525.1, from coordinate 191,879,388 downwards.
CACTTTCCCACCTGGCATGTCCTCCACTGCCACCAATTACTCACCCTGAGGTCAGAATGAGGTACTCAGCCATGTGATCAAAACTGGACACCCCATTCTGATCTCAGAGTGAAGTGACCCATGACAGATACACTGGGTGGCTCAGTGGACATGTGTGTGATCATCTGCCTGGCATTAGAATGGAGGGCCTTTGCAATGGGAAAAAATGAAGCAGTTCCAGAGTATTCCAGGCTGCCTTCCACTAGTGCAGGCAATGCTCAAGTTGCTGAACATATTTTGGAGATAGGATTCAAAATCTTGGATGACTACTTTAAAGTTTAAACTGAACACTGGAGATGCTTCCCTGTTCCATTGACATAGATACTCCCTGCTGCCACTGACCTGAAGACTTGAAGAAGTTTGTTACCTTCCATGAGTATTTATTTATTTATTACATTTGTTTGTGATTTCTCAACACACCAGGACCTCAAGTACATATTGTTCAAGCAACAATATATTTTCAAATAAATGTTACACATTGCTTGTGTCTTATCCACCCAGGAAAATTCCACTCCCAGCTTTAGTCTCAACATCTCTGTTATTGCTGAGGCTGAAGAGTGCTCCTGCAGTAAACAATTTCTAAATCACAAGCATTATAGTGTAAATATCAGCCTGGTTTTGCTGCTAGAGCAACAGGGGCAGTAAAATGGACCACACTCATTTGCCATCACCAAACAGATACTTCCTTCTGTGGTCCTAAGAGAGAATAACCTAAGAATGTCTTTTATATATTGATCACTGCTACATTAAAGCTGACTAAAAGTGCCTTTGAAAAGCTAACCTGAAAGAAAAGTAACAGCTGCTGTTCAAATGAGCTGATTAGTTGTAGACATGAAAGAAATGGGAGCAACAACTTGATCTCCAGCAAGGGATTTAGAATTTAAGCTCACAATTAGATTGCTGTGGTTTCCCCCCACCTCATTTGCAGCTTCACTGGAGGAAAGGAGGATAGACTTGGTGGAAATGGTGTTTCCTGGGAACCAGTGCAGGCTTTTTTATGGAGGAGAATAGAAAATTAAGACTGTGTTCATTTCTATAGTTCATATTCTTTGCTGATTATAACTGACAATTGACATGCAATGACTCCTAAGGAGTCATTAGAAGGACTGTTCTAAGCTTCTCTATGAGCTGTCATTGTGAAATGCAGTGAGCTAGAAAAAAAAGGTTGGTGAGAAATGGTAGAGGCTGTATAATTTAAAACAGAAATGTTTGTGTTCCATATTTAAGTTTTAGATTATTTGAATGATTGTATCTCTCTATATGAACTTGCCAGAGTTTTAAGATCATCTGGGAAGACCCAGTCCCACCAACATCACAGGCCTGTCTGGTGAAGACACAGGAGAAAGACTTTTTGTGTGTGTGTGAGCTCCCAGGCTGTGGCATACCCTTCTACGAGAGGCTAGGTGGGGGGGGGGCACTCTGCTCTCCTTTTTCCAGGCAGAAGTTGAGTCTCCCTTATTCGTAATGCTTAGGAGAAGAATTGTTTTGGATTTTGGAAAACAACATTTTGGATTTTGGAATATTTGCACATACATAATGTGGTAAATTGGAGATGGGACCCAAGTCTAAACATTAAATTCTTTAATATTTAGTGCACACTTTATACACATAGCCTTAATGTAATTTTATACATAATATTTTAAATATCTTTGTACTTGAAACAAAGTTTGTATACACTGAATGAACCATCAGAAAGCAAAGGTATCACTATCTCAATCACTTGTGTGGAGAATTTTGGATTTTGGAGTATTTTGTATTTTGGAATTTTGGATAAGGGAAACTCAGTCTCTACTTTGTACTTTCTAAACCAAACCAAACCATATCAAAACATCAATTCAATTCATTTAAATCATAAATACTAATGTCAGTCTAACCTCACCAGGTACTTGTCCTTGTGGTGACAAAGTAACACCATTGACGCAGATGTAGGACATACCAGTGAGTGTGAAGGAAGGCTCTCAACCTGTTTCCCTTGGAGCACAAAGAGTACAAAAAATATTTAAGGGGGGGAGGGCAGAGACAAGCAGGGGTAGAAAGTCCCCCAAACAGTCCAATGAAACTTGATTTTGCTCAACATGGAGTTGCATATATTTAGCCTGGAGAAGTCTGAGATGTGATATGATAGACATCTTTAAATATCTGTGGATTTAATGTAGAAAATGGAAGGAACTTTTTTTCTGCTGCTTCAGAGACTAGAGCACAGACCAATGGCTTGAAATTCCAAGAAAAGGGAGGCTACCAAAACATGGGAACAACTTCTTTACTGTAAGAATTGTTCAACATTGGAAAAGAGCACACTAGATGATGGTGGACATCCCCACCTTTTTTTTTCCTTTTTAGCAAGTATTCACTTGTTTAACAATCATACCAACATACAACATCTTCCTTTTGACCCTATCATTGTCATCATCCCCCACCCCCATCCCTATCCCCATCACCAATAAAATGTTCCTGACGTACCTAACATCATCCCCCATCACCCCTCACCAACACCAATCAAATGCTTGTAACATACTTGTTATAACAAAACCTTATACTGTACCTTGAACCTTATATCTATACTCCTAAATATCCCTTAAAAACACTCCTTTTCTGAAGGTCTTTCATTTGAAGATGAATGGGCATCTTTTAGGGGTGTTGTAATTGTGTATTCCCGCATGACAGGGCGTTGGACAAAATGGCCCTAGCAGCCCCATGCAGTTCTCTGAAGTGGAAAAGAAAATGGCAAACAATGGCCCTTTCACACTACACAATAATAGCATGTAGTAGTTGTTGCTAACCATCCTTGACCCATGGTGATCCTATGGATGAGATATCTCTAACACTCCCTGTTCTCCACTATGACTCCACTTTAAATGCCATGTAAGCTTCATGTTTGTAGTCTCGTTAGGTACTAGAACTCACTGGGTGAGAATTTTAAGTAGTCCTCCTTCAGCAGCAAATCCCAAAATTCCATAGAATGGAGACATGTCAGTTCAAGTAGAATCACAGTGCTATAACTAGGGCCTGTTACAGACTGCCAAAATAAAGCTGCTTTGGGTCTCTTTGGAGGTATGCTATTTAAATGATGCATGGGTCCTAAGTGTCCGGAGGTCGCGCCAAAGCCACACTCCATTCCTAAGTACTGGAGTGCAGCTTTGGTGCAGCTTATGGATTCTTAGGACACATGCATTATTTAAATAGCATACCTCCAAAGAGACCCGAAGCAGCTTTATTTTGGCAGTCTGTAACAGGCCTAGGTGTTGTGAAAGGACCCCGGGTGAAAGGGGGAATGACATCTCTCAAACAGGAGTATGCCACATTGAAGCATCTTGTTGTTAATGTGATTTCTTCAATTTATAATATTAATATATTGCTTCTTGCATTTTATACAATTTTTATATTCAATACCTATATGTATTTATTTTGCTATTACTATGAGAAAAGGACTGGTACAAAATTTCAGACAAATTTTGTTTTCCTTTTCACCACTAGATCCTCATTTTCTAATTTCCTTTCATTGCAGTATAATTTTATTGTGTTTTATATTTGGCAATCCTCCCATTACCTTGCCCTTCAGATACTATTTCGATTTGTGTTCTGCCTGACTGGATCCACAGCATTGTCAGAGTCAGGAGAGATTCCAGTTTTATTACCCATAACAAATAAAAGTTATCTCCACTCTTTAAAGCCTAGCTATGACTCTGAGCATCCACAAGTTCAACAGAATATGGTTGACAGAAGAGGGCTATAATATCAATGAACAGACGAGACAATTAGATTGTACCCATTTGTTTAAAGGATTTAGAGCCTCTTTATTGTTTCTGCAAGCCATTATTAGTGTTTTACTGCTTTCACATATATGGAAGGACAGATAAGGCAAGAGATAAGTTTACAGTGTGTAGGGAACAAATTAAAAGGTGACATCTGGGAACTTATGAAGTGCTTCATAGATTGGAAACACAACCCACATACTCTCAAATATCTTCAGATCATTTTATTTATCCCTGGTTTGTGCAAAATAGAATAAGCTTCATGAAGAAAACATGGCTTCTTGCATAAAGTATGGACTTTTTCAAAGCACTATAAAATCTGTAGCTTACTGGTAAAGCTACAGATTTGTGTCAGTTCATAATTTTTCTTCTTATAGGGCTAGTGGAGATGTCTGTCCAAAAGCCACTTGGAAAGTGGAAAGAATATTTGAAAATATATTTTTTAAATGGCCAAAAATTTGTTTCTTGAATGTTTGGAAATCCTGACAAAGAAAATTCTATATTGATGAGAATCCTCACAGTTTCAGACTTATTTTGCATAAAACTCACATGTGGTTTTTGTGCATAGAAAACCGTATTCTGGACAAGAAATCCTGTATGGGGAAAAATCCTGTTATTGGCACTAAACAGGTTTGTGTGAAATTTTTGCAGAATAAGTCCCAAACAGTGAGTAATCTTCAAGAACTGCACAAAATTTGGTGACTTTTTTACACCAAGAAGAAAATTGATAAAATGAGTAATTGCTTCTTTCAAGAAATGAAATTAATGGAGATTTATATTCCCACTTCTGAACTTTTGCTTTGCATGAAGCACAGATGATGTAATTCAAATTGTTTACATATTTAATCCATCTTTAGAAAAAAAGTTTCAAGGACAATATGGTTTTAGGACTGGTTTTTGCACAAGAATTTCCTTGGACACTGAGATAGTAATTTAAATCAGAAAGGAGAAATAGAAAATATGTTTTTGGTAACCAATAACTCCCTGCCATTCCCCCCAAGCCCTCTGAAACACTCTCCAAATTTTAAAAAATTCTGAGTCCTATTTCATCTGCAAATAGGATCCAAAGCCCTCTGAATTAAAGCAAATGTGTAAAGAAGCCCTTCCCAACCTCCCAAACCATACCAGAACCTTACAACCCCTCTCCCCCAAATGCCTCTTTTCCTCCCTCAGTTACCCTTTGAAAATGGCAACTGGAGGTGATATGTTGGAGGACAGAAGGAGGGAAGAAGAGGTGTTCTTGCACACTAAGTATGTGTCATCCATGGGAGACAGGCTTGAAAACTTGCATCCCCTGAGCTGCCTGCAGCCCTGGGGGATACCATTTTGGTGCTGAGTGGAGAAAGGGGGCCAAATGTGCTGTCATGGTGCACATGCCATGATGTGGAGATGTGGGGGCAGTGTTGTGCTATTTAAGGCCTTATCACCTAGGCTAAAGTGGCTAACGTTGTACATTTTAAAAAATAAATAGAAAACATGAAGAATTTAGTTTAAAAGATAGCCTTATAAACTATAATACAGTCAATGGCATCACAAAAGCAAGCAATATATAAATTAACACTTTTATAGTGGAAGCATAAAACAATACCAATAAAAGTGCCATCAATTACTAAAAAGAAGGAGGGAACAGAGAATAGTATTGTAAGACAAAGACTCTTCCGTCCAGAGTTTTAAGATAAATATGGAGTTTATCACACTCACTTTTGCCTCTGATCTGGGCATGGTCAGGGGATATGCGTGGCCGAGTAAACACTCATTTTATTGTACACTATACTATTCTCAAGGCAACTCCATGCCATCACCCTACCCTAACCCACCCCCGAGCGAAGCTCAGGTGCATGAATTTTGAAGGATGGAAGCTTTCCGGCTGAGTAAATAATGCAGCTGAGCCTGGCTTAGGGATGGGTTAGGGTCAGGCAATGGTATGGTGATGCCTTGAGGACAGTATAATGTGCAATAAAATTCTTTTTCACTTAGTCATGCATATCTTCTGCCAGTGCCCAGATCGGGGGCAAATGTGAGTGCTATAAACTCCTATGTCAGAGCCTACTTATCTGGAAATGTATGTGTGCCCCTTCAGAATAAATCATGCAGACCCTGGTGTCTAATGGACAGGACTAACCACTGCCCATATGTGCTGAACACCAGAAAAGAGCTAGATGTAGATAGGCAGCTATGTGTATGTAAAATAAAATAAAACAGCTATGAACTGAGATATTAGAATACTGATGCCGATCAAAATTGACCAGACTAGATGAGATCAGTCTTTAATTTGCTTTTCAGGGGGCTTCAAAAACATGTGCGATAGCCACATCACAGAGAGTTCATTTTTATAATATTTTTCTGTATTTTGCAATGACTGAATCAGGAATACACCAACATGGAGAACAGGAAAGGAGAAGGAGCATGATTTTTAAAACACTAGAAGGAGGAAGGACTAGACAAACAGAGGAAAAGATAATTGAAAGCAGCAAAATGTTGACTATAAGTCTCAGCATCTGAAAGACTGAGAAAGTTCCAGTAGAAGGCAGCAGACACGCAGGGCAAGAACAAAGGTTTTTGGATCAGCAATGAACTCTCTGCTCCCACTGGGCCATTTTAGTCTCTACAGCCAGATAGAAACATCTGTTCCGATAGACATTCACCTATTAACAGAATGCAGAGAATTCAGTTGTAAAACTTTATTTCAAACAGAGGCATTATCCAAAAAGGAAAAAAGAGGGGAAAGAATTTAGTGGAATACATATGGTTTGGGAATCTTATAAAATGCTCTTTATCTGAATTTTGTTCCCAAAGTGACTTATACTTGATTATAAAACTTTAGAGAAATATCCATGGTACAATATACTTGGGTGTTTCATTTTTTTTTAGTTTTGGTTTCCAAATTTTTTCAGCTCACTCTATGATTATCATGCATTTTTTTCCTTTATTGGTAAAAATTAATCTCAGTTTTGGAATGATTTCACTATGTGGTCCTGACAAGATTCTTTCGTGCATAGTTTTAATCAAAGTTCATACTAAAATCTAGTAACTTTTTCATGCATAAACCCCAGAATTTTAGAATTGGTCCAAATTAAAGTGGAAGGCAACCAGAAGAGAGGCAAAGCCAACCCACAAAACAGTAACAAAAGAAGGCAGTCAGCATCCACTCAATCTGACAAAAGATTCCTGTGTTTATAGGCTCCTTCAACTTAAACAGCCTGTCCGAGACCTCTGTTAACTTAAAGAAACCGCTCTTGCATACCACTGTATCATTTAATGTTACTTTTTCCTCCCCCCTCCTCCACATCGCAGACAAACTTCAAAGCTTGTTTCAGCTTGAAACGTTAAGAGCTTTACAAAACAAACATGTTTTCATCCTCAAAGAATGACATTTGAAAGAACTGACTTAATGGCTAATGGCACATTTAGATCTTTGCTTATAATTTCTAGGCCAAACACCCTGTCATTTTATGTTGTTTTTTATGTACAGTGACATAGTACAACTATCTTTGGGAACAATCCATTGGAAAGTTTTCCTCCATAAGCCTCCTTGAAATGAAAATAAGGTGTGAAAATGAATTGTTCAATAGAGTTTAAATACATTTCTAAAAGTATTAGAGCAGTTGATGTAAAACACAGGTTTTCAGCCTTTTCCTTTATGGGGGCCATTACCTCATAACTGAAAACTATCTATGGCTGTTGGAACTCAAATCATCAAGATACATTAATTAGGAATGTAGACATTCATTCCAGCTCTTACAGAAAATGGCAAAGGCAACTAATCCATTAATTTGTCTCCCTAGAGTTGAATAGAGAGAGAAATTATGTAGAAAATCAAGTTGCACAAAGTACACAATAAATCTTGCACAAAGATAACACCTTCACACACAAAAATAGTCCTTTCTGAATATTTTTGTAGCCTACTGCAAACCTGATGCAGAGTACCAGTCTTACAAAGTATCTAAAAATCATTGCATATAGTGAAAATAGTTGCATAGGGTCTATTAGATTATGTCTATAAATCCCTTTAGTCTGCACAGGTTGTGAAAAAAGGTTTGGAACAAAACACCATGGCTGGCATCCTGTTTATAAATTGCAATGGTATAAATGTGACTCATGCATCACAATTCACTTTTATGGTGGTTAAAAACCTGTCCAGCTACTGAAAAAGAGTTGGATACACACCTGCTTAACCACCCCCCTCTCCAGCAACCTAGAAATGACCATGTTGCAGTGTCTCTGTGTGTGTGTGTGTGTGTGTGTGCGCGCGCGCACATGCACATGCAGTACGTAAGGGGTATGTTTTAGGGAGGCACATTGGGACAAATAGGTACAGAAACAAAGCAACATCTCTGTAACTGTGTCTCTCATTGCATAATTTTGGTCCCTATATCCTTATGCTTGTGCATGTGGTGGGAATTTTTGTTAAGTCCTGGCTTTCATTGCCGAGAGTCTGAAATTTGTCAAGGGTGAGTATTCCCCCACCTCAAGTATTTCTAGTATCAATATGCAGGGGAGGCGTCCTACTAGTTTTTTTATGTTTGCTGCACAAAAAATTTTCCATTCATCACAGTACATTTGCTGAACAACCTAGGAAATAATGGCACAATACACGGAGTTACAAAATGGGCCCCATTATTTAAATTCTATCATATTTATTAATGCCCTCTTGAAGCCTTCAAAAAGGGGGAAGCAACTTAGTATGGGAGCAGGTGGTCTTCCCCCAGATTGCCTCTGCAGTTTTCCCCAGGCAAAACCCTTTAGGCCCTAGGATAACCCAAAAGCTGGGTTGCTTTCTAGTCAGCCCACACCTGGAAGACCAACCTTAGATTCCCTCATCCCCAAGTCATAATATTAAAGTGAGTGTTTAGTCTCATGCCAGCCTCAAGAAAGGATCTTTCTCCATCATACCCTGGTTGCAAACCCAAAAAGGCAGTTCCAAATGCCAGTGGTTAAATGCCTGTACTGCAGCCACTCACTCAAAACCACAAGGTTGTGAGTTCAATACCAGCAAAAGGGCTCAAGCTTTACTCAGGCTTGAATCCTTCCAAGGTCGCTAAAATGAATACCCAGATTGTTGGGCAAATTAGCTTACAGTTGTAAACCGCTTTTAGACACTGGTTAGGTGGTATGAAGCGGTATATAAATGAAATTTGTTTGCTCTATTCACCAAAAGGAGGTGCCATAGGTGCTCACCAAACACCAAAATATGCTCCTGTTATCTGCCAAATGACTGCCTATTTATGTCACATGGCCAGTGTTACATTTCCACCTTCAACAGTGTGCGAGTAGACAAAAAGTAAACAAAAAATGAAGAAAAAGGAGAAAATCCCTAACTGGGCCCATAGCAACCAAAATTCGCACATTAGTGGCATGAAGGTGGGTTGAATGATGAGCAAAAGAGCGAAAACCAATGTGTGTGTGTGTGTGCGCACGCGCGCATGCACACATGTGAGGCAAGTTAGAGGTAGGTTTTGGCAGAAGTAAAAGAGGAGATAGGACATACCGTAGTTCTACCAGGACAGAAATTTACCCCTGACCCATCTCTTGATGCAGGATCATGGCCCCTGTTCAAGGCTGTCAACTATGATACCTAATCAGATCCTTGATGTTCAAAGACAACTCAGCTTTAATTAACAGAAGATGGGAGCAAACAGAAATGATTACTTATAGCATTTATGTATTGACTTTCATGGCCCCTGAGGCAATGTGGAATGGATTAAAAAAAACACATTAAATACAGGAATACAAAACTTTTAAAAACAGACTTTAAAAGACTAACAACTCGCCTTCAAAATAATTTAAATCCAGACAAGTAAAGCAGCCAGAAGAGTTTCAGTAAGCTGAATGATACAGGAGACAACACAGTCTTAGCTGCCCACCAAAAACAGAAGAAATGGAACCAACCTGACTTCCCTTAAAAGAGAGTTTCACAGTCACTATGTTGCTACTGATAAAGCCCTTTCATATGTTTCCACCAACCCAGCCTCACAGTTATGCGACACATAACATGGCCTGTTCTAACAATCTAACATTTCAGGCAGGTTCATATGAGGTGGTCTTTCAGATATCCTGCCCCCAAGTGGCTTATGGCTTTGCATGTCAAAACCAATGTCTTGAAATGAACTCAGAAGAAGTTTGAAAGTCGATGCAGTTCTTATAAAATCCTTTATTGTCTCTAAAATGCCCACCCAAGACTAGTCTGTCTGTTGCATTTTACACTAACTGTACCCTCCAAATGGTTATCAAGTGCAGCTCTATGTAAAGGACATAGAAAAGCCTAATCAAGAGGTAACTAAGAAAATGAATTAACTGTACCCAGATCCTCCCTCCCTCCCTTGGAGAGTATGCATCTGGTGCACTTATCATTCCTGTGCCCTGCTGCTAAACTATCCAGGAGGATTTGGCTGTCTCCTGTATACAATCTGATCTACCATGGAGTATTTCATTTTCTTACATACATAGAATTATGTGTTCTAAGCCTACATAAATTAAGTCAATTTTTTTTCTGGTCTGGTTATCTTTTGATGTGCTCTTCTGGCTCCAACTCTTAGAATCTCTCCAGCAGCATAAGTGGCCTGTGGGATTTGTGGAGTTGATGTCTAGCATATCTGGAGGGCATCACATTGGGAAAGGTTTTATTGGATAATAATGCAATTGTTCAGTAAATAGAAGTATAAGGCCTTTGTCTCCATCCATCAAATTATAGTCACATGAATAAATAGTCATGGAAAGATTCCCCTGCTAACACAGAAGGTTATCTACATGGTGAGGAAAAAAAGATTACACTGTAAATCTCCAGGATAATTCCAATGTTGTCCTCACCTAACTGCAGAGCCCCTCCTATGTTTATCTATTTGGATGTAAGTCCCACTAATTTTAATGGTGTGAGAAAACAATGCATGGGATTGCAATGTGTGAACTCAGGCACAGGTTAACAGCAATGGAGCAATAAAACGTGCAAGGTGCCAGACATTAAACATATTTTTTGCTACTTAGAATGAGCTGAAGTTATGATATATGACAAAACTATATGCAAAATTCTGCCTAGTTTGACATAATGGGAAAAGCCCCTGAAAACAAGTTCTATAAATGATATTTAGAGGTGATAAGCTAGAAGAATGGTTATGCTGTTACAAAATCTAACACATTAGATTTTAGGGATGGCATGAGTTTATTGGGATTAAGCCAAGAAAAGCTGGTAAGCTTATACAACTATTGTATATCTAGTCCATCCAGTGTGGGTCTTCTATGGTCTATATAGCACAGCATCATCCCCTGTCAAGATTTCCCCCCAAGCTTTCTACCAGACATCTTTTCAAAATGAAGATGAGAGGGACTTATCATTTTAATAGAAGCTATTTCCTATGCTATTGAGCTCCTAGTAAGAAATGATTTCTCTTCCTACATTTTAAGGAGTTCTCTAATTCCCTTTTATGAAAACAATACTCCCCCCCTCCATATGTACATTCTCAAAATGAAAACAAATGCCACAGAAGACATACTGTGCCACTAAAATCAATGGCAATTAAAAACATAAGGGAAGACTTATCTATCCTGCGGTGATGTTCTGCCAGTCTAAAGTTATAACAAAAACATAACATTTTATAAAGTTTATTTGGTCTAGTCCTGGTACTCTTAACAATTTATCAAGAAAACATACTGTCAAAAAAACATACTTGGTTTGTGATGATTTTGATTCAACTGCAAGATTCTAACCTTTCACATTAAGGCTCTGTCTCTTCGGCTGCATCAACAAAGGCTTCAGCTCCAATTACCAAACTTGGAAAGTTTAAATAAAAGAAGCAAGGAGGCTATGTAGTCCAGGAGGCTGGAAGGGTAGTAGGTGGTACAAGGCATATGTGTATGTGTAGTGATCGGGGGGATGACTGTAGGGCCCAGTCATTACAGTATGTAAGTATGTATTTTATTGTATTCTGTTTCTATCCTATTTTTCTCCTGACATGGTACTTTTTCATAGATGGAAGAATCAAGGAAATTTCCAATATATTAGCATAAAATGACAGTTCCTTCTAGATTTTGTTTGTTAGATTTTTTTCAGACTCACATAAAATTGTAATAGTAATTGAAGAAGGGTGGTTTTTTGTTGTTGTTGTTGTTTGGCCCTGTATAGACCGCCAGGATGCAACGTCTTGGCAGCAATAGTAGGGCTCGGCAGCGCGCACCAAACAGACATTACAGCGCCACCCTTACGATGTCCCCAAAAGGTGGATCTTGCCACATACACCCATCGCCGGGCAGTATGCAGTCCATATGCAACCCGAGCTTCTCTTGCAGCTTTTCAGGAACAAGAATTGTATATTATTGAAAAGATTCAGGACAAGCCCGGAGAAGCCCTAGCTGCATACAGGCTGCATACTGTCCAGCGATGGGTGAATGCGATAAGATCTGTCTTAAGAAAGTTACATCCCAGGTCTATCCCAGCAGCAAAACTAATGCAATAATCTCCAATATTGGGTGGGGGGGAGGAGTAAATATTGCTTTGCAACCCCAAAGCATCTAGAAAAATTCTCTATAACTAGGAAGGGCAAAGGGGTATCCACACTGTAAGGCCAAAGAATAGACATTGCAATAGATAAGCACTACACATGGAGCCAGTTCATATATTTCACTGGTGCTGCTTGAACCCTCTTTGGTGTCATGGAAAGTTTCCTTTCCTCCTAAATAATATCACATGGATCCAACCCACAGTGGCTTACATGTTTTCCTGTATTTTAATGTGGAATGTCACACAAATTGTTACAATTGAAAGTTAAGAGCAAGGATATACAATTTTGCAGCCATCAAGATGACGCTGGACTGTTGCTCCCAAAGTCCCTCACTACTGGCTATGTTGGCTGGGATTGATGAAAAACACTATCCAACTACATCTGAAGTTACTCGCCTCTGGCCAAGATCTACAGGCAATGCTGTACAATGTACAATAATGCCATTGTAACTGAATCATTTATAGCCACTCTTTATACCTAAGCATATCTTTAGTATCTTTCTGCAGAGATGTTCCCTTGGCGAGAAAATATGATTACACAGAGCTTTACCAAAAATGAAAAGCTACAAGAATATACTGCCACTAAATGAACAGGATCTAAAATTGCCTTTCCATTGCAAACTTCTGTTTCTACTTTCCCCTCCTGCCCCTGCCACTGCTTCTATTCTATCAGCACTCTAATACTTCAGAAAATAATATATTAATGATGCCACATCCTGAGATAGACCTTTCCAATATATACCAAATTGAATCCAAAATCCAGGTCTAGAGTCAGCCAAATGATCTCTCCAGAGAATATAAAAACAGCTCAGGCTACTGCTTATTTGTCACAAGGATGGATTACTTGGAGATATCAGAATCTGTATTAACTTCAAAACCAAAGCTTTGGGTTACTTGGGTGTATATGATGTTTGGCAAATCAGGGAAAAAAATAAAACTTCTAGTTTCTCTTCAAATGAATGTATTTTGCTTGTTTACTAACATGCCTACTTGGTTGTTCCTTTTTGCAACCAAATTCTTTTGGGTTTAATAAAACATAGGGGCCAAAATAATTCGGGAAAACTATGATAGTGTGAAATAGTTGCAGAAGGACCTGTGCTTCTCCAGGGTTGCATATCTTTGGTGACCTATTGAAGTCAGTCTTTGAACAAGAGCACACATAGAGCCCTCTCTCTTTTGACTAGGAGAGTGGGGAGGTAGTTAACTGCTGTGCAATGAGCAAGTTCAGAACCTTGCCACCTATTGTTGCATAATTACAAGTGGCATATATTTACGTTGCAGAAAAAAGTTCCTATGATCTTGTCATCATCTTAGTTTTATGAAACTGTGTTCATAAATGATACTTGCTATGAATTGTCTATATTTTAACAGGCTGAGGTATCTCTAAATGCTTGAATATGGAGAAACAAACAAAAATGTATCAGAGGATAAATAAGAAAACACAAGGGGAAGTAGATTAGGCAACTGCACCAGGTCACTGAGCTAATTTCCTGCTCTTGGAACCATCCATGAATTACATAGACTGCCAAAATGCATCCCACCCCATAAAATGAAAAACAAAACAAAACTAGAAGTAGCCAAACCACTTTTGACTTTGAAAAAAAAAAGGGGGTGTGTGTGCTGGAATCCTGTTCAGTAGTTTTGAGATGGTGAGACAGACTTACAATCTTCCAACTTTTGGGATTTACATTAATGGTAAAAGTAAATGATTGAACATGATGCCCACAATCTACTGCTTCAGCCAGGCAGCTCCCTCAACCCATGGGTTTCCAAGGTGCTGCTGATCAGGGCACTGGGAAATGTACCACTTTCCCAGTCACAGGATATGTTAAGAGAAGCAATTGCAGCAGGCCATCTGAGGGGCCTCTCCACCTGCTTGTTCTCACTGTGCCCTCAACTGAGAGAATACTGTCATAAATTCCCAATGCCCCAATATGCAGTGTCTTGGGAGCTCTTTGCCTGAGGTGCTGCCTGGCTTTCACAGTAGGTTTTTTGGGGGGTGATATCATTAGACGCAGCTACAGTAATGGACCTCCACCATCATAGGAGTTTATCACACAGAGGAAATCCCATGCAGAAATGAGGATTTAAATCCGAAAAAACAGCTAAAGTAGATAGATAGATAGATAGATAGATAGATAGATAGATAGATAGATAGATAGATAGATAGATAGATATTCCTCCAGGAAAATTACAGAAGAAACAATTCACCTGTGAGAGAGCTGTCTAGGGAGCCCTGGGGGCTGCATGGGGTCCAATGACACACTTTGCCCACTTCTAATGTACAAGAGTACCACTGTCAGTAGGTGATCCCACTTGGATATTAAAGCAAGAAAGGGAGAGGGAGAGAGAAGTCAGGTTTCTTTCTCTACCTTTTGTTCAAGATTATTGTTGTCTTTTGCCCTTTTAACATTTTTCTTTTAAAAAGTAATCCCTTGAGATGAACTTCAAAATGCCTGGGAGGTCAGCTCTGAAGAGAGAAGCAGATCAAAATCAGCAGTACTAAGAAAAACCTATCACACTCTGTGCAAGTTATTTTAGCCTCTCTATCTTTTGTATGGGTTGTATCAATGATACTTAGCATGTCTGGTTCTCCAAAAGGCCAGAGTGAGATAACAAAAGCTTCTCTTCTGCATCAGCTAAAAAAATATCTGTCCAGTTGCCAGGAAAAAACAACAGCCCAAAGCAAAGATTATAAAAACGATCTGTTCCTGTCACAGGGATGAAGAAAACATTTGGTTTGGTTTCTATGTGCACATATTTATTCTTAATTTCAAGTTCTTCCTCTCAACAAAAATACATAACTCTGTCAATGGAAATTGTAATATGTTGTCATACAAACTGTGGTGGATCATAGATTGGAAAGTTTGCTGTCATCTGCCCTCAAATTGACTTTGTCTTATGGTGACCCAAGGAGTGAGATGCCTCCAAGACTCCCTGTCCAACTGCTCTGCTCAGGTCCTACAGGCTCATGGCCATGACCTCCTTGATAGAATCTATCCATCTAATATGCAGCCTTGCTCTGTTTCTACTACCCTCCACATTTCCTAGCATTATTGTCTTTTCCCGTGAGTCATATCTTTTCATGATGTGATGAAAGTATGACAGTCTCATTTTGATCATCTTGTCTTTTAGGGAGAACTCAGACCTCATCTCTTCTAAAACTCATGTGTTTGACTTTCTGGCTATCCATAGAATTCTCAGCATTCTTCTCCAGCACCACATCTCAAATGAGTTCGTTTTCTTTCTATATGCTTTCTCCACTGTCTAACTCTCACATCTGTACATGGTGATGAGGAAGACAATGACTTGTATTATCTTTCCTTTAGTGTTCAGCTTTATATCTTTGCACTTTAGGATTTTGTCCAGTTCTTTCATATCTGCCCTTCCCAGTTTTAATCTTGTCCCAGTCTTAAAGCTTAACTTCACTCTCCATTCTAACCAGTGTTTGAGCTAAGGTATGAGAAATATTTGATTATTTCTGTTTCTGACTTGACTTGATTGATAGGTAAATCCTCTGTGATCATTTTTTTAAAAATTTCATCATTAAGACTGTTTTTGTACTTTCTTCTTCATCTTTCTTTAATAATTGTTCCAAGTCTGTGATGTTCCAAGTCTGCTGTTAGTATGGTGTGGTATTCATATCTTAGATAGTTGACATTACTTTCTCCTATCTTCACTCCTCCTTCTTTGAATCTAGACCTGCTCTTTGTATGGTGTTTTCTGCATTCATGTTGAACAGGTAGGGTGATAGAATGCATCCTTGCCTGACCACTTTTCCAGTTGGGAACTATTCTGTTTCTTCATATTCTGTTCTAACAGTAACCTCTTGTCTTGAGATAGGTTTCTTATGAGGACAAATCAAATGCATAGGCACTCCCATTTCTTTTAAGAGCTTTCCATAGCTTTTCATGATCTACTCCGTTTCATTATGCTACTCCGTGCATGCTGATTTTCATTTGGAATTCCATGGTGTACTCCATTATCCATTGTATGTTTAGAATGTGATCCCCATTGCCTCTTCCTTTCCTGAATCCTACTTGCACGTTTGGGATTTCCTGCTAAAATAAATTAAAACAATAAAATCAATATGAAATCATAATGCGGTCTTCCTATGTAGTTATTAGGAGTATAACAATTGGTATGTTCTTCTAGCCATCTTACACCAAATGTGTGATAATGCCTGAGATGGTGCATAATGTCCTGTAAAGTTAGCCAGCACCAGGGAAAGGAGAGAGAGGTAATGAGGGCTTCTAAGGAAGTTGGCACTAATTTCAGAGTCCAAACATTTTAGATCCCCATGTCAAATGGAGCCAGAAATCTGTGAAGTCACATAGGAAAGAAATTCCTACATGCAAGCTCAGTAGTAGCCAAGGCTCAAGCTCAACTCAAGCTTGCATCCCTCTGAGGTCTCTAAAATGAGTACCCAGCTTATTGGGGGCAAATAGCTTACAGTTGTAAACTGCTTAGAGCAGTGGTTCCCAACCTGAGGGTCAGGACCCCTTTGGGGGGTCGAATGACCCTTTCATGGAGGTCGCCTAAGACCATTGGAAAACACCTATTTAATTACAGTTATGAAGGAGCAATGAAAATAATTTCATGGGTTTGGGTCACCACAACATGAGGAACTGTATTAAAGGGTCGCGGCATTAGGAAGGTTGGGAACCACTGGCTTAGAGACTGCTTAGTTCAGTATGAAGTGATATATAAATGAAGTTGCTATTGCTAAATTTTGGGTGAGGGGATTTAGGTTTGGGGCAAATGAAGATAAAGTGACAAACTAGTGAGAAGAGAGAGGGAAGTTTAGTATAATCCAAGAATGATGAGACTGAAAGAAATGGAAATTTAAATAGAACTCTGGGGAGACAAAGAAATTGTGGAAAAGCAAAAAGCCTTGCAAGGCAGAGAGATTTGTGCCTTGAAGTGTATTTGGAGAGAGGGAGTGCTACTTTTGAAAGGGAGACCTGGAGTTTGAGACTAGAGCAGGCTTTAGCAAAGGAAAGAGAAGGGTGAAAGGAAAAGAGGTTTGAGAATATTACCAGTCATGAAGGGCTTGTATTGTCTCATGATGGCTGAAATGCAGGATGTACCATTTCAGTGTCAAACAGGAACTTGATTGCTCAGTTTTCCTACATGAGATTTCTATATGGCTTCCCTTTGTTATTTCTGAGTTAAGCAGAGGCTGGATGGCCATCTGTCGGGGATACTTTGATTTAGATTTCCTGCATGGCAGGGAGTTGAACGGATGGCCCTTGTGATCTCTTCCAACTCTATGATTCTATGAGTTTTCTCATTGTTTGGTTATTACCCACTGTGCCACTAATCTGGAGAAAACATTCACCAGTCTTATCATCATTAACAGGATGCTTATTTCTTATGAAGATTTTTAAAGTACTAACTCCATATTAAATCTCATGGATCCATTGTTGACATATTTCTCTTTCACTGACTTATGACTCTCGTTTTTCTCATACCCTGATATGTGGAGATAGTAATTTGACTACACTATATTTTTAATCACATTGCATCACATCACCTCAGGACATCAGAAGTTATTCTCTTTCTCTGTGTAACACCAGTTCTCTAGGCATTATAGATGAAAGGATAAAAGTATGCACCTGGTATTCTGGTAGAAGATAGAAGTTGAATCATTACAGAAAGGCTCTGATTATGTTCTGCACTTTCTGGGCTGGAGCCAACATTGATTTCATTGGGAGACTAGTATAGCCTATCTTTTCTGCCACCGTTCTGCCATTTGTTTCAAATCTGTAAATCTTGGGATCTCAAAAAATATATCTGCTATGCATTTTTGGACTCTTAGCCACAGTGACATCCAGATGTGCTTTCTCTAACTCCTACATGACAAGACACCTGAAATCATTCCTATTCTGATACCATCATTACAGTGCTCATAATCACTGATAATTGACTATGGTAGTTGTAGCTTGGGGATTTTCTATATCCTGATGTCTGAAGAGCACATAGCTATCTAGCTTTTATCAATAAATCCTTGAATACCTTGGGTGAGGGTGCTAAATATCTCAGAGACTATATCCCCCTTATACACTTGAACAACTCTTTTTTTTATTATTAATTCAAACATTCAATCCATCAATTTTGAACAAAAAAGAATCATCCCGCTAATATAATCAAATCAGTCCATAACACATACATATTACCACAATCAGACCTTCTTTCATCTCCATACTTTAACCTTCTTACCTTTATCTTATCATATTCCATCTTATCCAGAAGGCTTATTGGAAACAGTTCAAAGTTGCTTTATAAAAGGGATACATGGAAAATGACAAAAGGCAGTTATGACAGTATGAAAGGCAACTGAAGTTTGAATATTGTTAGAGATAGGTGAATGTTAGGTAGGCTGAAGGAATGTAGATATGTGGTAGAAGGTAGGAGTAAGTGTGGAAGGTATGAGTAGGATTTAAGAATGTACAAGGCAAGAGGTATGAAGTTGGGAGAATGGGGAGAGAATTAAGGGAAGAATAGGATACTCTTGCACAACTCTAAAGATCACCAGTGCACCAAACTCCAGCACCAGTGGCATACAGAAAAGTATTCTTAGTGATTATGCTTTCATTGTGGAATACTTCCTGTAAAAAAAAGAGGTACAGGAACCAGCCCCAACACTGAAATACAGTACTGGTGGTGGATGGATGGGCTATATGCAAGCACTCTTAAACTCGTATGGGGTTGCCAGCTCAGGATCATCCCAGGCCATGAGGTTTCTGGACCAAAATTTGAGACCTAGGGACTGACTTTGGTGATGTTATTAAACGTTATGCATTAAGTATCAGCCACAGCTGCTTATATATTGTCATTCAGACACATGCATGCACACACCACATGCATGCCAATCCTTCCTGCTTAGAAATTAAGACAGAAATTTTAATTAAAGGGGCTGCTCTCAGATCAATTTGAAATTAGGGGGTTATTCCTTCTCATTAGGGATATGGGATAAGAAACATTTAATGTAGCCTTCTTGCCAGAATATGGAGGCAGAGCTGAGTGGAATGTGGGCCCTGGTGCAATAGTGATTGGGTACAGTGGAGGAAGCTAGCCATCTAAATGCACAGACTCCCTGAAAAGTGTTTGTAGGTTGTAGTGACAACCCAATTAAGCCTTGCAAATTATAGCAAGCTGCTGTTTTACTAGATGAACTAAGATCTGCACACAGTACTTCCCTCAGGCCTAGAGCTGAGCCCACCCAAACTGGAAAATTTGTAGTCTTGCACTCAGATCTGTCAACCTTGAGTGTGAGGGCACATGCACAGATATTGATTTTCAGAACTTGGTAGGTTTAAACCCAACCTAGTGATGCCTAGGGCCAGAAGTGAAAGCCTCTCTGATTCCCTGGAAATTACCACTGAGATGCTGTTCCTCTGCAAACACTTACTGCTAACAGTGGGAAGATAAAAACAAATGAACTACTTTGTTTTTTAGCTCAACAGTGTGTGTGTGAGAGAGAGAGAGAGAGAGAAAGAGAGAGAGAGAGAGAGAGATGGAGTTCTCCAAGATTCAGCAGCACACAGGAAACATCTGAGGTCTATAACCAACCTCAGGTTCACAAGTTGTGGACCCCTGCTGTAAAGATCCATTAAAGTCTATGTCTGTATGGCTTTGAAAAACATTGTAAAAGTTTGTTGGCTTTATTATCCCCTTTCCTCCCTCTTAAACTGTTAGATAGAAAGCACAGCACACACAGTAAGTCAGCCTTGAAATTAGAAATCCCTTTCAGCTTTGTCTTTTCCAAATGTTGTGTAAGAGGCCTCTGAAAGAGCAGCAGGAAGCCAAACAATAGTTGCTGGTCTTAGGGACTTCAGTGCCCTCCAAACAATGTCAGGCAAGGCACTACTGTGGCATCTCTCTTTGACATGGATTTTACAGAGGTTTTACAGCAGCAGAAGCATCTGGGGCCTGCAGTTCAATGGCACAAGCTCAGCAGGGGTGGCATTTATGTAAAAAAAAAAAAGAGAGAGAGAGAGAGAGAGAGAGAGAGAAGAAAACATGTTTTGATGGGACACCACATCTGGCTCGGTCTGAAGCATCTGAAGTTCAAAAAAGTCAATTTCTTGTTGCTTCCCTCCCTCTCTTCCCCCCAAGGGAAAAAAAATCCAAAGAACAACATTTTCTGTTTCATTATTCTCAGACATAATATGGAAAGAAAATAAAGCAACAAAGGGAGAGAATACACCAACCCACTTGCTGTTTAGATGTTGTTCCTTGAAGTCACCTTGTATACTGCAGAACCTTTCTACACTCTTGTTTTCTTCATTGTTGTTATTGTTTACTATTTTTTTCTGTTCTCTTTTATTTTCCTGAAATCGAGTCTTGGGCCAAAGTTTTAAAAAAACAACACTGATTAAACATCCCAGATTTTGATTGCACAGATAGGCTTCCTGTTGCCAGCTTTTAAAAAAGAGCTGGTTCTATGACAATTTAGGGGTCTATTTCTTCTAAACAGTAATCAGTTCTTGTCCCATTTAGCCTGAAAGGCAGCAAAGAGAAAGAAAAGGAAAAGTTATGTGGATTATTGCTCTAAGTCAGCAACATGGAAGAAAGATAGCTGGTGCTGGCAATAGAAATCATAGAAGGTTAGAGCCCATAAGTAACTGTAAAAGAAAGAACAAAAGGATGGGATAAAAAGAAAGGTAGGTGGGAGATACTGCAGATGAAATTATATGCAGGCATAAGTAACACTGAATTTAGGAGGAATTTCTTCAGAGATATAATATAGACTTCATCAATACTCATTTTTCCCAGTAAAGAATTTTGTCATTTGTCCACCTATGCCCTGAATATATGCAGCAGAATATTTGTATTGTTTGGGTTCTATCCTGAGGAGCATTGTTTTTTGGTTTTTTTGGTTTTTGTCCACTTTCAAATAAATGCTTAAGACTATTTTATTATGACAGGTTTTGTTTTCCCATGCTAGAGTTTCTGTCAACAGCACTGTGTGGAAATTCTGTGTGTGTGTGTGTGTGTGTGTGTGTGTGTGTGTGTACCTTCAAGTCACCTGTCCACTTATGGTAACACCTTGAATTTCATAGGATTTTCTTAGACAAAGAAATACTGAGAGATGATTGTGCCAATTACTTCCTACAGAACCTGGTATTCATTGGAAGGCTTCCATCCAAGTAGTCTGACCCTGCTTAGCTCCAAAATCAGATGGGATGTGGTGCCTCGAGCAATCTTTCTAATGTTTAAAACTGTGCAGCAGATGGGTTCACATGCAAGTCCATGGAATATCTCTGTGCACCACACTCTCCTGCAGATCTTCAGCACTTTGAGCACAGGGAAGATTGTTGTATTCTACAGAGTATATGTAGAAACTTTTTTGAAATGGCATGTTTCTTGATATTAGAGAGATTTTTAAGAGTTTTCATCTGAATCTGGTTATATACCACAATGGACCTTAGTATTAAGTATGTGAAGGTCTCCAGAACGCCCCAGGTACTTTTGGGATGAGGAATCCATGTGTGCATGCATGCCCCATATCCAACCCACTTTGCCCTATATATGTAGACTGGAATGCTTACATGGGGTTGGCATTTTAGCACTATGGTGATGATACTGATAACTGGTAACAATACCATAATTATGGTGCTTTTACAATGCTATTATAGCTGTTCCTGTTCTCCCACACTTTGCTTTGCTTTATTGTTAGGTGTTTTTTTTTAAAAATAAAAGAAAGATTACAAATTCTGAAAAAAATAATCTGCCCAAGTTTGACTAGAAACAGAGTAATGGGATATAATTATCAACATAAATGTATATGTGCACTCTTATTATGTAGCCTTAATCCCAACTGGTATGTCAGTGGACAATCAAGAGGTATTCTGGTCCAGGGAAGGACTCATCAAGACAGGATTGGGAGGTGGGAGTTCGCTTAGGGAGCTGGGTATGTTCAGTTGGTGGAAGGAAAGACCAAGAGATAATATGGCGTGTTACAGACCTCCAGAAGGTGGCGGTCTGCCGCCGTCGTCATTAGCAGCGCTGAGGAGCCCCAGTGGCCAAACTGCAAGGCTCCCCGGTGCCGCAAAAAAAAGTGCCAAAATGGCACTTCTTGTTGCGGCGTGCTAATGATGCCACAAGGCACCAATGGCGCATTCCTGGCATCATTAGCACCACGCGACGTGCAGATGCTAAGTGTCCGCTACGTTAAGATGGCGGCGCCCGTGTTGAATGGGCACCATCATTTTGTATGTCTTCAGGACTGTTAAAATATATTTCTAATTTGTATGGAAAATGTTCAGATGTGTTCGGGTTAGGGGTGTGCGTTAAAGCACACCCTTTCCCTAACCCTAGTACGTCCTGGGGACATACTTTACGCCCATGCTGAATGGGCCTATGATAGTCCATATTTTGAAAACCTAAGGAGAATCAATTAAAAGAGCTGCAGTGAGTTTATTTTCTGCTTCTCCAGAAGACTAAAACACAACCCAGTAGATTCAACATCACAACAAAATAAATTAACTGTTAGAAGAACTTCTTGACTCATGAGATATGTTTAACAGCAGAGAATAAAGTGTAACCGGAGGGTGGTGGACAGTCCTTCTGTTGGAGGTCTTTCAAAAGAGGTTGGGATGGCAAGGTCTTCCAGACTTTGTAGAGAAAAAGCAAAATTGCTGATTTGGTGACCTCAACAATGGATATAACAATGGATTAAAAGAGAATTAGGACGCCGCAAGTACCGAAATGCAGTTAGACCCATAACGAAAGATGCTGTATTAAAGACCAAAGGAAACGAGGGATAGTAAGAACTTTTACTTACACCAATCATAGCCAAGAGAAGGGTTAAAAATGTACTAGAATAAAGCTATGACTAATTTATTTTGCCTTAAACCAGTAACACTTAAAAGTATATAGCTTGCTTTTTTTGTGACCCATTTTATTACAAACAACATAAGTGTAAAGTTAACACTTAGATTAGCTATTAGATGGGACATCAACAGTTTCGATTAAGGAGAATCCAGGTAACAGGAAGGGACTGTTATATGTTACATGTTTTTAGGAAAAATGTAATAGCCTAATTATGATTTGTGTATGTTATCAGTTGTAGGTATTTTTAGTTGTGTCAATGTATATTTGTCTATGTTGATATTTTGTATTTGTATGTTGGGTTCCCTTTTCTGTCTTGATGTTCTTCTATAAAAAACATAATTAAAAACAAAAAAAACAAAACAAAAAAAGAGTTGGATGGCATCTTTCAAGAGTGGTTTAGATGTTTATTCTCTGCATGGCAGACATTTGAAAACTATATGGTCCTTCCCTTCCCTTCCCTTCCAACTCTATGATTCTATGTTGCAAACACCCATCACCCATTATATGCATCAGGTATATGAAACATGAGGTTTCTCCAGATGTTTTTGGATAGCAATCTTTCCTACCCAGTGTAGCCAAATGTGATTGATGATGGTTGATGGCCAATAATATTGGAACGCCACAACATGCCTACACTTGATATACAATATAGTATTAGGTACTCCATTGAGATATAAAAAATAAGAAAACAAGCCAGATTGTTGTTGTAACATGTAAATGACAAGTGTAAACCATGGGGCGAACAGACCGTCCCAATGAGTGGCTCTGCACTGCCCTTTGCGTGCTGGACTGGGGGCCATTGCAACCAACATGGTGCAGTCCTGATCTGGGCATTTTTTTCTGCCCCCCAAAGAAGTGAACAAATGCCAGCTCCTTTAGGAACGGAAAAGCCACCTTTACCATGGCAGTGACAATTTCAGTACTCCTTTTGGCATGCAGCGTGTATGTTGCCATTCCTCCCGAGTACCACAATACTGCCTGCCATCTGGTTGCTTGGGGGAGGAGTTGAGGGCAGGTTGGTGTTTGGCACTCATGCCCTCACTCCATCCTGACACCAGCCCTTTACCCAGTCTGCACAGTCGCTACATGGTCTTTGGCCAGCCTATTATAAGAAAAATTGAGAGGTGCTGGAGAGGTGCTAGAAAGAAAAAATTCACTGTGTTTTTCCACTGAATGGGATATATCTTATTCTGTTTTGCATGATTATCAGCAGAACTCTTTCTTCCCTGCTCTTGTGCATATCAATATTCCTGCAAGCCAAAATGACTCCTATAGTTTTTTAGTAGGTTTTTTCGAGCTATGAGGCCATGTTTCTGGAAGGGTTTGTTCCGGATGTCAGCTGTGGCTGACATCTCATGAGAATTGCTGGCATTGAGAGAGTGGGTAGGTATATTACTGTTGGCTGGAGAGGAAGTGTTTTACATGTTAATCTCTGTATGTTCTGTTATTGAACGGCAAGGCCTCAGTGGTGTCTATTTAATTAATGATCCATGTGTCTGCTGGGCAAACCCCATCACCCTGGGTGGATTTTTCATTTGCATTTGCAGGATCTTGATTTTGCTGTTTTTCAGGACTGGTAGCCAAATTTTATTTACATTAAGGGTTCTTCTTTCCTGTTGAAGTTGTCCAGTGTTTATAGATTTCAATGGCTTCATGTGCATTCATGACCTGGTAGTTGTTTGCATGGTCCAGATTTTCGTGATTTTCAAATAACATTTTTTTGCCCAGCATGGTTTATATTTGTTCTGCTACTTCTGATTTTTCTGGCTGACCCAGTCTGCAGTGTCTCTCATGTTCTTGATTTGTGTTTGAACACTGAGTTTGGTGGTCCCTATGTTAGACTTGTTCACAGCTGCATGGTATTTGGTAACTCACAGCATTTGCTGGATTTTCTGGTTGGTTTGTATGTAATGTAGATCATTTGGAGTTGTGTTTCCTCACCAGTTCTTTATTCTGTCTCTGATCATTTTGTATGGTAAATACCTTCCCTTTGGGTGGTTGTTTGTCCTTCACTCCTATTGGTTTTCTGGGTCTGGCAGCCCTTCTGATATCTGAGCTAATGGTTAGTCCATTATACTCCTTATACGTACTCCAGTCAGATATGGCCCTTTTAATAGCACCAAAAGCAACGATGCCATTTAAAGTGTGGTGTACACATTAATTTGAATGAAGTGTTAGAGAGATTTAAAATGATAAAATGGGGTTGCATCATCTTCAGGCTATAGATGAGGGTTATTATTTTTAATGTCTCAGTGAAAAACTCCCTGGAAGTAAAAAAGAAAAAACTAGCACAATACAGACTGGAAAGGATAGAATTTCTTCCTAGTTATGCAACGTTTGCTAAAAAAATCCCAAACAGTATTCCAGCTCTACACCCATGTTCTACAATCTTTGTATCATGAGCATAGACAAGGGAAGATAACCATGTGAATAATAATATTTCCACAGTCCACTACTGAAAAAGAGAGAAGTTGGCACTTTGGAATGTTGTCTTAAATGTTTCTGAGAGATGCCAATAGTTGTAATTATCATTTATATTTATTTTTATTGCCAATGTCTTCAGCAATGTGTGTGTGTGTGTGTGTGGTGTGTAGAGAGAGAGCACTTCTATGTACCTAAATAAAAGGAATCCCTATATGATTCCGATAATCCTATCTGTGGGAATTCTTAAAGTAATTACAGAGATGCTTATGTTATATTGTTGCCACTTCTCAAATATGTGAAAATTCATAACTTATATTAATGTGCGCTTGCACATTGTATATTATATATTATATTATATATATATATATATTATATATAAATGAATGACTAGCCCATGAATGGAAACTAATTTGCATGTATAATTACCTTACCAACTGCCTTTTAGAAGATAAAACACAGCCATTAACCACACTTAAATGTTATCACAGTTTTCCTTTACTAAATACATTTGCTTATGGTATTGCTCATAATTCTTCCAGAGAACATGGCAAAAAACATTGTGCTTCATTAAACACAACATTGTGGCATTTTCAGAGTTTAAACTTTGTGTTGAGTCATTCAGTGTGGTAAAATCCAGCTTATTATACATCAGTTTTTAAAAAATAAAGCTCAGCTATCCACACTATGCTCTGATTTCTCCATATAATGTCTAAATATGTAATATAATACAGTAACCCCTCCAAGTTGCAGGGGATCCTTTCTGCACCCTCAGCTCATGAAAATGGTGACTCCCAAATTCTGAGTTCCATTGAAAATAATGGTGCATGTGCAGGGTTGTGTACAGTATGTGCCGCCATTTTATCCCTCTGCACTTGTCTCTCCACAAAGAGAGAGACTGTGGACTCCAAGTCATGAAAAGGGAGGACAAGGTGTAATTGTAATATATATATGCATTACACAGTATATTGTATACCTCATTCAGCAAAGAAGATTTATATGCAATGAAGTGGGGCAACTACAACTTACAAAATGCTATCAAAGTGCTATGAAAATTGAAATTGTTTTGTTCACCATCCTAAATACACCATAAAATCAGGACCATTAGGAAATAGCATTTCTTCTTCTCCATGAGGTCACTGTATTTCCTTAACCATGACAAGTGCTCTATGTACATGTTATTTGTATAACCTACTGTTCTAATGGGTATATAATTATGTGGAATTTTCTCACAAGCACCAGAGGCTTCTGTTGGTCAAAAACTCTGCCATTGGTGTCAATGAGTTTGGTGGATATGCTACATGAATACAAGCAAGGAATGGACTGGGTACAGAGATACTATAGTATAATCCAGCTTCACTGGGCTTTTCTGTCACATGCAACACAAGAAGCAGGTACAGTGAAGCTAACACAACACTTCTACATGAAGCAAGACAACTGTTCCCTTAGGAATTGGACCCAGAGTGATTTTAAGTAAGCTTATTGGATTTTCCTAGAAAGAGATCAACAGAAGTGACAAATGCATCAGATTCTCTGATATTGATGTGTTATTTACAGATTGCTTGGAACGAGCTTGAAACTGACAACAAGGCAGTTTTGCCCTCAGGCCTTACATATGGAACTCCCAGAGGCACTGAAGCAAATTGGACTAGTGGTCTGCCACTGGTACAGCAGTTAGAAGCTGCTAATCACTTGATTCATAATTAGGTGTCTACAGCTGCATTGCACTGCAGAAATATGCCGTTTGACACCGCATTAGCTGCCATGGCTCAGTACTATGGAATTCTGAGATTTGTAGTTTGTGTGATAATTAGCCATCTCTATCAGAGAGCTCTAGTGCCACAATAACCTACAAACCCCAGGATTCCATAGGATGGAGCTGAAGTAGTGTCCAAATTGCCTTAATTCTGCAGTGTGACAGCAGCCTATGGGACCTCATGGAGGTCCTGGGCTATCATTTGACCTTGATCTGAGCAACCCGACACCTTTGTGTTAATATAGTTTCTCTTCTTGTTTGCTTTTGACATTTGCAAACTAGCTTTCATAAAATATGTATCTTAAGGCAAGTTAATGCAAGTTAAAAATCAGAAATACAAACAATGACATATGTAAATGCCAATTTATCAATAAAACCTCTGTTCTTATTAAATAACAATCAGCGCTTCAGACGCTTACAAAAATTCTATGTTTAAATTATTGCCTTCAGTACTTAAACTGCAACTCATCTAAATCCCTGAGGATAGAAAACATCCTAACATGGTGTCTCAAGGACAAAAGTGATAAGTAAATTCTGAGAAGATAGTTGCCTGTTGATGTTGTTCTTTTTATTGTGGTCACTAAAAAAGAAGTTTGCTTTGTAAAAAATTTCCCCAAAGTTTCTTCACCGATTTATTTTTTATTTTTATTTTTTAGCAGAGGATATTGGGGCTGACAATTCCTCCCCATGGCCTGGAACTGCAAACTGGGTATATGGGGGCAGGTTGACTGAAAGAGATGCCAAACATGGTTAACCCTAAGCCAGAAAATTGCGTCCAGTTTGTATAATGTTAATGTGGTTAGCATTCAATGTTTTCAAGAGTAAATTTGTTTAGTTTAAGTTGCTAATACAGTTCTAAAATGCAATTCAATTAACTTTGTTGTTTAGAAGAAAGTGGGAAAAGTAATTTCTTATTTCATGTTAAAAACTGTTATTATGTTGAATATAATGTGTATAAAATTTATGTACCTAGGCGCACTGTATGAAAGTGCTCTTACCTGAGGAAGGAGGTCTTGAACATTAGTGGAAGGAAGGCAACATAAACACATCTTAAGACTATGTATGCATGGCACTTACATACGTACTATTTTTGTAGAAAATAGGAAAGACCATGGCACAACATGACTTGAAAAAAAGTAACGCGAAGAGAGTGAGTGCAAGGCAAATGTTTTTTTTACGAGTTGAGCATTTTTAAGAAAACAAAACATAAAGGGACCCACAGCATGACATCATCATAATTTTAAACATCAAACAGCAAAGATATAGTCCATGATTTTCCATTACCTGGCACTCAGTCAATAATGCAGAATGGACAACAGCAGTTCCAAGAAATCAGAAGAAGAATAGGACTTGGTAGCACTGGTGGCGCAGTGGTGTAAATGCCTGTAACTGCAGCCATTCACTCAGAACCACAAGGTCTGCGAGTTCCAAGACCCAGCAAAGGGCCCAAGCCTGCGACTCAAGGCTTGCATCCTTCTGAGGTCAGCATAAAATGAGTACCCAGACTGTTGGGGGCAAATTAAGCGTTACTTGCTACATTAGCTTACTGCTAGCTTTGTTCACCGCTATGAATCTTTGGAATCAGCAGGATATATAACTATAAACAAATTATTATTAATTATTATGATTATTTATTATCATTAGGATTATTGATTGGATGGAACAAATATGAAGGAAAATCGACAAGATCCTAAAGAATCATGAACCACTATTGAATAGACTAACTGTTCAGGCTTCTTAGTGTCTGTACACCATGCATATTAGCCGCAGATCTGCTATATGTGGCTGTGAAAGCTGGACAGGTCCAAGAAAATCTGATAGGAAGAAAACCAACCTATTTCAGATGTGTGCTGGACAAGAATTTTTATGCAAATACTGTGGGATGTGTTAAAAAAAAGACAAATGAATAGGTGTTCTCACAGGTAACTGACTAAATCTGAACTCTCCTTAGAAGCCAAGATGGCTAAACTGAGAACTTGTTACGTTTGGCTGATATAGCCTGAGAAGAACATGGATTTACTTGAAAATGAAAAATTATAATAACATGCATGATCAATGATAGACGGCAGCAGAAAAGCAGAAAAAGAGGAAGACGTCCATATTTCCAGATGGAGCACTCAAACAAGGAGGCCACAGCTCTGAGTCTGCAAAGACCATCAGCATGTGGACAGTTTCTCAAAAAATTCAATTAAGGTGTCTCTGCCTAAGTTGATGAGTCGGACTGTAAGCAAGCAGTTCACCAACACACATGAGCGTGAAAGGTATCAATCCCATTCTTTACTGTACTCCACCCCACCTGTTTGTGAGTTTTTTAGCGAAGGCCGCTATGGTGCCATGCAATTTTTTTCCCAAATCCAAACAAGGTCAGGCAACATTTGTGTTTCTATTCTTTTTTTACTCCTCCCGGTTCCACAATGTTTTCCTCTTTCATTCACTCCTACAAGTTTCTTTCAGCTTCCAATGTTGTCTCCCCACTTTCCAAAAGTTTCGTCCATAATTCCCCTGCTCTAGCGGCGCCGCTACCCCCACAAAAGTGCAGGATGCCAGTTTTGCAACACATCAACGACGTCCACATACAAACCATTGGGTACCAACCAAAATCCCCCAAAATTTGGGCCCAATGTGTGCCAATTTGTTGGTTGCCCCTTTAGCCATATCTCTTGTTTCCTGCCTGCCGCCTTCTTCTGGCCCTGCTCCCCGCTGCCCTTCCCCTTTCCGCCCTCCCCCCTCCGTTTCCCCCTCCCTTTGCGTCGTTCTTCCCTTGCCTCCCCCCCGTTTGCTTGTCCCGCCCC
>NC_056525.1:191805656-191849270 GCF_019175285.1 Sceloporus undulatus | reverse complement strand
ATTTCTAATTTGTATGGAAAATGTTCAGATGTGTCAATGGTTAACTAAAGTTTAAAATGGTTCCTGTTGAAGGCCAGAAAGTCTAGGCCTGGAAGAGCAAGTCTTCAAGGACATGTGCTGAGACATAATATAAACAAATGTATTATTGTTATGCTTTTGTGTAGTATGGTGACTTCATGGGAAAGAGGTGTGTCCACTTGGTGGGAATGTTGATCTTTTGAGAGAACAAAGACTGATGTCACATTCAAGCTTCTAGCATGGACTCTGAAAGAGTATAGATGTATAGTAGCCTGCTGTAAAGTGTAAATAGCAACAAAGTCAATAAACCCTCATTTGAGTGAAAATCTGTGTGGAAGTTACTTTGATATTGAGTAGCTGAGAAGACTGCATCTGTTCCAGTTGGTACCAATTCAGAACCACCGGCAGAACGAGACATCACCCATCCCAAAGATCTTTTTCTCTAACAAGGACGTACTAGGGTTAGGGGTGTGTGTAAAGCACACCCTTTCCTAACCCTAGTACGTCCTGGGGACGTACTTTACGCCCATGCTGAATGGGCCTATGATAGTCATATTTGAAAACCTGAGGAGAAATCAATTAAAAGATGCAGTGAGTTTATTTTCTGCTTCTCTAGAAAACTAAAACACAAACCAGTAGATTCAAATCACAACAAAATAAATTAACTGTTAGAAGAACTTCTTGACTATGAGATATGTTTAACAGCAGAATAAAGTGTACCCGAGGGTGGTGGACAGTCCTTCTTTGGAGGTCTTTCAAAAGAGGTTGGATGGCAAGGTCTTCCAGCTTTGTAGAGAAAAAAGCAAAATTGCTGATTTGGTGACCTCAACAATGGATATAACAATGGATTAAAAGAGAATTAGGATGCTGCAAGTACCAAATGCAGTTAGAACCATAACGAAAGATGCTGTATAAAGACAAAGGAAACGAGGGATAGTAAGAACTTTTTACTTACACAATCATAGCCAAGAGAAGGTTAAGAAAATGTACTAGAATAAAGCTATGACTAATTTATTTTGCCTTAAACCAGTAACACTTAAAAGTAATATAGCTTGCTTTTTTGTGACCCATTTTATTACAAACAACATAAGTGTAAAGTTAACACTTAGAGTAGCTATTAGATGGGACATCTACAGTTTCGATTAAGGAGAATCCAGGTAACAGGAAGGACTGTTATATGTTACATGTTTTTTAGGAAAAATGTAATAGCCTAATTATGATGTTGTATGTCATAGGTTGTAGGT
The DNA here is from genome assembly GCF_019175285.1 of Sceloporus undulatus. Classification (NCBI taxonomy): domain Eukaryota; kingdom Metazoa; phylum Chordata; class Lepidosauria; order Squamata; family Phrynosomatidae; genus Sceloporus; species Sceloporus undulatus. The sequence goes on along the minus strand of NC_056525.1, from coordinate 191,848,008 downwards.
ATTTTAGTTGTTCAATGTATATTTGTCTATGTTGATATTTTGTATTTGTATGTTGGGTTCCCTTTTCTGTCTTGATGTATTCTATAAAAAACATAATTAAAAAACAAAAAACAAAACAAAAAAAGAGGTTGGATGGTCATCTTTCAAGAGTGGTTTAGATGTGTATTCCTGCATGGCAGACATTTGAACTATATGGTCCTTCCCTTCCCTTCCCTTCCAACTCTATGATTCTATGTTGCAACAACCATCACCCATTATATGCATCAGGTTATAGAACATAGGTTTCTCCAGATGTTTTTGGATAGCAATCTTTCCTAACCAGTGTAGCAATTGTGATTGATGATGGTTGATGGCCAATAATAATTGGAACGCCACAACATGCCTACACTTGATATACAATATTAGTATTCAGGTACTCCACTGAGATATAAAAAATAAGAACAAGCCAGATTTGTTGTAACAGTAAATGACAAGTGTAAACCATGGGGCGAAACAGACCGTCCCAATGAGTGGCTCTGCACTGCCCCTTTGCTTGCTGGACTGGGGCCATGGCAACCACATGGTGCAGTCCTGATCTGGCATTTTTCTGCCCCCCAAAGAAGTGACAAAATGCAGCTCCTTTTAGGAACGGAAAAAAGCCACCTTTACCATGGCAGTGACAATTTCAGTGCTCCTTTTGGCATGCAGCGTGTAGTTGCCATTCCTCCAGAGTACCACAATACTGCCTGCCATCTGGTTGCTTGGGGGAGGAGTTGAGGCAGGTGGTGTTTGGCACTCATGCCCTCACTCCATCCTGACACCAGCCCTTTTACCCAGTCTGCACAGTCGCTACATGGTCTTTGGCCAGCCTATTTATAAGAAAAATTGGAGAGGTGCTAGAAAGAAAATTCACTGTGTTTTTCCACTGAATGGAGATATATCTTATTCTGTTTTGCATGATTATCAGCAGAACTCTTTCTTCCCTGCTCTTGTGCATATCAATATTCCTGCAAGCCAAATGACTCCTAGTTTTTAGTAGGTTTTTCGAGCTATGAGGCCATGTTCTGGAAGGGTTTGTTCCGGATGTCAGCTGTGGCTGACATCTTCAGAGAATGCTGGCATGGAAGAGAGTGGGGTATATATACTGTTGGCTGAGAGGAAGTGATTTACATGTTAATCTCTGTATTGTTCTGTTATTGAACGGCAAGGCCTCAGGGTGTCTATTTAATTAATGATCCATTGGCTGCTGGGAAAACCCCATCACCCTGGGTGATTTTCATTTGCATTTGCAGGATCTTGATTTTGCTGTTTTTCAGGACTGGTAGCCAAATTTTATTTACATTAAGGGTTTCTTCTTTCCTGTTGAAGTTGTCCAAGTGTTTATAGATTTCAATGGCTTCATGTGCATTCTGACCTGGTAGTTGTTTGCATGGTCCAGATTTTCAGTGTTTTCAAATAACATTTTATGCCCAGCATGGTTTATAATATGTTCTGCTACTTCTGATTTTTCTGGCTGACCCAGTCTGCAGTGTCTCTCATGTTCCTTGATTTGTGTTTGAACACTGAGTTTGGTGGTCCCTATGTAGACTTGTTCACAGCTGCATGGTATTTGGTAAACTCACAGCATTTGCTGGATTTTCTTGGTTGGTTTGTATGTAATGTAGATCATTTGGAGGTTGTGTTTCCTCACCAGTTTCTTTATTCTGTCTGTGACTCCTTTGATGTATGGTAAAAATACCTTCCCTTTGGGTGGTTGTTTGTCTTCACTCCTATTGGTTTTTCTGGGTCTGGCAGCCCTTCTGATATCTGAGCTAATGGTTAGTCCATTATACTCCATTATACTTACTCCAGTCAGATATGGCCCTTTTAATAGCACCAAAGCAAATGATGCCATTTAAAGTGTGGTGTACACATTAATTTGAATGAAGTGGTAGAGATTTAAAATGATAAAATGGGTTGCATCACTTCAGGCTATAGATGAGGGTTATTATTTTTAATGTCTCATGTGAAAAACTCCCTGGAAGTAAAAAAAAGAAAACTAGCACAATACAGACTAGAAAGGATAGAAAATTTCTTCCTAGTTATGCAACGTTTGCTAAAAAAAATCCCCAAACAGTATTCCAGCTCTCACCCATGTTCTACAATCTTTGTATCATGAGCATAGACAAGGGAAAGATAACCATGTGAATAAATAATGTTTCCACAGTCACTACTGAAAAAGAAGAAGTTGGCACTTTGGAATGTTGTCTTAAATGTTTCTGAAGTATAGCCAATAGTTTTTAATTCATTTATATTTATTTTTATTGCCAATGTCTTCAGCAATGTGTGTGTGTGTGTGTGTGTAGAGAGAGAGCACTTCTATGTAACTAAAATAAAAGGAATCCCTATATGATTCCGATAATCCTATCTGTGGGAATTCTTAAAAGTAAATTACAGAGACGCTTATGTTATATTGTTGCCACTTCTCAAAATATGTGAAAATTCATAACTTTAATATTATGTGCGCTTGCACATGTGTATAATATATATATATATATATATATATATATATATATATATATATGAATGAATGACTAGCCCAGTGAAAACTAATTTGCATGTTATAATTACCTTACCAACTGCCTTTTAGAAGATAAAACAGAGCCATTAACCACACTTTAATGTTATCACAGTTTCTTTACTAAATACATTTGCTTTATGGTATTGCTCAATAATTCTTTCCAGAGAACATGGCAAAAAACATTGTGCTTCATTAAACACAACATTGTGGACACTTTTCAGAGTTTTAAACTTTGTGTTGAGTCATTCAGTGTGGTAAAATCCAGCTTAATTATACATCAGTTTTTAAAAAAAATAAAGCTCAGCTATCCACACTATGCTCTGATTTCTCACATATAATGTCTAAATATGTATATTAATACAGTAACCCCTCCCAAGTTGCAGGGGATCCTTTCTGCACCCTCAGCTCATGAAAATGGTGACTCCCAAATATCTGAGTTCCATTGAAAATAATGGTGCATGTGCAGGGTTGTGTACAGGTATGTGCCGCCATTTTATCCCTCTGCACTTGTCTCTCCCACAAAGAGAGAGACTGTGGACTCCAAGTCCATGAAAAGGGAGGGACAAGTGTAATTGTAATATTTATATATGCATTACAAGTATATTGTATACCTCATTCAGGCAAAGAAGATATTATATGCAATGAAGTGGGGCAACTACAACTTACAAAATGCTATCAAAGTGCTATGAAAATTGAAATTGTTTGTTCACTTCCTAAATACACCATAAAATCAGGAACCATTGAAGAAATAGCATTTCTTCTTCTCCAATGAGGTCCACTGTATTTCCCTTAACCCAATGACAAGTTGCTTCTATGTACATGTTATTTGTATACCTACTGTTATATGGGTATATAATTATGTGGAAATTTTCTCACAAGCACCAGAGGCTTCTGTTGTCAAAAACTCTGCCATTGGTGTCAATGTAGTTTGGTGGATGCATACATGAATACAAGCAAGGAATGACTGGGTACAGAGATACAGTAGTATAATCCAGCTTCACTGGGCTTTCTGTCACATGCAACACAAAGAAGCAGGTACAGTGAAGCTAACAAACACTTCTACATGAAGCAAGACAACTGTTCCCTTAGGAATTGGACCCAGAGTGAATTTTAAGTAAGCTTCTTGGATTTTCCTAGAAAGAGATCAACAGAAGTGACAAATGCATCAGATTCTCTGATATTTGATGTGTCTATTTACAGATTGCTTGGAATGAGCTTGAAACTGACAACAAGGGCAGATTTTGCCCTCAGGCCTTACATATGGAACTCCCAGAGGCACTGAGCAAAATGGACTAGTGGTCTGCACTGGTACAGCAGTTAGAAGCTGCTAATCACTGATTCATAATTAGGTGTCTACAGCTGCATTTGCACTGCAGAAATATGCCGTTTGACACCGCTTTAGCTGCCATGGCTCAGTACTATGGAATTCTGAGATTTGTAGTTTGTGTGATAATTAGCCATCTCTATCAGAGAGCTCTAGTGCCACAACTACCTACAAACCCCAGGATTCCATAGGATGGAGCTGAAGTAGTGTCCAATTGCCTTAATTCTGCAGTGTGACAGCAGCCTATGGGACCTCATGGAGGTCCTGGGCTATCATTTGGACCTTGATCTGAGCAAGCCGACACCTTTGTGTTAATAGTTTCTTTCTTTGTTTGCTTTTGACATTTGCAAACTAGCTTTCATAAATATGTATCTTAAGGCAAGTTAATGCAAGTTAAAATCAGAAATACAAACAATGACATATGTAAATGACCAATTTATCAATAAAACCTCTGTTATTATTAAATAACAATCAGCGCTTCAGACTCTTACAAAAATTCTATGTTTAAATTATTGCCTTCAGTACTTAAACTGCAACTCATCTAAATCCCTGAGAGAATAGAAACATCCTAACATGGTGTCTCAAGGACAAAAGTGATAAGTAAATTCTGAGAAGATAGTTGCCTGTTGATGTTGTTCTTTTTATTGTGTCACTAAAAAAAGAAGTTTGCTTTGTAAAAAATTTCCCCAAAGTTTCTTCACCAGATTTATTTTTTATTTTTATTTTTTACAAAGGATATTGGCTGACATTCCTCCCCATGGCCTGGAATGAAACTGGGTATGGGGCAGGGTGAAAGGATTCAAAATGGTAACCGTGCCAGAAATTGGTCAGTTTGTTAATGTTAATGTGGTTAGCATTAATGTTAAAGAGTAAATTTGTTTAGTTAATTGCTAATAAGTTCTAAAATGCAATTCAATTACTTTTTTGTTAGAGAAAGTGGAAAAGTAATTCTTATTATGTTAAACTGTTATTTGAATATAATTTAAATGCCTCCACTGAAAGCCTTACCTGAGGAAGGAGGTTTGAACATTGGAGGAAGGAACATAAACAATTTAAGATATGTAGATGGCACCATACTACTAGTAGAAAATAGGAAAGACCTGGAACAATGACTGAAAAAAGTAAAGGAAGAGAGTGCAAAGGCAAGTTTACAGTTGAGCATTAAGAAAACAAAAACAATGACCACAGATGACTCATATAATTTTAAAATAAACAGCAAAGATATAGTCCATGATTTTCCATACCTGACTCAGTCAATAATCAGAATGGAAACAGCAGTCAAGAAATCAGAAGAAGAATAGGACTTGGAGCCCTGGTGGCGCAGTGGGTAAATGCCTGTACTGCAGCCATTCACTCAAACCACAAGGTTGCGAGTTCAAGACCAGCAAAGGGCCCAAGCCGACTCAGGCTTGCATCCTTCTGAGGTGCTAAAATGAGTACCCAGACTGTTGGGGGCAAATTAAGCTTACTTGCTAATTAGCTTACTTGCTGTTCACCGCTATGATCTTTGGAATAGGGTATATAAATAAAACAAATTATTATTATTATTATATTATTATTATTATTATATTGGATGGAAAATATGAAGGAAAATCGACAAGATCCTAAAGAATGAAACACTATTGAAAGACTACTGTTAGGCTTTTCTGTACCATCATATTCCCAATATCTATATGTGGCTGTGAAAGCTGGACAGTCAAGAAATCTGATAGGAAGAAAACCAACCTATTTCAGATGTGCTGACAAGAATTTTGCAAATACTGTGGATTGTTAAAAAGACAAATGAATAGGTTCTACAGTAAATGAAATCTGAACTCTCCTTAGAAGCCAAGATGGCTAAACTGAGACTTGTAGTTTGGCTATATCCTGAGAAGACATGATTTACTTGAAAATATAATAATGCATGATAAATGAGACGGCAGCAGAAAAAGAGGAAGACCATATTCCAGATGGAGACTCAAACAAGGAGGCCACAGCTCTGAGTCTGCAAGACCTCAGCATTGCAGTTTCTCATTCATAGGGTCTCTGTAAGTTGAAGTCGACTTAAGAGCAGTTAACAACAAAATGAAGCTGAAAGGTATCATCCATTCTTTACTCCACCACACCTGTTGTGAGTTTTTGAGGGAAGGCTATGGTGCATGATTTTTTTAAAATCAAAAGGTCAGGCACTTGTGTTTTCTTTCTCCTTCCCTTACAATGTTTCCTCTTTATTACTACAATTTTCTTTAGCTTACTGGTTCTCCCCACTTTCCAAAAGTCTTATAATTCCCCTGCTCTGAGGGGCCTAACAAAAAGTGAGATGCAGTTTTGCAAAAATCAAAGAGTACAAACCATTGGGTAAAAAAAATAAAAATTTTGGGAAATGTTGAATTTGTTGCCCCTTTAGCAACATCTCTTGTTTAATGAATGAATGACTTAATTCTGGAACTGATCTCATGCTGAAATTCCAATTTAAGCCACTCAAATAAGTTTAAAAATAAATTTGAGTTATTCCATTGCATCACAAAAGTTCTGATGTAACTGACACTTGGGTCCAAAACACACTGCAGAAAAAATCCAGTTTGAAACTGTTTAAACTACCCTGGCTCGATGCATGGGAATGCTGGGAACTGTAGTTTTGTGAGACATTTAACCTTTTCTGTCAGAGAGCTCTGGTGCCACAATAAACTACAATTCCCAGAATTCCCTAGCACTGAGCCAGGGAAGTTAAAGTGGTCTCAGATTAGATTATTTCTGCAGTGTGTCTTGGACCCTAGTTTATTTTGACTGGTTAATTTCTTTTTCCTGAGCAACTTTACGAGCAACTCAGTTGCTGCTGCTGATACTTGCAACATATTTTTAACACACAGGAATACAGGAAAGAAGCTGTTCTACTGTCACTCTTGATGCTGAGCCTCAACATGAATATACTGTTAAAGAATTTCTCATCCCCATGGGATGTTGGGTGAAATAATCAATTCAGTCTGTCATTCTAGTGGGGAATTTTGAGAGAGAATATGAACACAGCTCTACTGAAGTATAGTCAAGTGAACTTCCTGCAGTCCTGCTGCCTTCCTTCTGAGGTTCTGCAAGGGGCCTGAACTTGACAGATATGTTCCTCATGAGCTATCCTAGTTAAAACGCTAGTTTTAAAATGCTGAACTAATTGAAGCTTTCAAAGTATTTCCAAGGGTAGCCTCATGAACGGGGCACTACAGTTGTCTCAACAGAAGCCTTAACAAATGTTATCACAGCCTGGATCGCAACTACCAGACTATTCCACCTGGAGGGATGACATACCAACCTGAAAATAAAGTCCACATTTCAAGATGACCTCTAGCAGCAGGTCCACATAGGTGTTGAATAGCATGGGAGGAATATGCAGCTTTGTAGGGCACTAGTAACATTGTGGGGCATGAGCCATGAGTCCAAGTGGTTGTCCCTGAAAATTGCCTTCTGACACTAGCCATGAAATGAGGAGCTGAACTACATTACCACAATGCCCATACTTGGAATTCACCCAGCTGATCTTTAAAGATTTCATACTGGTATAAAAGGATGCCAGCCATTCTCTGATGGCATCAAAAGACCCGATGAACTCCAGGAAAAGAGATTGTCTACCTCCACCTTTCACCTGGCATAGAGTGGCCAAGGCAGTTTCTGTTCCAAAACCACTAGGCCTGAATCTCTGTTAAAGGGGGTTCACAAAATCATTTTCATCCAAGGGTAACTGAGGTCCTGGGGTTTTTTTTACTCATCCTTCACACTCACATACTTTCCCCCTCACCTTTGACTTCTCCTTTCCTTCCCCACTTATCTTTTGCTCTAAATCATACAGCTACAGTACAGGTTTAACACCTGTCCATTACTCAGCAAGGTGATAGGAAGGGTCCCCTACCAAAATAGCATAGAAATAACAGAGTTGTCCCCCAGAACAAAAACAAAAAACTTCCACACTGCATTTTTTAAGGAAGCAAGGGGTGAATGTACCTTACTCATGAACATTAAGGTTGAAAATAATACTTTAAAATAAATTGTAAAAATACGGGTTTCTCAAGAGTTGGGAAATTCTAGCAAGGAAAATTCTAGACAAGCAAGAATCTTCACTGTTTGTTATTCATTCTTTATGAAAAATACATTTTTTGTTTTGTTTTTTTGTACATAAAATAATATACCTGTAGAGAAAATTATTTGTTATTACTCAGAAAAAAAATTCTTCTATGCAGAAAACATTTCTGTACAGAAAATACAAAGGGCAAGAAATGAGGCTGCCTGACTTACTGGGCCAGCCTGATTGCTGCTGGGGTGGAAAGGCTGCTGATGGTGGGGTCCTCCAGCACAGCTGAGCCCCAGAAGGCACTGGACCGGGATTGGCTGGTGATGGTGATGGGAGCAGCACTTCTGGGCTGGAACTGGGAGTAAAGCTCCAAGCAATCAGGAAAGTCTGGGCAGACCAGAGCTTGTGATTGGTAGGGAGCCAGGGGGCGGGACTTCTCCCACTTTCCCGGCTCCCAATTGTCGAAAGGCCTATTTAAGGCCATGCGGTGCCATGGCCAGCACCATTCTAGTCTGGCTCTCAGGCGAAGATGAGCACTTGTGGTGGCGGCAACTGCCTGGCTCCAGATCCGGCTCCAGATCCTTGGCCCCCCCCCGCTACCCCCCCCCTGCCCCCCCCCCCCCGGCAATTGCAGTGGTGGCAGCATTGGCAGCCCGGCCCCAGCTCCTTAGCATTACCACCATACACAGTAGTGGCAGTGGTGGCATTAGCCCCTGCCCAACTTCTCAGCCCCCCCCAGCTGCATCCAGGGGGCCCTCCAGAGGCAGCAGTGCCCCATGTTCCAGGCTTCAGATATCTATAGATATAGATATAGATATAGATATAGATATATGAAGGAAGGAAGGAGGAGCCTTCAGGGAGTTGGACAATTCCTGCCTCCCTCCTTGAAGTCCACTACCCCTGCACTCCCCTCCAAAAGGGCAAAAGCTGTGCAGGCCTCAGCCCACCCTGCCACCAGGGGCCAGGTCAGCAGCCCTAGGAAATCCTGGGCATACCTGGGCCCCAGAGCCAAGAGATAGTGTCCCACAGGCAGCAGAGGCAACAGAGGCACCCCCCAGAGCCAGGAGATAAAGTCACCACCAGATACTGCTCCCTCCACCACTCTGAATGAGGATGCAGTGACTGGCTTGACCCACACCATCACAGCCCTCATTGAAACGGTTGGCAAGGTCAGTTCGCATATTGCCCCAGCTGGTCCAAGAAGAAAGGGCAGAACAAACAGGACTCTTCTACCAGCAGCTCCAGTTCGAGCAGCTCATCCAGAAGCACATCTAGCACTGTCTCGGCCACATCCACCACCAGTTCCGAGGCCAGTGTGTCCCCCAAGGTACAATCGGCAGGCAGTAAACATAAAGGTCAGAAGCATAAGGGCATACACAGGAAGAAAGCCAAGAATGCTCATGGCAAAGAGGCCACTGGCACCAGGAATGAAGAGGGTGAGTGTCATGGCTCATCCTTGGGCAAGAAATGCTACTGGCTAGAGGAAGCTATGGTACTGGGTTAGCCTTCCTGGGTCATCAGGCACAGGTCTAGGCCTGTAGGGCATGTGGTAAGACCCTTGGGCCTCAGAATTCCCCAAGTTTTCTTGGAGCAAAAACCCTCCAGGCCTTCACCTGTCCAAGAAGGTCAGGAAGCAGATTCTCAGGGGGTGCTATATGGATGTTTTTTACCTTGCTTGGGTCCAAGGGGGAGAAGGCAGGAGCTGTCACATCCACTAAGAAAGACAAGAAGGAAGGAGAGCAATCTTTCACCAACTGGGTAGAAGGCTATGGGGTCTTTATGGGAGTAGTGGTCATGGCGTATCCTGAGCGGGCTTGCCAACTCAATAATCACATGCTCAATGTCCTGAGGGCCAGGTCCATTGCTGCAGCCATCTACTACGACACAGCCTTCCACCAGCAAGCTTCCCAGAGTGCCTGAGAAGGATGGCACCTTATTGAAAGCAACATCTGGTTGCTAGAGGTGGGCCCACATGCCAGGCCTAGGGAGCCTCCCAGATGGGCGGGCAAAAGAGATCCATGCAGGCTGGTGTATTTGGAATTCAACATGGGAAAATGTGTGCAGATCCAATGTAAATTCAAGCATTGTTGTGAGCTTTGCAAACAAGATGGTGTGTTCCTGATCGTTGGGCCATGAACAGCCCTGTTGATCAGGACACCCCACCCCGGCATCCTGCAGCAAGGAGGATGGAGCCTCTGGCCCCGAAGCCCCTCTCCTTATGTTTGGTTTGGGCTGTGCTGTCACAACTTCCTGGGGGCAGTAGCATATGTCTTGAATCTGGTGGGTGTGGTTTTCAGGGCTGCGTAGCGCTGGATTGGGAGTCATTATTATTAGTATTACGGGAACCCAGGGGTGCTGGAGTTTGCACTGTTGCCACTGCAGGGGCAGCATTGTGCCAGCATATCCCGGTGACAAAGGGCATACATGCAATCAACCAGTTAATAGCAGGTCAGATTGGCATTTAACCAGTCACCCCCTTTGGTCATCTTGAAGCTTGACTGTGACTAAGCAAATGGGTTCATTGATCAATAGTGGACTGATTTGATGACAGATCCAGACCTCATGCATTTTCAGGCCAACCCTACTTTCGACTGTTCTTGTTAATAAAATTGTGGCCTTTTACTTCCAATGAAGTGTTGGTGGTTATTGTTGTGGCACCTTTACTCCCAGTATTATATAAGAGTACCTACTCTGAAGTAGCTACCAAGCTCCTGTTACTTTGCTATGTACCACAAGGTTTCCAAGCATGGGGCCTGTGAAAACAGAGAAACTGACAATCCTATTTCTACTATGCTCCTACAGAACCCACTTTACTGCTGATACACAAATACAATGTTTAGTACACTCCTACTTTAGTTTTCAATGGTCATCCTCAAGTATACCACAACAGAGTGTTCTGTTCTGTCCTTAGGAAGGTACTATAGTTGCCTCCAGCTTGGCCAACTCTGTGTGTGTGTGTGTGTGTGTGTGTGTGTGTGTGTGTGTGTGTATTTGATTAATTGATGTCACATGCTTGATACTTTTATTACATAGGCAATATGGGAACAATAGTCATGTTTAGTAATGGTGCTATCAGCAGCATTCTCTGTTTCTCTCACTTTAATATCACGTATAATCTAAAGAGATTATCGCACTACACTCTTAAAGCATTGGTATTCCACTTTTATGACTCTGACTGCCTCCTGTTCAGAGCAGTTAAAGTGGAATAGCAACACTTTAAGAGTGTGATGTGATACTCTCCTACATTTCTGTAACAAATGTTGCTAATGTACATTGCAGGGGTAGGCAATTGTGATCTTCCAGGTATTTTGAGACAGCAGTTTCCAGCATCCCTAGCCCAACAAAGCCAATGGTGGGGGGCAATGGGATAGTGCTCAAGAACTGTAGTATCTGGAATGTCACAGGGGCTCAACAGATTGCCCCCAAAAGGTGGGCTGAAGCTTCCCATTTTTACTACTGATGGAGGCTGCACCAAGCAAACGGCGCGGCTTCTGTCAGAATTAAAAAAAAATTTAAAAACCGGGTTCTTTTTAGTGTCTGTGGCAGGTGCCATGAATACGCCATTGGCGCACTGTTGCACGTCAGTGATGCAAGTGTGGTGCCACAACATGCAGATGCTGTGCTGTGCTTGTGTGATCATGGTGGCCCCCCTGTGGATGGGAGGCCTCCATGATGGCGCCGCTGCCACACATTAGTGCTTGGGACCATGCGGTTGCTCTGCAATCCCAAGCCCTAAAATCACCCCCAGACTGCCGCTTTTCGGCAGTGTGTACCGGGCCACAGTTATTTGTCCCTGTAACTTGTTGATCATAGGATTATGACTATGATATGCCAATGGGCCCATACATTCATATGGAAATGGTGTAAGTAACCACTCACATTAAGCATTTCTGATGCAGAAATGTCAACTTCGTTTCAGTCAACATGAATCCTCAAACTGCCAACCTGCTGATCTTGCAGTCAACAGAGTCAGTGTCTTAACCACTTGAGCCACCATATCAAAATAGTAATGAGTATTTTGTTGCTGTTGCTATGGGCCTTCAAGTCAGCACAAACTCACTGAGACCTTATCAGAGGGTTTTCTTGGTAATGTTTATTTAGAGTTTGTCAGTGTCTTCCTCTCAGGATGAGAGAGTGTGACTTGGCCAAGATCACCTTGTGTTTTTTTATGCCTGAGTGGGGTTGAATTCTGGTCTCCTGCTGTCTTAGCCAACATTCAAACTGCTGTACCATACTAGCTGTCATGAGCATTAGGGCATGTGCCTTTTAGTCATCCATATGACATAACAACAGCATTTACAACATACAAACACTTATGATTTTCACAGCAGTCTGTTATAATGCAATGCTATGCTATGCTGTCAAAGTCTTCTCATTTGCAATTGGATAAGTCACAGATGATCTGAAGTCCCTACTTTTAGATATGCTTGAAAAAGCTGGATGGGAAATTCTCATGTTAAAACCCCATAATCAGTGCTGCCTGATCTTGTGTAAACATAATTTATGTAAAAGCTTGAAGCTCATATTTTGGTTCTGGAAAGTTCAGTGCTGTTTGTATTCCTCAGTGACAGAGAAGTGCTATACAAAATCTAACATGGAGATTTACTACAGAATAAATAGACTTGTCAGAAGATACATCCATTCTCATAGATTTATTTCTTTAAATAAGCTCCCTAAATCCAAAGTGTACTTGAAGGCATTAGAACTTGACTCATTTGCATGCAGTGTTTGCTCTCAAGGTTTGCTGCTTTCCAGCTTTTGCCAGCTTTTCATTCTGAGCTGCGACTCCCCCCCACACACACACACACTTTTCCTTTTCCTTTCACCTTTTTTTCACATCTCTTTTTTCCAGAATATAGGTATTCCTCCCCCTCTGCCTGATCTCAGTAATATAAGACAAGGAAATGTTTTGACGCAGGTTGCTGAGGGCAATGTTTACAGATATGCAAACACATCTGTTCTGCTAAATGATGTTATGGGACCTTGTTCCGATAGCCTTCTCAGGCCAGTATAGGCTGACAAATTCCTGTGCAGTTTCCAAAGCAGAAAATGTCATTAAGCAAAATTACCCTGTCAGTTCATACTGAAAATATACATAGGATGTCTCCAGAGTAAAGGTCAGTGCTCATTTTCTTTTAATTTCACACTTGTACTAGTGTGCAGGTTTGACTTTGCTGAAGAGCCTCTCAAGGTATGTTGAGGCCTTACAGATGTCATTTTATTTGACAATCCATTCAAAGCACAGTTGAGTTAATTCATTTTAACAACAATTGCAAGTAATCAGTATAGGAGGCAGTGAATATTCTATCTGTCTTTGAAGCAATTAATTCTGTCTCTGAAGAGCAACAAGAAGATGGCTATAACTATGAATACAGTCATTCTCTACCTAATAAGAAATATCTCATTCCATTTTACTAGAAGCTGAAAAATCCAACAAATATTGAGAAGAGACATAACTAAGGAAGAATTAACATTTTTACTACCAGGTTGGCTTTCATGTGAACTAGGACCAAGGCAAATTCAACTTATATTGACAGATGACACCTTTATTTGAGCCGAGTCTCACAAAGGGAATGTGGAAGGCTATAGTCACACAGAACAAGGAAGAGAACAACCACATAAAGGCTCAGCTCTGCTTAGCTTCTGCAGCACAATGAAGCACAAAAACCTGCTTGATCTGCTTGATGGTGATTCAGAGGATGCCTGCTTCTCTTCAGAAAGCACCAGAACTGGTCTAAAATGGCACAGGACTCTACCCAATCTGGTGTATAGTTCTGGTTAGAACTAGTATCATTCTAAAAGTCTTTGGACATTCTCCAGTTTGTCAATATCCCTTTAAAATGGTGGTTTTCAGAAATGGACATCGTAATCTAAGTGAGAAGTGACCAAAGCAGAATGGAATGGCACTATTCCATCCCTTTATCTGGACATTAAGGGTCTGTAGATGAAGTGTAGAATCACATTATTTTTGCTGCTGCATCACACTGTTGACTCATGTTAAGATGGTGACTTACCAAGACTCTAGATCCTTTTTACATATATTAATGTCAAGCCTGGTGTCACCTATCTTATATGTGTGCCCCAATTTTTCCTACTGAATTTTTTTTTATATTTACCACTGTTGAAATTCATTTTGTTGGATTTTGTCTAGTTTCCCAGCCAATTAACATCATTTTCATTACTGATCCTATCTTCTCAGGTAACTTTCATCCAAAGCCATTATAATTTCATGGTTCAAAATCACCAATCCGAATTCTTCTCAGAAATAAAGGAGAAGCCAATATTGGTAGAAAAGGAGATTCTGGGTAGCAAGAGTTCTGTATCCTATCTCCATAAAAAAATACCTTCAGCATTTTTGAACTAATGAAAATTTCGAAATGATCTTCAAAGACAGCTCCATTTAGGTATGTTACTAAAATCAATATAAGAGGTAAATAACGTATGGGTGACTGGTGTTTCTGGAAAACTTGAAGAAAAGTCTTTAAGACAAAGATAGCTACTCCTGTGTTTTGTATAACAATAATACAACCTTGCCACCATATAGATAAGGTTATAACACCCACAATTCCCAGTCTGCTTAATTAATGATCATGGATAATGAGGATTATAGCCCAATATATGGATATGAAGAGATTCCCCATCTCTGATGTAAAACAATATTCTTTAATTTGAGTTTCCAACTTGTTTTAGGACCATGGTTAGCATTCACTCAGCAATTCCTTGAAACTTTACAAAGCAAATGAAACATTCTGCATTTCACATACTGGAGCACATCATATTCACTCAGGGAAATGTGGTCAATCCCACAAAGATGTTGATACGATACATATTTCTACAAATGAATCTGTTATATACACTCAAAGTCTATATTCATTTTATGGTTATATTGTGCAATGCTCTCCAATCTATGATATTATAATTGTTGTACCAATAATTTTATAGCCATTGAAGAAACTTTCTTGTTGAACATGTTTCAATTCAGGCAACGTTTCATATCTTTACATAATTTTTGCAAAAATTCGCATTTGGAAATGAGAACCAAATCATTAGAAAAGTGGTGCTGGATGAGAGATGGGCAAATATCATGGACTGCCAAAAAGACAAAGAAATAGGTCTGAGAGCAAATCAAGCCTGAACCCACACACCCACCCCAGTAGGCTAAATGACTTGAACTGAGTATATGATAATTTGGCCATATTATAAGATGATATAATTCATTAGAAAGGATGATGACGGGGCTGTATAGCTGAGGAAAAAGGGGTGGCCAGAGGCCTCCTCTTTCTCCCCCCCCCAGATCATTGTCATGGCAACCGCATGGCACAGCAATGATCCACTCCAAAAAAGAGCCACAAAACGTGGCTCCTTTCTCTGCTGCTGCTGAGGTGCCATTTGTGCCCTGGTGCGGTGACATCCCTTGTGCGCCATGACGTTTGGATGTGGTACACAAGGCACATCATCATCACATGTGCCATCTGAATAGATGGCACCCTGACAGCACGGTAGGGCTTAGGAGTGTGCGGATGCTCTGCTCTCCCAAGCCCTAACATTGGCTCCAGGCCAGTGCAAAGTGCCAGTCTGTACTAGGCCAATGTTTGGGAATGTGGCATGAAATAGGAGAAGAAAAGAACTTTACAGATGGACAGACTCAAACAAGGAAGCTAAAGCCCTAAGTCTGCAGGACCTTAGCAGGGCTGTTAATAACAGGATGTCTTAAGAGGTCTGTTATTCATAATGCTACCAAAAGTCAAAGTGGGGTTACACTCCCCCTGAAATCTCAGGTTGGGAGCTTGGGTATGCTCCTGGATTCAGATCTGAATGGAGGGAATCATCACTGTGTTTAAATAGAATAGAAATGCCTGGCACCATCACCCCTTTTCTGGATAGTTATTCAGTTCTTTAAAATACCTTACAGAAAATTAATAGTAAAAATGACACTCTAGTTTTGATTGCCACGTTGTGCTCAACCTTGAGTCAATTGAAGCATCAACATTGGAAAGAAGACTAAAATGCAAGAAATTCAAGGTGGGAAATTGAGATAATGAAATTCCAGACAGAATATTAAATAAAAGTGAGTATGAAGACATTTAGAATGGCTTTTGCTAGATATATTTCACTTGCAATATGGCTTGCAATGTTATTAATTTTACTTTCCTTTTTCTTACTTTATGTTATTTTGAGGGTTCTTTGAAAAAAATGTAACAATTTTATACTTACTTTTATAAAAATGTAAATAAGCTTTCTCTGAACTCAACTTTCATCTCTCTCTCTCGCTCTTTCTCCCTCTAATGGGAAGGCCTTCTGCATAGTCTTTTTAAGATCCTAAAACAGTGTTGTGGGTTCTACATTTCTGGATGGATAGATCCCTCTGTTACTAATTTGTGTCATTTTCACATATGATTTGCATTTTTTAAAAAAAAAAAATCAGTGTAGAATTTTTTTAAAATACTGTTTTTGAAAAAAATATACACACATTTTAAAAATAATTCATAAAAATGTGCACATTTCTGATTGGGTTTTCTCTCGAATTATATACTTTTTAACCTGTTTTGATAATTTGGGGGTCCAACAATACCTTGGAATTCAGAAAAGCATAAAAACCAAAGCTGCATTCCAGTGTTCATACACAAATTGCAAATCAGGTTAGCTGACTTGCAAATCATCAAGGGATGGAATGAGCCCAGTGACAGGAGGCTGGCACTTTATTGTGGTTGTCCTCAGAGGACAGCTCATAAGAGGATCTCTCTAGCATGGGAATAAGAAACTGCAACAGATCCAGGGGCTCTTGAGCCCACCAGGGATTGTATGGACTACTGAAAATTAAAACAAACAAACAAGCCCTCCCCCCCAAAAAAATCTGCAAATCCACCTCTGGTTCTCAAAATTTTGTATCTTCTATGCTAATTGGTACAGTGAGGTCTTGCAATCTATTAAAAAGCTAAATTGGTTCACCTGGAGGCTTTCAGGAGCAGCAAGTCATCCTGTTTTTGGTGGGGGGGGGGGAATGTCAGTCTGAGGATTCTGGCGGTATCAAGGGCCACCCAACATCATTGGGGAGCCAAATAAAGCCCCAAAGACATACTTTACCCACCTTCTTTCCTTAGCACAGAAGGTATCTAGTTTTTCAAAAGGCATTATTACCAGTAAAAGGTTAAAAATACAACATACCATTTCACTCATACACCACTGCTCTGAAATTAAAATCGAAATACCTGCCTGAATGAAAATGTTTTCACCTGTATGCAAAAAGAGAGCTGGGAGGGGGCCAGCCGGACTTCCCATGGAAGGGAATTCCACAGCCTGGGAGCAGCCATTGAGCAGGGTCTCTCCCCTTTGCTTTCTTCCTGTTTGCATTTACTTCCAGTTTCTTGGCTTTGAGAAGCTTGATTCAACATGAGGTAGGCTTAATGCTGATCTTAAACTGATAGTTGTTGTTATTGTTGTGGTTTTTGTAATTTAATATTGTGTTTAGTTGCACTTTAAACTTCCAGTAAGAGTTGGTTGGAGTTTGATTCTTGGGACCAGGGTTTGATTCCCCACTCTAGCATAAAAACCACTGGGTGACCTTGGGCAAGTCACATTTTCTGAGCCTCAGAGAATGGCAATGGCCAATCCCCTCTGAAGCAAATCGTCAAGAAAACCCTATGATAGGTTTGCCTGATAGGTTTGCCTTAGGGTCACCAAAAGTCAAAAATGACTTGGGGGCACATAAAAACAACAAGGATCACTCACAAATTAGCCCCCTTAATCTTTGGATCTTTCATTTTCCATTATGCAGAGATGTGCCAGTATTGTTGTTGCAATTCTAAATGCCGTAAAACAGCAACATTTTCACCTCTGATTCATAGGATTAAAAAAGCCTGAAGCATTTATAATTGTATCTGTTCACTTTTCCATAGTATAATGGTATACTGTGCACTATATTCATGGAATTCATGCTGTGGTTTTGTATTCATTTCATCAGCTATGTGATATTATTGTTAGTCCAACCATGCTCCCCACTCTCCCCTCCCCTTGGAACACACAAATTAATAATCTGGAGATTTATTTAAAAGGTTTTTAATATCAAGGAATCTGAGAACAGAAAAGCAGAAAGAGATGAAAAACTACACAGAAGCTCAGAACCTAACTTAATTCTGAATTTAATTTAATTCTGGCGGGGAGGGGATGCTCAGTGTAACAAGAGAAATAAGTTCATGTAAAATGACTGATTAATGTATCTTTATTGTGAAAAGCCAAACAGTATTGTGCAGATGTTTTTTTTAGGAGCACTGCAGAATTATTATTATATAAGCTTTCAATGAAATGCATAGCTGAAGTAAAAAAAAAAAAAAAAGGAACAGAATGCTGGGATAAATTACCAGAAGTAGTGCTCTTATAAATCAGCGATGACAGAACAGTGACATATGGTAACTTCTGCTTTATCTCACGGCAGGGAGAGTAGAAGTAATGAGCTGAATTGAGAAGGAATGTTAGTGTTAGTTTTTATCTCTATGGTTCTATGCCGTCTTTTAAAAGGTAGTTCTGGGAGGTATAACTCAATAACACAGATCTTGATTTTTGCCTGTTAGAATAGAACTTATAGGCCAAAAAGGTGTGGGGGGAGAAAAAGAAGGGAAAATCAAGATCTGTGTTATTGAGTAATACTTCCCAGAACTGCCTTTAAAAGATGGTATAGAATTGTAAAGATAAAAAATACCAACAAAGTGGTGTGAGCATTGGATTATGACTATGGGGACTAGGGTTCGAATAGTGGCTTGGTCATGCAAACCCATTGGATGACCTTGGGCAAGTCATACTCTCTCAGCCTCAGAAGGTGGCAAAAACTAAAAACCCTCTGAAGAAACATGTCAAGAAAACCCTGTGATGGGTTCACCTCAGGGTTGCCATAAGTCAGAAATGACTTGATAACACACAACATGCAATAGCTACCCCCAACACCTATCCTGAGAATGTTATTAGCAGTGATGGATAAATAATTGTTTCATTCATTTGTTGATGGAAAATTACTCAAACTAGCAAAGTTTGATGTAAAACTGTCAGATTTGGAAAATGTAAATATGGAGGAAAGTGACAGATTTGTCTCTCTATAGTGTGAGAGGACTTTGATTGCTCAGCTCTCAGAAATCATCTGAGTTTGGATCCCTGCACATTCAGCTACATTTTTTGTGTTGATTGAGATCACAGCCTCCTTTTTCCCCCCTTGATGGGCTCCTAATCTTTAACAGCATACATCACATTACTTCTAACAGAAATGCTTACCTGTACAAAATTATTTATGCAATATTTGGTGTCTTGGACATACATGTAATGTGTTTTGTGTAAGCTTATGGTTATGGTTCTTTTTCCTTTCTATTTATCACCAGAGATTACCACAGACAGAGATACAATTTCAGATGAAATTTGTGCCCCCAAATAACTTTCAAACTGATTGTTATTCTATTTTTAACTATATGGTTCCACTAAATTTTCTGCTATTTTCCCCATTTTGTCCAGATGCCTGCTTCCATTTTGGCCAAATGTTTCGTAGGACCGCTTATCAGCTGTTTAGTAGGACCATTATGACATTTTGATTGATAAAGAAAGATGATCAGGGGCACAAAAATAGCTGTCATGTGGAGAGAACATTAAATGGCTTACAGTGGTAACTCATGAGCTTTAGAAGGTAGCTTCAGAAATGAGAGCATTGTATAAACACATTTCCTATATACCCCTTCAAACTTGGTTTGTTTTATGGTTGAGTCAAAAAGGAGGTATTTTACAATGAAAAAAAAAAAAGGATAGACTCAGAAGACACTTTCCTTCTCTTTTTTCTGATAGGCTAAGATTACTTAGGAAGTTGATCCCTCACAACTATGTTTACTTAACTACAAATGTGATGCAGGATCCCAGCCATTGTTTGCTGTGCAGAAATTTCTTCTTTTTGTGCAAAAGACCTGTGTGTGAATTTTTGGTCAGAATAAGTCCTGAGCATCAAACAATCTACAAAAACTGTTCAGCAGGAAGATAAGTGCTAGAATTACACATTGCTTCCTTTGAGAATGAAATAAGCAAAGCCTAATATCCTAATGACAGCTTCTAAGAGGCAACTATTTTGACCCAGCCATTTCATCTCACTGACGCTGGAGATGAAGTGTCATTTTTACAGATGTGTGGAGATACTTCCATTGGTAGTGAAGAGAGATAATCACCACGTTTGCCAAAAGATCTTGTGGCTGGCGTGGGCCAATACTGCAACATTTAGACCAATGTGATGCTTAATGCAGGCTATGACCCATTTAGCCATTATCTGCATCCATGCCTTCCTGCATGTCATCTGTATAAGAAAATGTTTATTTAATGGATATCTAGATCATATTGGCAAACAAGCATTTCTAATCTCTATGACACAATCCCTGGCAGTAGAACCCGACAGTGGTCCATCTCCAAGAATAACAGTTTCAGAGATATTTGTTTCCAGTGGCATGAACCACAAAACAGGCAGGAAGCAGTCAAATTCCATTATACTTCTGTTTTCATATCAGCTAAAAATATCTTAAAATTGGAAGTACTGTTAATCACTGGATTGCTTATATTTTTAAAAAACAGCATTTTTCTTGAAAACCCTGCACAGAAGACACAGTAACTGTGTAAATATATTTTATAGGAGGGCGTGGGAGAGGGGAAAAGGCAACACTGGCACATTTTCCTTGTTCATACACTATAGCACTGAAACAAATACATTTTTATAAAATGAAAGCCATTCCTAAAGAATTCCCTTGAGGAAACTGCAGCCACGCAAGGCAGCTATTACTTGTACTCACAATTGCATCAATCTTTGATCTTTATTGTTACGGTATTATTCCTATTTTTGCACTATAAAAAGTGTTCCTTGTGGAGTTTCCTTTAACAATATATGTGCCTCTCCTAAAACTGCTTGAAAAAGTGAGATAGCAACCCATCACTGCTGCAAATAAAAGCTAAAGAGCTCTTTTATTTAATTTCGGCTCAAAAAACTGACAGCAAGATTGTTATCTTGAAGAATCACTAAAAGGTACATTTTCAGATTTTTTTTATTGACATGAAGTCTTCTTGCAAACATTTAGTTTTGAAAGTAGTTTTTCTTCCATTTTTCTTACAGCAGTAGCTTTTTATTCATAAATATATGATGTGGATATCACTATGTATTTGTTTTTTGTTTTTCTGGCCTCCCCAGTGGAATGGGGTCCTTATAGTCTCCACAAATTATTGGATTCTCTACATTGCATTGAAATGACTTGTTTTATTTGTTTGACTTAATCTAAGCAACTCCCAAACAAACCCTAATTGCTGTGGAAGAGGTTACACAACACAGTAATGATCACTGAAATAATTAATTTAAAAAAAAAGAGAGATACAGAATGCCAAATCATGCTAAACACTATCTGTCCAAGATGCTTCCTCTGCTCTAATGGAGTGACTAAGGAAGTGTAGCAGAAATGCTTCATATATTGCTATGTAAACCACATGATATATCCTGCATCATCTTCAGTTGTCACTGTCTCTGGATAATGACCAATTAGTATTTTTCTAGCATTTACACTATTAACCTTTCTCAGAATGTTAAATACGGGTTGTCTCTGTGGCAATTTGCACAAACTCCTTATGCTCCCATTCATGCTTGATACAACACAAGTTCATGTAAAAGTAAGTTCTACTGAGTAAAGCATGACTTCCTCTTCAGTATTGGTGCTTAAGAGTACAGCCTTGAAGCAAAGCTAGATGTGACGTTTTAGGAAAATAAAGGATGGAGATTTAGACAATTGCTTTCAGAGTTTTCTCACAGCATTATTCCTCTCAGTAACAGGGGAAAATGGGTTCAAAAGGTTAAATAATGTATCCCTAACATGGAAACCTGTTTAAAGACATTCTCTTTGCCTAAAATGAACTTGCTGTGGCAAAGTCCCTCTGAATAAATCTTGCCAACAAAAGCTTATGACAGGAGTCAGAATTGAGTTAAAGGCAAATAACAACAGTTCTACACATGTGCTCAGGAAAAGCACCAGTGGTCTCAACTGACACAGTTCACAATACATGCATCCCCTCCTTTTTATAACAGGATGTGTGTGGACAATAGCGATGGGTGAATGCACTGCAGTTTGAATTATAATTGGCTTAGTATTTCAGAACTTTCTTGGAGAAAAATCCTCAGAAGGGTACAAGTTAGCCTCAAATGTTCTTCAGCTTTTTCTTCAGCTTATAATATGAACCCATGAGAGCTCCGAGGCAGCTGTCCTCATCAACTTCCTGTCTTATCTCTTTCCCAAACCTGACTGCAGAAAAGATAGCTGGGATACTCAGGAAGGAAATGAGAGTCTACATATTTTTTGAAATATAACATGGTTAGTAGATACGAGTCAATGTCTTTGCGAAATGTCTTTGACTGAAAAGATTCGCAGGGAGACATTGTAAACTACATTTTCCAAGTCCCTTTCTGGAAAAAAGATATCTTGAAGCATGGTCAGGAATATTAGTTTATGCTGGGAAACATAGCAATGTAATTTTTCATTCTTTCAAGCTGAATCCCTTCAGCCAGTGTTATTTTGAATATGTCTTTGCTTTAATGGACATTATGATTGCAGAGACTTTAAATATTAGGCATCTTCTCCACTAGTGTTGGCAACACTTTAGGCAACTGATTTGCCAATTTCTCTTATGTAAATCCCACACTGGATTTAGAAACTGACCAATATTTTACTTGACTTCCTCTGGCTACCTGGCTAGATAGCTCCTTCCAGGGTAACTGGAGATAATTAAAGGTCAGTGTTAGGGACAAGTAATCTATTCTTTGTGGCCTCACAAATGGTAGGAAGGGATTTTTCCTCCAAACATTTGGACTTCAACACTGAAAAGTTTATATGGGTTTCAAATTTAAAGTAAAAATTATCTGGAGGACCAAAGACTGATAACTACCCTAGACTACCTCCTGCTAACATGTGCATTTTGGTTATCAAACCTGATGGGGAGCAATCATTGACCAACCATCCCTTTCTTTTTCTTATCATATACTCTCTGGCGGGATACAGACCAAACCGCGCGGCTCCCGCGTGGAGCAAAAAAGAAGCTCCATTTCGGAGCTTCTTTTTGCGGTGCCTTTATGACGTCGTGAGGCGCCGCTGGCGCATTCGCGACGTCATAGACACCGCAACACGTCTGGACGCTATGCGTCCAGTACGTAAACATGGCGGCCCCCATGTGGAAGGGGCGCCGCCATGTTGTACGTATTCTATATGTACTAGGGTTAGGGGGGTGCGGAAGCACCGCCCCTTCCTAACCCTAGTACGTATAGAAGACGTACTATATGGCGGTCTGTATCCCGCCTCTATTCTGTTCTCCTATTTTAAGAGCTTTCCTCTTTGGCAGAAGTCAGATCTTTGCCAAAAGCTGCCACTAAATATATCAAGCAGAATGAAAATCTGTTGAAACACATGATGCCATAAAACCCCATAACTCAGATTCACTTTGGAGAACTAGAAGTGTCACAACCTCATGTATGTTGGTTCATCTACAACGAGTTTTCCATTTCCATTGTAATCACATGTACATCTCATGATAGTAAATGTATCACACCTATCTTTCGCTCTCAAGTAAATAATGAACAGAAAAATGCCTATACATATTATTTCATTTCATAAGAGCAACTTATGTTCTAAACCAGGAGTAGCAGAAAAGGTGGCCCCAACTCTTTTAGAGGCTCTTCAATTCCCCTAGCAATCTCCCAAACCTCTGCACCTTCTTTTTTTAAAAAAGGAAAAATGTCTAAAACCACCATAGCAGAACACTCTCAAACATGGGAATTTGGCATAATATATACCAGACAAAACTAAACAAACAAAAAACTGATTTTGCTAAAATTTTGCTGAATTTTTAAACCAAAGACTTGGTCCTGAAGCTCATTGAAGAGAGAATGCATGAAAAATGGCACCAGTTGTCCACTCCTGCTCTAAGCTCATCATGACACTGTCAGTACAAATGTGATTCTAAGGGCCAAGACAGATGTACTATGAAGGACATCTTTGCACTTAATGTCCATCTGTTTATGTGTGTTTTAAATGCAAATAATATCCACCGGAGGGGGTCATTTGGATTGGTATGGGTGGGCTATTGGGATTGTTTCCCCTTTTCTTCCTCTGTTGAGGAAACACCATCTTTTCAAGAATCTGTTTTCCTTTGAGGAAAAGCCCCCCCACTGGTGGTAAAGGAGGATTTACTCCTAATACAAGCATAATTCAAATGAAGAATTTTCCTCAGCTGAAGAGGCACATGTTAAATTACCTCCCCCATTATGATTTCAGTCATTACCAATTCTGTCACTCAATTATGCTGTTTGTATTTTTAAAGTGTGCATATTATATGAAATCACACATTGATATCATATCTAGTTTGATTGTACCTGCTTTAATAACAAGAAGAAACAATTTCAATCTATACTATTCTGTCTTCATTGGTTTAGGTAAAGGAGGGGCACATATTTTGTGTTTCCCAGCACTTGTAGGTTCACTCCCTGCACTAAAGAGGATAGATTATTGTCCTCATGCTGAGATCTGTTATTAGGTCTCCCTCTGACAACCTCTCACTTTGATCTGTGTAGCTGAGACTCATTACTCAGTCATTAAAGTAAATAAACCTGAATTTCTCCTTTCACACTGCAAACTATCTGGAGCTCAATGCAGGATGCTGCTGTTTGATTATTATTATTATTATTATTATTATTATTATTATTATTATTATTAGGCATATTACTGCTGAATTATTGCTCCAATATTTCAATAATGGTTGACAGAACTGTTTGGAACTATCAAGGTCAGGGCAACCCACAAATGCAGAATGGTGAATGATAAAGAATTTGATGTGAACAAAAAAATCTGTTGTAGATAATGCTGTAAAGAATGTATATGTGCTTTATCTGTTTGAAACAACTGTAATGTATGATACCACCGTCTCACACACACACACACACACTGCCTCTAGCCAGACAAATTAATGGTTTTAATACAAAGTTACACAGTGGAACACAACCACAAAAAAACTGGATTTTTTTCCCCCAATATTCTCTTTTAGTTGCCCTGTGGCAAAATATTATTCAGTATAATCTGACAGATCTTCTTTCATTTTGTGACCAGGGCAAAATTTGGCCACATATGTTCCAGTTAACTTTACTGCAGATATGCAGGGCAAGCAAGACTTAAGCAAGACTAATTAGGAAGAATTTGTACTATGGAAGACCAAACAGAACTTAATTTCTTCCTGGTGAATAACTCATTGTGAAGAAGTGGTTATTGTCATGGAAGTGGACACAGCAGCACTCTCAGTAGTGGATGAAGAAGTGGATGTGTAATCAGGTCAGTGCTTCAGTAGAGAGCATGATTAAAAAGTCATTGCCTGAGATCCTAGATTGAAGAGATGGAGCATCACTTTATGCTCATGGATTAGGTTACAGTTGTACAGTGAGAATTCATTAGTCAAATGCAGTGTTGTGCAACCAAATGTGTATGTTCACCTGTATGTGCAATGTGCATACACATCAATATATAGTGCACAGCCATACACAATGGTACTGGATACACAACTGTGGTTCCCAAATCTTGAGCTGAAAACTACCATTCTGCTTTGGAAAAAAAAAGGCCTAATAGCTTCTGTAGGGAAATTAAGAATGTGTAAGGCACCAGGAGGATCCCAGCTAGTATTTTCAAATATATTGCTTTCTTCCATCGTTCTTAGTTCAGTGTAAGATAACACATACATATTCAGAAGGGGCATTCCCTGAAGTATTTCTGAACTGATATTGAAAAAAAAGTAATAAATTTCCCAGAGATGCAGTATATTAAACACATCTCTGGATACATATTCATTGACTTAATATCTGAACTATGATTTACATTAGTGATGACTTTGAGTTTCATAATCTGTGTTTTAGAAGCACAAATCTCAAAACATTTAATGCTCATCTCAGTAAAATTCTTCCCTAGCTTAGATTTTAATACGAGGTTTTAAAAATGTCAGTCCTCTCACTCATTCCTCTACCTCCAGATCTCTCCCTCGGTCCCACCAACTCCTCCCTACCTTCGTATATTGGTTACTTCTGCTCTGGTTGATTCTGCTCTGGTGGCAGCTATGGGAGTGTGGAGGGGAGGAATCTTTAAGATTCATTGAGGGATCAGATCATATCATGCCATGACACATGAGCAAATATTGCTCTCAAGGAGAAAGGGCATGTTTCCAATCTGAATGACTGGATTTGAAATAAGATATGTCTGAGTTTGGGGGGGATTATTCTTGGAGAAATTATTTTCCTTCTAATGAAGGGGAGGATTTTGGTATGGCCAAAATAAGGGACTGTCTCTTCTATTTCTGTCTCCTTCCTCCTCAATCTATCCGGCATATTACTATTGACATAATTATATAATTGATATAACTGACATTAGAGAATGCATAAAAATATACACTTCCTACAAAAGAGACAAAACTTCAGTTGCTGAGTGTATTAAAGCTATCAAATATTTCACACTAGCATCAATTAGGTGTGTGTATACACATGCCACATTCTGATATCTTCCACCTCCCATTGCAGTATTATTCCTGGAATTCATAACCATCATAATGCCTGAGATTTATTCAGCAGGTTTTTGTGCAGGGAAGGTGAGAATGGTGGTGGGCCACCACTGCCTTCAGTATATTCTTTCTCCTCATAAGAAAACAAGAGGTACAAGTAGTACATGACATACAATATTACCAGCAGTACCCTTAAAATTGAAACAGAATTGATTTTATTGGAACTACTTTTCATTCTTCCAGATAGCAAAGTCAGCCCATTTCTCCCCCTTTGCTGCTTGCTGTGCCATGACAGTGTTGCCATTTAGAATCAGTTAAGGATAATTAGCAAGAGATTGCTTGTTTCCACTAATGCTTCAAGTACCACATCTCTCTCCCACAGTCAGCCTTGACTCTTGTTTGTTAGGTAACAGGGAAAACAGGCATTTAAGATAGAAGAAATCTGCTTGTGAATTGGGAGGCATATGAGATGAAGGTTGGCAAGTGGATATCTGGAAGCCTTGGTTACCATAGGGATTCCTCCAAGTAATAAAAGGGTTTGTTTTGAAAATTCTTTTGTATAGTTATAGCTGCTTATTAACTAAAGCAGACACTATATTATAAGATTCTATATGAATAACTTTAAGGAAAAGCATCCCTTGGTTCCAGCTTTCTTCACTATGCAGATAGTTGATCTGCTATTGAAGAATATCAGCCCACAGAAGTAGCATATTCTAGCATACACTCCTGCTTGAAAGAAGCATGCAAAGGAATGTATACATGCCATGTCAATCTCCAACTAAACATTGCCAGTGTGTATGACAGATTTATCAATTGATTGGTTGATTGGTTGACAAGTGCAAGAAAGCTAAAGGTGTTTTAGCTCTGGCTCCCCATTTCTTGCATTCTTATCAGTCTTTTTGTCTAGAATTGCCATTCCTCATTTGTTCACTTTTTGGAGTGCAATCTCTAGACAACATCATTTCTCTATCAGGGAATTTTTTATACTAGGTTAGAAGTTTTGCCCATTATTTTCAAGACTGACTGACAGTGAATATCCAGGATCTGACCCATTATTATCTATAAATTCTTTTTTAATTGGAGATGCCAGTATTGAATTCATAATCCCTCACACACAATACACTGTTCATTATGCTGTCCTTTCATGTTCTCCTCCTCCACATAATTGAACACAGTTGAAACACTTCTTTTATGAGCAGGCAAACTGTTGTTGAAGCTTTTAGGGGTCTTTAAATAAATCCTTCCTGTGGCTGAAGATTCAATCCATTTTATTGCTTCTTGGTCAATACTGACTTTTTAATGATAAAAGAGCATTGTCTCACTATTTTAAAAATAGAAATGAAAAATGATGGGAAACTTGTACATTTCTACATCCCCAGACAGAAACTGACATAAAACTTGCCATCCTAAACACCCTTGGGATTAAATCTCATCAAATATGGTGTGGCTTTCAAGTAGGATTATGCTGTAAGAGATGCTATCAAGGAGAAATTAATCAGCTATTTATCACTAATCTCCTATACAACCTCTAGAAGAAGGATGTTTTAATTAATATTATCAAGAACCTTTGTTTAATGGAATATATTTCTGAATAAATGTTGTTTGAAAGCAATGTTGTATTTCTGGATATCATTACTCTATATTACTTATTTGTGTGGAATCTATGTTTTAATTGTTTTCAGCTAATTGCAGAAATGAAATGCCTTAGCTATACAAAAAAAGCTCTTTTTAAGAAACAACCATTTTCACTTTAAAATTCTACCTGTCAGAGTTTAGTATCAGTTCCTTCATTTTGTCCATCATTGTTTCAGAGGTTTAGCATGGGGGCATGTTTATACTTATCCCAAGCTATTAAAGCAATAGGAATTCAATTATCTTTTGGGTTTTGCACTTCTTTAAACTTTTGGATGCAGTTCTCCAATAAAAATAATGTGCTCACAGATACACATGTTGCAGAAAAACTGCACATAATAATGTAGATGTTTGGGAGAACAAGATGGAAAAAGACATACATTAGGAAAACATGCTTTCAAAAATGTAGACGTAAAGGAACATTATGAACAAATATGCATATTGATACATTTGTATGCACAAAATACAAACAGTATGCTTGTTGTTTTTTGACAAGAATTTGCATACAGAAACAGAATTGCCCAAAACCCAAGACTGCAAAAATATGAATGTTATAAAAAGCAAACTAGACAAATTTATCCAACCCTATTTAATATCCTTGTTTGTCTCCTCATTTGCTGGGGAAAAGGCAAGCATTCATGTATACTATGCTGAGTTTACAACCACATGCTGGCTACAGTACTGTATACAGGCTGGGAAAGTGGCTTGTTGCCAGTCCAATCTACATGCAATTGTATGTACTGTTTCACTTTCTTTTGGTGACTGGCCATCTTTATCAAGAAAGACAAATCTAAGCCCCATTATTCATAGAAAATGTGATGGTAACAAAGACAGTGCAGTGCCTGGCAGATTTGAGTTGCCAACCAGCTGTGCAGTTTCTGGTTCATTGTGTAAGCTTCAGACATAAATATACTCTTGATGAAAGGAGTGATAGGCCCATCAAAGGCAAACAACAAAGCTTTATGATTTGGAATTGGGAACTCACTATTGTTTTATTACATGTTGCTATGTCTAAAGAGTCTTCAGGGCATTAGCAGCCTGGAAAAAAAATTGCAATGTGTGACATTACACACACACATAGAGAGACACACACACACACTTTTTGCCTGCCAGATATGTATCTGGCAGGGAAAAATACTTAGAATAAAATTTAAAACTTTGTACAATGCTGTATAAAAGAGGCCATTTGCGAGTCCCTTATGTTAAATAGTATTATGATGCTATTTTGTATGGTTGAAGGAATGTGTATTGCTTAGAGATTTAAGACTCTTGGAACTTGATGGTCATAATTTAAGATTTGGTTGGCTTGGTTATTTTGGTATGATAAAGTACATGCTGGATTTAAAAATCATTGTATTAAAAAGAGTCTCTTATGAGTTTGGTATAAGTACAATCAGATATTTTTCCAATGGGCCTGAGCAGATGGGCATGAAAAAGCAGCCTGAGTCTGTCCAGGCACAAGTGAGTCAGGATCACACCAACCACATAGTCCACTCCCAAAGCAGGGAGTGGCCACAGAGCCAACATGTGTCATCAGGAGCTTGATTATCCTGGTTTCTTTTGATCTGGTCCAAAAAGCTTTGGTATGGTTTCAGGCCACATTGTTTGTACACCACACCTCCAAAGCAGTTAGAAGCCACTCATTCAGCTCATCTTTTCTGGGCCTACAGTAATATCAGCCATCTAAGCACAGGAAGCTTTTTTTTCTAGAAAAGAATGGGTTAAACATAAGAAATGATAGATTTATGATAATCTTTTCTATCTTAGACAAGAAAGTTGGAAGTTTTAAGGGAAATTATTCCTGTGGGAGGCAACAATATTTTTAACTGGTTTATTTATATGCAATTAAATAGCCATAGAGGTTAAAGAAAATTAGTTTTATTTAGTGTTGCATAAAGCTGATGGCAATGTAATTTAAAAAGTGTATAAATGGCTTTTGAAAATAGAGACAGAATGATGGATCTTAGAAATGAGAGAAAAAAAGTTGAAGGAGAGAAGAAAGACTAGTAGGAGTAGAATATGTGAGTCGGAAATAAAAGCGGAATGAGTAATGAAGTGTCCGGGAATGCTGCCAGCAGACACTTGACAGTAGCTGATAACAGAGCCTTAGCACAGTGGAAGTGAAAGTAAAGCAGACCTTGCAAGGAACCAGTCTGAGAGCAGTCCGAGAAAACAAGCCGAGTTCAGAATTCCAGAAGTCCAAACATTCCAAGAGTCAAGCCGAAATCAGGATACCGAGAAACAGCGTTGGTCAAACAGTCCAAGGTCAAAACAGCCAAGAGATAACAAAGTCCGGTCCAAGGTCAAGGTAACAAAGAATCTAGATACTAGGAGCTAGCAGCAATCACGCCGAGGGATCATGCAATAAACTCTAGCAACCAGCATTAGTCTCTCTCCCACTTAAGTAAGGGAAACTCTCCCTCGTGCCACCTGAGGCTGGTTGGCTAATTGCCTCTCGGCAATTCTCTGTGATCTGCGCCTGCAAGCACTCTCAGCTCTTCTCTCTTTGAAAGAAGGCACCTGCATGCAAGCTTCATCCCCAGAGTCCCCACTAGGCAGTGGTACCATAGAAGGTCTCTCTTCGGCACTAGGACCTGGTTGAACCTCCTCCTCTGGGGTTGGAGGATCTGCCTGAGAATTCTAAATACCCCTCCTTAAAACTGCAAATCCCAGAATGCAACAGGAGGCAGCTAGAGCAGTCAAAGTGGAATAGTAGCACTATAAGAGTATAGTGTGATAAACACCTATGATTCTATGATTCTAAATGCCCATGCAGCCCTCCACAGCCCTCATGAACGATGATGGCCACCAGGAAAGTACCCATACAAATTGCCTACTGGTCAGACCAGGAGTTCGGCATTCTCCTGGATGCCCTCACTGATGATGCAGCTCCAAGGAAGGTGATGACCAGCACCAACTGCCCTCACTGGGGCTTCTACCAGTAGACTTTCCATGCCCTATGTCACCAGGGTTTCCAGAGGATCCTCAAACATTGCAGAAAGAAGTTCAAAGCATTAAATGGGGTCTTCTTTGAAGCTCTCGAAGACTATGGGAAGCAGCTCCTGCGTAGAAAGCAGCCCCCCCTTCTGTATGCCCTATCATCCCCCAGGTAAACGCCTGGGCCCTGCCATGCTCCCCAATGCCTATTCCTACCCCACACACACCCACACAAGCATGCAACGACAGTGGCACCAGAGGGATGGTGAGGGCAGGGGCATCCAGCCAACGTCCTCTCTTCTGCCTTGGAGCCTGAGGCCACCCCTGACAGGGAGAGCCAGGGAGAGGGAAAGGGAGCCCCACCCATCCAGGCGCAGGCATAAGATCATGCCATACCAGAAAGTAGGTTCCCAAAGGCAGGGCTGATGGCTGCATGGTGAAGTCTTGATGATATTCCTGTGGGTCCTCTCCCCCCTCCACTTCCCATAGAAGATGTGTTACTGGTTTCTCCCTCCTTTCACAGCAGACACTGCTGAGAATGAACTTGGGCCAAGTAGCCACCCGAGGGCCAAGGGAGAAAGGGGGGGGGTCTTCCTTCCAGCCTCTTGGCCCAACTCCTCAAAGCTGGGGAACATGACCAGCAACAAGGTAAGCTTGGCATACAAAGGAGTGGGAGGGCATAGGGATGACGTGGTAACCCTGGCTGTGGAATGGGGTGATTGTGTACACATATGTCTGCTAACCACCCTATTCCCTTGTTTTTTCGTTGCAGATCTCCAGGTGGATGAGAGAATGGTGGCACTGGAGGAGAACATGAAATGGATCTATGTTGGCTGTCCTGGAAAATCTTGGACCCTTTGTGACGAATTGAATTCCAAAACCCACCAATCAGAAGGCAGCTGAGGACCAGCCAATAGAATGTGGGTTGGGACTTTTAAAAAATTCTGGGCTGACAGTTGGAATGTTGACAGTTGGGAGTCAGAGGTTGGAATCCTGCAGGACAAGGCTGGAGTGGAGTTTGGGGAGATAGTTATGTTTAGAGAGAGGGAACTATAGAGTCCAAGAGACGACTGGGTTCCGATAATTCCTGAGGGAATAGTTATTGAAGAAACTATTAGGTCTAGAGAGAGACAGTAGTTGTTTTGGAGAGTCTTGAGGAAAGAGGCTCTGTGTAACCAGACTCAAGAAGAGGAGTTTGGAGTTACGTAATTGTTTGAGAGATATCATAGTCTTGGTGGCTGAGTTAGAAAAAAACAATTGCCTAAAGAGGGACAGGGAAGTCCTGAGGTGGTTTAAAAGAATATCTGGGGAAAGAGAAATAATAATAACGAAATAAAGAGTACAAATGTAACAAAGTAACACGTGCCTGAACTAACAACTGTTTAATACCATTTAGTTCAAGTCCTATCTGTTTAAACCCTTTGTTCAATAAAGTTCATATTTTGTTTTATCTAAAGGCTTGTCGGCCATATATCCTATATCCACGCTACTATATTCTATGCTACCGAGAACCTGCCACATAAGAAAGTGGGTTTGTTACATAAATTGGATTGCAGCGGGGTAGGATTAGGAAACCCCATAGGACTGCCATAAGGTGAAGGAGTGTGTGTCGTTACATAAATTGGCGGCAGCAGTGGGATAATAAAAGGCCCAAGCGCCTGCCACAATAGGAAGGGTTTTCGTTACACCCCTCCAACCCTAAGCCCCCATCTTCTCTTTCCCCCTGTCCCTGCCCCTTCCCCCTTGAAAATACTGTTTTGTCCATAGTTTAAACATTGTAAATAAAACTTGTTTATTTTTGTTACAGTGGTGTTTTATTTACATGTGCAAAGGATCAATGGGACAGCAGGTATCAACATAGGGAACCAGTGAGGTGGGCATGTTGGAGATATTAAAGGATAGATTAGCATTGGGAAGGGAGATGGTGTTTGGGGAAAAGTTGATAGTAGCTCCAGCTGGTAACTGCCATGTCACTGGGGATGGGTGCTGGGTCTCCTTTCCACTCTAGGTGGCCTTCCCCTTTGGGCACCTCAACCTCTCACTTGGGGGCTCTGCCACTACCAATACTCAGAGGAGGCCAACAGATTTGTCTAAGGGGTTTGCTCAGGGATCTCCACCTCCATACCAACCCCCTCCTCCAGGCTTGTGGGGGCATCCTCCTTCTTGCGTCTTGCTCCACAACATCTCTTCTGCCACTGATGCCACTCTGGGCTGCCCTCATGATTTCCACAAGGTTGCCCAACAGACCAGTCTGCACTTCCAAGGTGGAACTGAGGTGCTCCTGCTGCTGGAGAAATCTCTCTTGGAACTCCCTCTGGTGCTTATCTACCATCCTCTGGCACTCTGCCTCCCTGTGCTGATGGGCACATTTCCCCTGTTCCAGGAGGTCACTTGTGATCCTTGTTTTGATCCATGAGCCATGGCACTAGTGGTCGTTGTGACTTTTGAGTGATGCACTCTCTTCCTTTGGATATCAGCCAGGCGGGTTGTTGGGGTCAGTGCAGGCTAGCTGTTTCTTGTTCTATGGGATGTAGCACAGGTTACAGATGGAACATTAAACATGTCTTTCAGGGACTGGTGGTGTGTGTTTGTGTGTGTAGGGGCAAGGGCACACTGGATACATGCAGCTGGTGCTCATACTAGGGACATGCACCTATATGAATATTACCCCAGAAGCTCCCCAAACATGTCAGGACATGAAAGTGGCATGCAGTTAGTAGCAAAATGTGCGAAGGACTGCATAAAATGTCACAGAAATCGTGCAAACTACACTGACTATACTATCCATCTGGGGCCCTGGTGCATTTTACCTTGAGAGGGCTCAAAAAGCTCCTGGGAGCATTCTGGTTCAGGAGAGTCCTTCCACCTTGCACTCTTGCTTGCTGGCCAACAGGGACCCAGTTGGTTTCACCACTGGTGCATAATCTGCTGAATCGTATGCTGCCATCCTTGTGAATGAAGGCATGGAGCTCCCTGTAAAAAGATGTGGTGGCACACCAGCCACTTTTGGCATTCTGATCCCTCAGGGTTTTGGTCTTTCAGCAACACTCCTCACCAGTGTGTTGGTGGACCTTACCCTCATGGCTTCTACCAGTTTATTGAATATTTCAAAGTTCCGGTAGAAGATTCTTAAGTTGTCCAGCATATCTGGTTGTGACCACAAGGCTATCAGGTGAGCCATCTCTGCAGTGGATCATGACACCCCTCTCCCTCTTTTGCCACTACCATTATGCCCAGTGTAGAAGACAAGCACCAATGGAGCACTGGTGGAAAGATGTGCAGCTGCACAGAAAATTGTGTTGGAATGTGTGGGGAAGACCAGCTTAGAAGTGAAAATGACAATTATCACTTTCTCCTAGTGGAGCATATGGCAGGAAAACTTTCAATGTCCTGCAGTCCATGCTTTGGATCTGGTTTTCATGACATCTTTTTTAGAGCTGCACCTGTGGCGGGACATTTACATGGGTGAGTATGAGTCGCTTTGAATTAAAGCACTCCTTTTAAGCTGCCCTGTTATCAATGCATTCAGATGTCCATGTGAAGGTATCCACTTTCTGGGAAGAAGTGGGGAAAACCAGGTTTTTTCCTCATAAGGTGACTTGAAGGTGTTTTCTGGCCAGCTTCAAAGCATGTGTCACTGAAATGCCCTGCCTTGAAGATGACCAGAAACCTGCTTATTCTGACTGTCTGTTTCACCATGTAACTAAAAAGTCATGCAGGAGACCCAATTTCTGGAATTTTTCTGTCACCAATTTAATCAGATTGGTGGTGTATGTGTCTCTGTATATTGAATAAGTGTATCCAGTCTCAGGTCCTTCAAAAATAAGTTTCAGGAAGTAACCTAAGGTCCATTTCCACATGAGGCATTCCAATGATGAGCACCCAACCTCAAGACGTAGGACTGCTGTTGGAACACAGTTCGGCATGGAAAAGATTTTCCTGAGAAACGCAGAAAGGACTCTTTCTACAGATGATGTAAAATCTAAAATCCAGACTGGGATACTAAACAAGAGTTGTGGCAGAACCTTATCCTGAAGTCCTTTAGAGCAGATGGCATCAGCTGCCTACCTTAGTGTAGAAGAAATGGACAATTGCCATGCTGCTATTTGCAGCATTCTGAATGGAAATTGCCTGGTGTGCTGTCCAGGTACCTTATGCATTGAATGTAATTCCTAAGCATCTATGGCCCCATACAGACAGGCCAAAAGAAAGCAGCTTCGGGTCACTTTGGAGATATGCTGTGTAAATGCTGCATGCTGCGCCAAAGTCACAATCCAGTCCTAAGGACTAGAGCACAGCTTTGGCGCAGCTTCTGGACTCTTAGTACGCATGCATCATTTAAACAGCACACCTCAAAGTGACCCAAAGCAGCTTTATTTTGGCCTGTCTGTATGGAGCCTATATTGCCTTACTTGCTCTATTTCATGTTCAGCAATCTTCCAGCTGAATATGGAGCATTTTTTAGAAAAAAATCATTATTTTAGATTTATTGTAATTAATATCTAACTGGTTATTTCCACAATACTCGGTGAAAGCTCTCACTGTTCTTAATAGTCATACCTTAGGGAAAGATAACAGTGCAGCATCATCAGCATATAAGAATAAAGTGGTGCTGACTGAGGCTAATTTTGGGGGGGTGAAAGGTGTCTGAGGAAATCGCTGAAGGGAGATCACTAAGATATAAATTAAAGAGGGTGGGTGAAAGAGTGCACCCCTGCCATACCCTTTTACTGCAGTGATGGAGTTGTTAGGTTCCCCGTAATCCACACCTTACTCTTACAGTGGTGTTACTGTATAACTTCATGATTAGGCCAAGTAGTCTTTTATCAGTCGAGGAAGCAAGAAGTTTATCCCATAGTTTGTCTCTTGATATCAAATTGAAAGCTGATTTCAAATCTATTAATGCAATAAATAAACTATGACTATGAGCTCTAGTATATTTCTCGGCAACATGACTTAGAACTATACAATGGTCAATAGTTGACTTGCCTTTTCTGAAACCAGCTTGTTCATCCCCAAGGATTTTTTCTACCCAATCCATGAGTCAGTTGTTTAGAAATCTACCATACAGTTTTCCCACCACTGACAACAAGCTTATAGACTGGTAATTAGTAGGTTTGCTTTTATCACCCTTTTTGTAAATTGTAATTATGATGGCTTGGGACCAGGTACTAGGCAGCTGGAGCCTTCAGTTGATATGAGTGAATAGAGTTGCCAGTAGAGGTGTTCACCAGGTGCTATTCACTTTTAGTAATTTGGGCATAATGTGATCAGGCCCTGGATCTTTGCCCGGTTTCATACAAGAAATTAACCTTTTGATTTCCTGTTCAGTAACAGGGGCCATTGTGTGGTGTCTAAGAATTTCGAGGAAGCTATACCTGATTCCCGTGCTAATCCAGAGGTGTACTCCTCATAATCTCTGTACAGGGTAGAAAAATAGCCTTCCCATATATTTGTGGGTATGTTGCATTGGGGTGCTCCTTCAAAATTTCCCAGGGCACCTGTAATGATGGACCAAAACTGTTTGGTGTTTCTTTCTAAAGAGAAAGCCAAGAGTGCCTGCGATGATGATGATGATGATGATGATGATGATGATGATGACGACGATGATGATGATTAATTATTATTGCACACTGAGACAATACATTCACTTTAGTGCTGATATCTGGTTCCTTTTATCTAACATCTCACTCCCTCTATGTTGTTTTCTAATTGGGATGCACATTTATTTATCTATTTATTTTAAGCTTTTTTTCTTTCATTTTTATTCGATTTTTTTTTTCTGTTTCTATATTTTCCCTTTCCATACTTCCTTGGAAGTTATTTATACCTAAAGACATTTTAAATATTGCTATTTTGATATCTTCATAAAAAGTGGATTAAAATTATATAACAAGATCTCATTCCTGACTGAAATCTTACCAATGGTCACAAAAATGAGCCCCTAGATATTTGACAATGCTTCTGAAAGAACTGCAGGTACACATTTTGGTGTGTTTACAAAGTAAGGAAACTGCCAATACTGACACTATATGTGTCCTTGCTGTTTATATGTTATATAAAGATTAAATCATTAAAGTGGGTCTAGATAAATGAAGAAAAAAAAGGCATAGGATGTGTGAGGTTACAGTATCAAGTGTAATCAGTATTCAAAGCAAACTAAAGAAAGCACAAGAGATGCCATTTAATATAGAGCCAAATTATTGCAGATACATATGAAAAAAGCTCATAAACCTGAAACACATTGGACAACAGCAGCTTATTTCTGCCATCACTTTCTTATTGACTTTCTAAATCATTTTCACTTGCCCCTCCACTAACTTCTCAAGCCACAAAAAAGAAACTATAGGTTTTCCATTTTGTTTTCAACTACCATGGTTTCTTGTTTTGTCCATGACCAACACCATAGTAATCTTTATTATGGTTCAAGGAAAGATGTGGATATCACAAACCATTATCTGACTGTGGTTTTCTTCCATAAACCAAAGTGAAGACTAACTATAATTTCCTCAGGTTTGGGCATAACAAAAAAAATGTTAAAAATGTAAGCAAAACTGATTTCCTTCACATAAGCCACATTGGGAATGCAGGACCAATACACAAATCTGATATTTATTGGCATTATGCTAAGCCACAATTTAGTGTTACAGCCAGTATGTATGGCTTCAGTTCTTCTCTTTTTTGATACCCTCCCCACCCCACTTTCTTATTCTTTTTGAAGGATGCTGCAGGCAACACTTTTCCTCCAGAACAGTTAGTGCTATGAATGACATAGCCTGCTTTCTCTTGTGAGGAAGTGAAGACTAAAGAACAAGAGCTGAAAGTAATTTCCATAAAAATAAGAGCAGCTCTCCCACTGTTGCTATTGCAACAAACAATATAGATTCACATGATGCAATTAATTGGATTTCACAGTCTGCTGAGAATGGCAGGCAACCTGTGCTTTAGAGCATGGTAAATAAACCCACAGGGATGATTCTCACAAACACTTTCAGAACATAACATAAAACACTTAAATTAGTGAGGAAACATAAAAGATTCACGTACACATAAAACTTACAGCTGACAGTGTATTTTCTAGTGGAAACAAACTATTTTTTTTACTCTCAATTCATAAATAAGCAATCATTATTTCTGTAAAGTGAAATAGCCATGACCTGTGATCTCTCTTACACACACACACACACACACACACAGAGAGAGAGAGAGAGAGAGAGAGAGAATCAGGGAAAGTGGCTTAAATTGTACAGAAGAGTTTCAGTCCAAACACATGGTAACTGTGGTGAAGGGGTGGGAGAGGGACACTTCTTTCTTTCTTTCTTTCTTTCTTTCTTTCTTTCTGTGATAACACTTGTATACTGAGACCCAACACCACTTCCTCAGGTGCATCTATACCACAGTTCTCATTTCACTACCCTCATGTTCACCATTTCATTGTGACAGTGACCCTCTGCTTTGGTCATTGCAGAGGGAGGAATATCAACCTTTGCAATGACCAAAAAAAGACAAATACAGACATAAGTTGGACTAATGCTTGTATGTGTCGCTAACAGGGAGGTGGCTTTTGTATTATATAGTAAGTAATGTCAAGAAACTGAATGCAAATCTAAGAAAACAGTAAACCTGTTAGACATTCTGAAAAGTAAATTAGTTCAAAAGATGAAGAGTGAGAATATACAGCCCCTGCTATCTTCTGTCATAATTTCATTGCTCTCTATACATGGGGGAGCTGGTCTGAAAGGACAACAGGTTTTATCCAGAAAGGCTATCTACACTATCAAGAAATTTTCCAGCTAATTTCCCAGCATTGTAAATTATGTGTGAAATTTCTACACATAGCAGCTGTATGATGGCAATAGAAATGATGACAGGGAGGGGTGGGGTTAATGTGCTGCCCATCCTCACATGTTTGTCTTACTCAGGTTTCATAATACAGTACTTGAATAGACCTAACATCCCATGAGCATATCCTGGCACTGTATAGCCTTTCTCTGTCCTCTTTCTCTTAGAAATAGGCCAGATGTTTTACTCTATGTTGGCTCTAATCATGAGCTTGGAACACATTCACATGTAACATAAATGGTCCCCTTTTGGCACAGATGATTACAATCAATCTGTACATATATCATATGTAGTACTGGGCCTATGATATTCATAATGATTAGATTGGCTTACAGGTGGTTCTGGGAAAAGTGAGAAGTGTTTCCCCTTCTCTTCAAATCTCTAAGCCTAGCAACATACGAAAGGAGATCAAAAGAATAACATTTAATCATGATGGCCAACCCAAGACATTTACTCACCTGAGGTGGAGTAGCCAAAATGTCACTCAGTCAAGTCAAGATGATTAGCACCAAAGGTCAAATATGTTATTTTGGTATAGGAGGCATTCCTCAAGCACATCTTCCCATTAAAAGTATAACAATAACAAATTGCACAGCTAACAATTTGATGCCTTTTCTCAATGCCTGAACTTGGCTGTCTGGGAAAGCTGCTCCACTTTATCTAATGAAGGGCTGGCCTTTCAGAGTGCCTGCTATTTGCCATGTGCAGATATTTACAGATTTAAGTAAGGTTTCCTCAAGCTTTCACGTGGGCTATAACTACCTGGCCTCTTCCTAGCCTAACCAAATCCTAGCTTGAGGCAGAAGGAGATGCTATTGTTTTGCTGCTGAACACTGCAGAGTCATGTATAGCCTGTTTGATAATAATTCTTAAATGCTGAGAGATTAGCTAATCATTTCTCCTTTAGCCTTTGCCTGAAGCATGAATATGGGGTGGTAACAGTCATATCTATCTAAAGCAATCATTCTTCTCTTGGACTTGGAATTTATATGTCAATGGTACAACACTGATTTGATTAAGCTACAAGTACAATATGACCAAATCTTGATAGAAGATAATTACTACAATGTCAGAATACCACTTGAAGTTCATAGGACAGATGTTCCCACTGATAAAGCTGTAAATCCAATCATTGTTGGTACAAGTAAATGTAAAACAGTAAAATATATTTAAAAGGACTCCTCATATGAGTGTTAAGAATTATTAAGAGAGGAACTCAGACATGTTTGTGCTATATTTACAGAAAGGAATGGTTGAGAAAAGGAGACAGATGTGTCTGAAAGAGAGATATGAACACTGGCTATATTCCAAAGAGTTGTGCCAAGTTTTGTATTTGTGGAAGAAGTTGTGAGCAGAATTTATGTGCACAGCTTGATATGCTGCTTTTGAAACCTAAAGTATAGGGAGGGGTCTTTTAAAAATCAGTTTTTAATGTAATGTGAGCTTTTACAAAGGCGTAAAGCCACCGTTCATGAGCATTTTATTGCTGACGTTGTAAACACCATTGGTTTCCTAAACTGAAAAGCATAAGGCCAAACCAGTAAGGAGGCTGCACCGTAATGCAATAGATAAAGGATGTGTGTGTGTGTGTGTGTGTGTGTGTGTATTAGGCATGTTTGTTTGTTTTTTAAAATTCAAATTATTAAAATTCACAAAATCAAAATGTGGAGCAAATCAAATCAAGATTTGTCCATCCCTAAATACAACAAATTGTTTTTGGCACCTGAAAGATTGATATTTTTCATTGTGGCATGATCAAGGCTGGCATGCTGGTCCAGTGTGGAATCTAAAAGGGATTTTTTGAAAAATGATGAAATATACCTGCTGTATATTGTTCTGGAAGACGAGAAGATCTATGAGTCTCTGATGCTGTGGATGGCATTATTAGATCATGTAGTAGTGTTAACTGAGCAGACACAGGGACAGAACTGACATTAAGGTCTGCCAGTCTGGTTTCTTTATCTGCGTTTCTGTTGGAGAGTAACTTTATTTTATAGTGTGGCAACTATTTATGAAGGACAAGTCTGCCATTCAAGGTGTCTGGAAGGGAGGTGAAAGGGGCTGCATCTGCACTGCAGAAATAATTCAGTTTGACACAATTTGGAATGTCATTGCTAAATGCTAAGGAATCCTGGGATTTGGCATGCCAAGGCTGCCTATTTTCACTGTTACTATTTATATTAACCTTGGAGGTTTTCACGAGAGCTATTAGAGAAGGAAAAGGGATAGAAGGAACTAATATTTTAAAAATCTCAATCTAAGATTAAAGCCTTTGCTGATGGCATTGTGATTATTTTGCAGAATCCTTTGGGAGAGTAAATTCTTTGATGAAAATACTGAAAGAATATGAGGAAGTTGCTGGTTTGAAAATAAATAGGGAAAAACATGACGATGACAAAAATATGACAAAACAAGATATAAGACTTTTGATGGAAAGGACAGGATTTGAGTTAGAAAAAATAAAATATTTACA
Source organism: Sceloporus undulatus (assembly GCF_019175285.1). Classification (NCBI taxonomy): domain Eukaryota; kingdom Metazoa; phylum Chordata; class Lepidosauria; order Squamata; family Phrynosomatidae; genus Sceloporus; species Sceloporus undulatus. The sequence continues at coordinate 191,806,658 of NC_056525.1, read as the reverse complement.
TGTTATTCTAAGTCATAGTACAGTGGGCCCTCCCCTTAAGAGGGGATCTGTTCCAGATCCCTCTGTGTAAGGGGAAATCCAGGTATGCTGGAGCCCCATAGGAACTAATGGGGTTTGCGCCTGTGGTGTGTGTTGGCATGCGCGTGCCATAGGTGCATGCTCCATTAGTTCTCCTGGGGCAAGCAAGGGGCTCTCCCGGCGTGGCTTTTAGCGTATGCTGAAAGCCACGTATGGCACGCACACGTAAAACACAGGCATGCTGTAATACAAAATTATATCTGAACAATTATTCAAGAGTATGTAACTAGATTAAACTACACTTGCAGAAACAGAATACAGTCAATCCTCCCCATGGGCAGGCTTGCCTTAAAATCATAGAATCATAGAATTGTAGAGTTGGAAGAGACCACAAGGGCCATCCAGTCCAACCCCCTGCCATGCAGGAACTCTCAATCAAAACATGCCCGACAGATGGCCATCCAGCCTCCATTTAAAGAACTCCAAGGAAGGAGACTCCACCACACTCCAAGGGAGTGCGTTCCACTGTTGAACAGCCCTTACTGTCAGGAAGTTCTTCCTAATGTTGAGGTGGAATCTCTTTTCCTGTAGCTTGCATCCATTGTTCCGGGTCCTGTTCTCTGGAGCAGCAGAAAACAAGCTTGCTCCCTCCTCAATATGACATCCCTTAAAATATTTAAACAGGGCTATCATATCACCTCTTAACCTTCTCTTCTCCAGGCTAAACATACCCAGCTCCCTAAGTCTTTCCTCATAGAACATGGTTTCCAGACCCTTCACCATTTTAGTCACCCTCCTTTGGACACTCTCCAGTTTCTCAATGTCCTTTTTGAATTATGGTGCCCAAAATTGGACCCAATATTCCAGGTGGTGCCTGACCAAAGCAGAATACAGTGACACTATACTTTTATTGATGCAGCCTAAAATTGCATTGGCCTTTTTAGCTGCCGCATCACACTGTTGACTCATGTTCACTTTTTGGTC